>NC_067479.1:65932876-66232876 GCF_947179515.1 Apodemus sylvaticus
ACTTGCTTTCGAGTAACTGTGGAAATACACCTCTGTGCACTTTCAGAAGGTGTTGCACTTCCAGACAGGCTTTACTGAAGAAGGATCCATTCTGAATGTAGCCAGCCCCAGGGGGTGAGTCTTGTGCTGTGTAAAAGGCAAGCAAGCAGAACACCAGGGTTCACTGCTTTGTTCCTCCGGCTGTGGATGCCATGTGACCAGCTACCTCGTGTGCCTGACACCTTGACTTCCCCATCATGCTGGAATGCACTAAATGAGCCAAAAAGAGCCCCTCTCTCCTTAGGTTGCCTCAGTTGGGTGTTTTGTCACGACAGTGGAAATTTAACAGTACATCCCCATTTAAGTAAGGCACTGAGGAGATGGGAGCCCCAACCTTCCTGTCGCTGGTGACAGTAGCCCCTACGCTGCTCCACTTGAGACACCTCCCATTTCCAGGGAATAGAAAGTGCATTATTGGAACATTGCCCTATGGATTCTGCACCATACATGGTCTATGTCACCATAGTCTAAGGTGACATTTACAGGAAATGACATAAACTGATTCTCTTAGACTATCATTAAGGAAAGAAACCCCCCAAGCCAGATCCTGATTTAACATCCATATGTCATGAGGAATTCTAGAATAGCTAGCTAGTAAACGTTCTTAAGCAAAGAACCAATTCAGCAATATTTAAGGGTACCATGGTCCCCCAAACCTCTAAAACTGCCAAAAAAGGAGTCTGCAATTATACCATCTCACATGCCCCATATCTACCAATAGGATAGCATCTGCCCAGGCAGTTGGATGGAGGACCCTACCCAGTGGTGCCTCTGTGAAGACACACGGGGAGAAGATCTTCCTGTGTGGTGGAACTTGAGGTGGCCATCTTAGCTGACTGAGGTTGGGGGATGGTTTTGTGCACTGTGTGTTCAGATCCTGATTTCTATGCACAGATATCTGGATGCAATCCCGACCTTGGCAGGTCAAGCATCTCTGGTCTTAATGCTATGTTAAAATCACCTCTGACTGGTTAATAAAGAGCTGATCAGCTAATTAACTGAGCAGAAGAGAACAGGGCAAGACCGCTGATCCTAGTCTGGGGGTTGTAAGAAAAGAGAGTAGAGAGAGAAAGAGAAGATGTGGAGAAGCCATGTGAATGGAGCAGCAGGATTGGCCATGAGATCCTGATGAGAGAGCACCCATGATGGACCAGAGCAAGCCGGGCAGATCAGACGGTGAGTAATATCCCATGTAGCTGGGTAGCAGGTAGCTTAGTAAGGTTAGAATAACTTCCTGCTCAGCTTAAGCTTGCAGCCTGTTAATAAGAATACCAGGTCTCTGTATCATTTATCCAGGAGCTAAAATGGACCAAAGCAGGCAGAAAAACACCTTGTCATAACCTGGGAGCAAAGGGGGCATAGAAAATCCCCCAGAATTAAAATTTCATCTGGAGGCACTGAACATTCTTTTAGAAAATCAGAAGACCCAGGCTAGTGTTTGTAGCTTCTCGTTTACCATTTAAAAAGCATATAAATCCCAATTTTGTATCCAGGACTGAATAGGTTTAAAGTAGGCCTTTTGAAAAGTTTAATTAATATCATCATAAACTATTCCACAAACAAGATTGCTGAACATGTCCATAACCATTGGAAGTCTCTCTGTCTCCGCTGTCTGTTCCTTCCTTCAACCTGTTTCTAGGCAACCTAGTGATCTATAGTCTACACGCATGTATTAGAATTCATTCTCCAGGACTGAATGTAAGTGGGTTAATACAGTATGTACTCTATATCTGGTTTCTTTCCATCTACATAATTCTTTTGAGGCTTCTCTATCTTGTGTATATCATAGATGTCTTCCCCACCCCCACCCATATTATGTGAATATGCCATAATTTGTTTACTCACTATTGACAGATATCTGGGTTGTTTCCACTTTGGGGAGGCATTATAAATAGAACTTCTAAGAACACTTATACACAAGTGTAGAGAAATTTTAATTCAGCAACATGGTTACTGTGGCAAGGGATCATATCCAAAGATTTTTGAGGTCTGTGTGATATGGCTTCAATGACACACCTTTAATTACTCTGGCTAGAATACAGACATGCCCTTAGTACACACCTTAATTCCAAACAATGAAGGTAAAGTTAGTTTGCAGAAGGAAGCAGCCATGTTTAAAAAGTGATGGCTAATTGAGGGGCAGACAAAATGATGAATCAGAGAGAGACTTGACGGAATGAGTCAGAGAAAGGATACACCCAGCTGTCACAAAACAGCACAGGAAAGAGAAGCTGTTTAAGAGCGGGAGGGGGGAGGGGGGAAGATAGACAGACAGACAGATGGTTGAGAGTTGGCTGAATTCAGGCATTGCAGTTGAGCTCACTCAGTCAGTGTAGGAGGCAGTTAGGTTCAGTTCAGTTCAGAGTCAGTGCAGTGAGTGCAGTGCAGTGGACTTGAGTTCAGAGAACTTAGTGCAGGTCAGCCAAGGCAGTTGAAGCAGAGAATAAGGAGCCAGATGATTAGAACAAATTGCCAGTTAGTTTGAGGCCAAGTAGAGCAATTCAGTGAGAAGCTGAGAGAAACCAGACTGAATCAGTCAGCTTGGAGAAGAGTTTGAGCCCAAACAGTTGATTTGAACTGCCAGCCAGAATTCAGAAAGAACTAGGAAGGGTGAGCTTATTCAGCAGTAAACCAAGATGACTATAATATCAGGCAAATAAAAATTACTTTCACACACCAATGTTTGTGTGGATGAAGACTTTTTATCCTAAATAAAGACCAAAGGACAGGATATTTGGATGAAGTGGTGTCAGTTGGATCCCTGAAGCAGAAACCCTGAAGTTTATTGGCCAACCATTTAGCTAAATCAGTAAGTTTCATGTTCACTGAAAGACATCTCAAAAAGTAAAGGTGGATAGTGATTGAGGAAGATAGCCAACATCAGCCACTGCAGATATAGACATTTCTTCATTTCTTTTTAGATTCACTTATTTATGCGCTTTATGTATACGAGTGCTCTATTTGCACGTATGACTGAATGACAGAAGAGGGCATCAGATCCCATTATAGGTGGTTGTGAGCTGTCATGTGGATGCTGGAAATTAAACTCAGGATCTCTGGAAAAGAAGTCAGTGCTCTTAACCACTGAGTCATCTCTCCAGCCTCTGTTTTTTCATTTCTTTAATTGGCCATGACACCATTACTGCTGTCCGTAGCTCCTTCCTTTTTATTACCTACTTTGTATTTTCTCTGCCCTTCACTCTAAAAGGACCAAGGACTCTGTCCTTGGGGTTTTGCTTGTTTCTATGATGGTCACTGGGCATGTGAATATTAAAAAGCACCCTAGAAAGGCATACTTTTCTTTTTTCTTTTTTTGGTTTTTTGAGACAGGGTTTCTCTGTGTAGCCCTGGCTGTCCTGGAACTCACTCGGTAGACCAGGCTGGCCTCGAACTCAGAAATCCGCCTGCCTCTGCCTCCCAAGTGCTGGGATTACAGGCGTGCGCCACCACGCCCGGCTAAGGCATACTTTTCTTTGTGCACATTTCCCTTTGGTGACTAAGATAATTAGTCCACCCAACCCTTTATGACTACTGGTTCAATAGCACAAGGAGACTATCTTAATTAAGGTTTTACTGCTCTGAACAGACATCATGACCAAGTCAACTTGTATAAGGACAACATTTAATTAGGGCTGGCTTACAGGTTCAGAGGTTCAGTCCATTATTATCAAGATGCCATGGGGGCATGGCAGTGTCCAGGCAGACATGGTGCAGGCAGAGCTGAGAGTTCTACATCTTCATCAAGGCCTCTAGACAAAGACTGGCTCCTATGTGGTTAGGAGGAGGGTCTCATTGCCCACCTCCACAGTGACATACTTCCTCCAACAAGGCCACACCTACTCTAACAAGGCCATACCTCTTAATAGTGCCACTCCCTAGGTCAACCGTATTCAAACTACCTCAGAGCCTCAATAACTAACTAGCCATCCATCATTCCATTTTAACTGAACCATAGTAGATAGATTTTTCTCTCTGGAAACTAACACTCAATAGTGCTCAAGGTTGCCAAGAGGAGAAATGAAAATCCTTTGGAAGTGTGTTATTGGATACACAGCAGGAAAAGCTGGTCCTACTTCCCCTGAATTCTGAACTCATTATCCTAGCCTTGTGGAGAGTAGTAGAGGTGTCCCCTGGTGGGCTCAGGTTCCTCTTGGGAACTTGGGATCCTCTGGTCTTGATCTGGAGCAGAGGCCAGGACTGTCCACTGTGCTTGTGGCTATTTGAGCAGTTTCCTTTTATAGGCAAAATCCTTTGCCCTCACTCTTAGGAATACCATAATGGCTTACAGACCACCTTACAGACCTCTGTAAGCCAAGCTGTCCTTAACATGGAAGCATCCACTTCTCCTTTGCTGTCCTGGGCTGCTGCTCCTTCTGCTGCTCTAAGAGCCTATCCCTGTGAAGACACATGGATGGTCAAGGCTATATTGTCATGCTAGCCAATCATGGAAGGCTAGTACTTAGCTCAGAGCATTTCTTCTGCTGTATCGAGGGAAACTTCTTTTGGGCCTTGGATGGAGCTAAACGATAGTAAGATGAGAGTTGTCATCTTTTAAAAATTATTTATTTACTTGTTGGGTGTAGGTGTTTTATGTCTGTATGTATTGCTCTACCACATGCATATGTGATGCCATGGAGGCCAGAAAAGGGCATTGTATCTCTGGGGACTGGAGGTACAAATGTTTATGAGACATTATGTGGGTGATGGGAATTTAACCAGGGTCCTTTGGAAGAATAGCCAGTGTTCTTAACTGCAGAGCCGTCTCTGCAGTCGTGAGAATGGTAATCTATAGACCATTTCCAGAGCTTTGTTCATGATGGAACAGTATTTCCTAATGGTAAGGACTATATGAGAGAAGACTGACACGTTGATGCCTCTTGAGTTGTTTCTCAGGGAAGCCCCTCCCCTCCCATAAGTCATTTGCAAATCTTTCCTTTGAGGACTGCTAATGTCATGATAAATTTTCATCTCATAGATTTGGGTACAGACTCAAATTTTTAGGCCTGATTTATTTTTCTTTTATCTTTCTAACATTCTTGGAGCCCTTTATCCATCAGGGACAAATTCAATAGTAGCAAAGTGTACTTTGTGCTGTCCTGATGGGCCAGTATCTTAAAGAGCAAGAGCCTTTCATATCAGCCTCTGAAGGAACCCCCAGGGCACTGCACAGAAGTCTGCCCAGTCCTGGACAGAAGTACTCACAAGTCAAAACCTAGGGAAGAACTCAGCACAGAAAACAACAGATTTGCGTCCAGGGTGGGAACAGCTGCTATGAACAGCAGCAGCGATTGTCCCAAACATTTCCAAGCACTAGAGAAAGCAAATCTTCCTGGAGAAATTTTTGCTCAGTGGTGTAATTGAACTTTTATTCAGAAGAGAGAAGGAATTTGGGAGACCTGATATTTTTCTCTCCCTGTGACATGTTGCCTGCATTAAAAACAAAAGGAAAAAAATCACAGTTCTGCCCCAGAATTCCAGAGCAGGGATGGACCTGTGCCTCTGGCCTGGGAAGTTCTTCACCTGGGTGTGAGCTGCCCTTGGCATGCCTGGCCTTGGGCCAGAGTTAGCAACTTCCCACGTGTATGCAAGGGAAATACTGCTTGCACTTTGGCTGCACAAAACCAGGAAGAAGTAGAGGTGTCTGCTGAGAAAAAAATGTGTCAGCATTACGTTTTGACCACAGGCAGCCTTTCCTGTTCTCTAGAACAAACACACACTCACACATGCATGCACACATACATGCACATACACACAGCACTCACAAACACACCCATGCACTTATATACATATGTGTGTATATGTGATTTTTCTTTTTAAAACTGATCTCATTTTTAGGGCTGGCACAGTGGAGGAAGCCTGTAATTCCAGAACTCTGGAGGCAGGTATATCTCTGCCAGTTTAAGGCAAGTCTAGTCTACATAGAAAACTCCAGGTCATCCAGGGCTACAGAGTAAGAGCCTGTATTTAAAAAAAATCTTATTTTTAATTATATGTATGTGCACATGCCTGCAGGTGCTACAAGAGGCCAGGACATTGGAATCCCTGGATCCAGAATTACAGATTGTTATATCTCCTGCCACGGGTGCTGGAACCCAAGCTCAGGCCTTCTGGAAGGGCAAACGGCACTCTTAACTGCTGAGGTACCTCTCAGTCCCTGTGTTAGTTTGGGCTTCCATCGGTGTGATGAAACACCATGATCAAAGTTAGAGAGAAAGGATTTCTTCAGCTTATGTTGCCACATTATGAAGGGAGGTTAAGACAGGAACTCAAGCAGGGCAGGGACATGGAGGCCGGATGTGGAGGCCAAGGAGGGTGCTGCTTGCTGGCCTGTTCCTCATGCTTGTCTAGCCTGCCTCTTATAGAACCAAGGCCCACAGCCCAGGGTGGCCCCCGCCCACAATGGTCAGGACCCTCCCGCATTAATCACTAATTAAGAAAATGCCCTACTGGCTTACCTACGGCTGTGTCTTATGGAGGCATTTTCTCAGTGGAGGCTCCCTCCTCTCAGACGGCTCTAGCTCCATGGACTTTCTTTTTCTCATAAGTATCCCCTTGTACTGGCTGGTGGTGTGTGTCAACTCGACACAGGCTGGAGTTATCACAGAGAAAGGAGCTTCAGTTGGGGAAGTGCCTCCATGAGATCCAGCTGTGGGGCATTTTCTCAATTAGTGATCAAGTGGTGAGGGCCCCTTGTGGGTGGTACCATCTCTGGGGCTGGTATTCTTGGGTTCTATAAGAGAGCAGGCTGAGCAAGCCAGGGGAAGCAAGCCAGTAAGAAACATCCCTCCATGGCCTCTGCATTAGCTCCTGCTTCCAACCTTGCTTGTGGTCCAGTCCTGACTTCCTTTAGTGATGAACTGCAATGTGGAAATGTAAGCTCAATAAACCCTTTCCTCCCCAACTTGTTTCTTGGTCATGATGTTTGTGCAGGAATAGAAACCCTGACTAAGACAAATTGGTACCAGCGTAGTGGGGTATTCCTGTGACAACCTGACCATGTTTTGGGGAGGATTGTGGAAGGACTTTGGAACTTTGAGCTAGAAAAGCTGTGGAAAGTTCTGTAGGAGCTTGGAAGACAATGTTACGAACAGTGCAGAAGATGGAGGCCTGGCTTGTGAAATTTCAGAGGAAAGATTAAAGACTCTTAAAGTGGCCATGTTTTGATTGTGAAGATTCTGTGGTTTTGGTTAGCTGGGGCTGAAGAATCAGCTGTAAGTAACAAGATACCAGAACCACTAAAGCAAACCTTTGTGTTACTGGGACTATTGATGCTGGTTAGCTGGAGCTAAGAAATTAGCGGTGATTAAGAAGAGACCAGCACCACTGAGATGAAATCTTCTTGGAAGTGTTTTCTGAGAGCACAGAGAGTGTGTTCCAGAGATAGCCACAGTTGTATTTTGTGCTGTGGCTGGACTTGGTACTATGTAAGAGTCACCCAGATGGTACTAGTTTTGAAGGCATGAAGGGGTCATGAAGAGCAGCTGAGGCTCCTGGCACAGTGAGAGGCCACGGAAGGCCATTGGTGAAGGTGCAGCCTCAGTTGCAATTGATGGCCCAGGACTTGAAGGTGTCATGCATAGGAGCAGAGTCTTGTCACCCTGATGAGAGCCTATGAGAGGCTATTGGTGAAGCCAATTACAGTGGAAGATAGCAGCGTTTTGGAGATGCCAGTACCATACCATGACCACCAAGAACAGCAGCAGCAGTGGAGTACAAGCAGCTGGAGCCTAGGAGACAAGCTGTGTGCTACAAAAGGCAGAGCTGAAGAAGTGACCCAAGCCCTTGGAGGAGCCCAGAAGATCGTGATTGGATCCCAGACATTGGACATTTGGAGTTTAAGTTTTGCTTTTGGTTGTGACTGTGCCCTGATATGTTTCCCTCTTGAAGGAAGAAAGTATTTTAGTGAAGCCCAGAGTTAAAAGACTCTGAACTTTTAAAAGACTTTGAATTTTAAAGATATTGGACATTTCTTGGAGAGAACAGGAATTCAAGGCCCATACCTAAACATAGTAAAAGCAATATACAGCAAACCGGTAGCCAGCATCAAACTAAATGGAGAGAAACTTGAAGCAATCGCACTAAAATCAGGGACCAGACAAGGCTGCCCCCTTTCTTCTTATCTTTTCTTTTTTTTTTTTTTATTCGATATAATTTATTTACATTTCAAATGACTCCTCCTTTCTTCTTGTACCTCATTTGATGTGTGGATTATGTTTTGGGTATTCCAGTTTTCTAGGTTAATATCCACTTAATAGTGAGTGCATACCATGATTCACCTTTTGAGTCTGGGTTACCTCACTTAGTATGATATTCTCTAGCTCCATCCATTTGCCTAAGAATTTCATGAATTCATTGTTTCTAATGGCTGAATAGTACTCCATTGTGTAGATATACCACATTTTTGCATCCACTCTTCTGTTGAGGGATACCTGGGTTCTTTCCAGCATCTGGCAATTATAAATAGGGCTGCTATGAACATAGTAGAACATATATCCTTATTACATGGTGGGGAGTCTTCTGGGTATATGCCCAGGAGTGGTATAGCAGGATCTTCTGGAAGTGAGGTGCCCAGTTTTCGGAGGAACCGCCAGACTGATTTCCAGAGTGGTTGTACCAATTTGCAACCCCACCAGCAGTGGAGGAGTGTTCCTCTTTCTCCACACCCTCTCCAACACCTGCTGTCTCCTGAATTTTTAATCTTAGCCATTCTGACTGGTGTAAGATGAAATCTCAGGGTTGTTTTGATTTGCATTTCCCTAATGACTAATGAAGTTGAGCATTTTTTAAGATGCTTCTCTGCCATCCGAAGTTCTTCAGGTGAGAATTCTTTGTTTAACTCTATACCCCATTTTTTAATAGGGTTGTTTGGTTTTCTGGAGTCTAACTTCTTGAGTTCTTTATATATATTGGATATTAGCCCTCTATCTGATGTAGGATTGGTGAAGATCTTTTCCCAATTTGTTGGTTGCCGATTTGTCCTCTTGATGGTGTCCTTTGCCTTACAGAAACTTTGTAATTTTATGAGGTCCCATTTGTCAATTCTTGCTCTTAGAGCATACGCTATTGGTGTTCTGTTCAGAAACTTTCTCCCTGTACCGATGTCCTCAAGGGTCTTCCCCAGTTTCTTTTCTGTTAGCTTCAGAGTGTCTGGCTTTATGTGGAGGTCCTTGATCCATTTGGATTTGAGCTTAGTACAAGGAGACAAGGATGGATCAATTCGCATTCTTCTGCATGCTGACCTCCAGTTGAACCAGCACCATTTGTTGAAAAGGCTATCTTTTTTTCATTGGATGTTTTCAGCCTCTTTGTCGAGGATCAAGTGGCCATAGGTGTGTGGGTTCATTTCTGGATCTTCAATCCTGTTCCATTGATCCTCCTGCCTGTCACTGTACCAATACCATGCAGTTTTTAACACTATTGCTCTGTAGTATTGCTTGAGGTCAGGGATACTGATTCCCCCAGATTTTCTTTTGTTGCTGAGAATAGTTTTAGCTATCCTGGGTTTTTTGTTGTTCCAGATGAATTTGATAATTGCTCTTTCTAACTCTGTGAAGAATTGAGTTGGGATTTTCATGGGTATTGCATTGAATCTGTATAGTGCTTTAGGCAAACAATGAATTCATGAAATTCTTAGGCAAATGGATGGAGTTAGAGAACATCATACTAAGTGAGGTAACCCAGTCTCAAAAGATCAATCATGGTATGCACTCACTAATAAGTGGATATTAACCTAGAAAACTGGAATACCCAAAACATAATCCACACATCAAATGAGGTACAAGAAGAAAGGAGGAGTGGCCCCTTGTTCTGGAAAGACTCAGTGAAGCAGTATTCGGCAAAACCAGAACGGGGAAGTGGGAAGGGGTGGGTGGGAGGACAGGGGAAGAGAAGGGGGCTTACGGGACTTTCGGGGAGTGGGGGGCTAGAAAAGGGGAAATCATTTGAAATGTAAATAAAAAATTATACTGAATAAAAAATTTTTTAAAAAAACGCAAAAAAAAAGATATTGGACATTTTAAGGTGATTGAACTTTTAATATGTAAAGACTGTGGGACTTTTAAAGTAATTTAGACTTTGGGGATGAATAAGAAAGTAAGGGTTGATGTGTTTGTGTGTCAAGGTGACAAGGGGTCAATTTTACTGGCTAGTTTTGAGTTCCAGTCCTGACTTCCTTTAGTGATGAACTGCAATGTGGAAGTGTAAGCTCAATAAACCCTTTCCTCCCCAACTTGTTTCTTGGTCATGATGTTTGTGCAGGAATAGAAACCCTGACTAAGACACCCCTCATCCACACTCCTGTAAGTAACTCCTGAAAACTCACCGGTTAATCCATTTGGACTTTGGTGGTATCCTTACTTTGATAGATCACTGGTTCCCTACTTAGAGTGAATAGACAGAATTCACATCTACCCAGGAAGAGTGTCACACAGCTGTGTGGAGGCCGGAGGAGGGCATCGGGTATACTTCTCTGTCGCTGTCTGCCTGTTCCTTTGAGACATATAATGTATAGTGTGCTAGTAAACTGTCTATGCTGCTTGTGTTCACGGAGAAGCTGGCTCTGGAACTGGGTTGAGCCCCCCTGATCCCTCCAAGCATGTTTGTCCCAAAGTATCCTCTGAGGACACTTATCTGGGGATAATTTGGCTCCCCCAACTCTGTGACAGGAAGAAGAATACCTCAAAAGAGTTAAAAAGCTGTGTCTTTGAGAACAGCTAGAAAGTGAACTGCCTCCCTGGGGGTCAGATTACCATTGTTTATCCCTTGGTGTTAAAATGCCTGCAGTAGGAAAGGGAAGCTGGAGTTATGGCCAGGGGAAGTTAAGCAACAGAGAGGAAGAGCAGCAGGAACTCTAGGCGAGGGCTTCCAGTTCCCCAGCCAGGCTCTGTGGAGCATGCCTGGTTGATACTGACATCTCTAGCCGCTGCAGTTTCTCATTTTTTGGAAGCTCACTCATGGGGATGCTCTTCTTTGTCGCCAAGTTTATGAGACACCCCAGCTGTCTGCCTTAAGGGGGCTTCCACAGTCATCGTCTGAGAGGCAATTTAGTAGCACCTAGTTTGATGGTGTTTTGCACTCCTCTGTCTGTGCACAAGTTGGACTCTATACTTGGCACTGTTCTTGAGATCGAGACCCTCTGGTTAGACAGGTTGTAGGCTCTTGGGGAGGACTCACTGTCACTGCTCTGCAGATGGGCATAGTATTGAAGAGGTATAAATAAATGACTTCTTTTTATACCTGTATCAGTGCAGCTCTCAATCCTCATCAGACAAGCACCAGAAAATGGTGATTAGCACACAGATCCACAGCTGGTCAAGGTTCGGAGAGGAAGAAACTGTGGACCAGACACGGTGAGGGTGCCTTTAGTTCCAGCGCTCAGGAGGTTCCTGATCACTCTGAGGCCACCCTGCTTTGCACAGGGTATTCCCGGCCAGCCATCCCCCTTCCTTTAGACCCAGGGATCACCGTGAAAGAGGGGATGGAATGATTGGAAGAGCCAGAGGTGCCGGGTGATCACTAGAAAGCAGTGTTTTCCAGACGCAGCAGGGCAGTTGCATGAATGAACTCACAGCAGTGTTCGAGCCAGACAAAATCCCAGCATGGAGAGATTGAGTCAGGCACAAAGTCACATTCCTAGCTGAGGAGCAAGCCGGGTGCTGGTGGTGCACACCTGTAATCCCAGCACTCTGGGAGGCAGAGGCAGGCGGATTTCTGAGTTTGAGGCCAGCCTGGTCTACAGAGTGAGTTCCAGCACAGCCAGGGCTACACAGAGAAACCCTGTCACGAAAAAACCAAATCAAACAAACAAACAAACAAAACAAAACAAAACAAAACAAAACAAAACAAAAAAGCCTAGCTGAGGAGCTTTGGCAGCTGATAACTGCTGGGAGGCAGAAACAATCTCCTTAACTTGCGACCACAGGTAGGGAGAGGACTGAGTCAGCCAGAGCCAGGCTGACTCCATGACAGGCAGCAAACTGGCAGTTTGGGAGACTAGGCCTAAGTTTCTGTTTCCCAGAACTGTAAAAGTCCAAAACAAGTCAAGTCCAGAAAACACAAAACAAAACAAAACAAAAAAACACCTCTCACAGGCAGCCAATCAAGAATCTGCCCTATCAGCTTGAGTCAACTTCACAGGCAGCCAATTAGAAGCTGTAGAAACTGCCCCACTACCTAGCTTGAGCCAAGTAAAGTTAATCAGCAAAAATCCCCAGAATTTCCCAGAGCCTTAACCAATCACAAAAGCACCCATAAGCCTGAAGACAGAACCAACCAATCAAAGGAAATTGATTGGTTGGAAAACTCACCCACTCCTCCACTAACAGGCTGTGAATTGACCTTGCAAAGTCCACACTTCTGTCCTCCATCCTGATGTGTGGTGGGCCCCTGGACGCAGGTTCTCTGCAGACTAGACAAACACTTTTGGCTGTTGCATACTGTTTAAGCCCAGGGTATCATTTTTTCCAGAATCATCCTTACAGTAGGTTGACCACACTCCAGTGGAATGCCAAATAGCCAAGAATATTTGGGAAGCATGGGCTAGACTTAATGGGGGAGGGGAACCACACAGAGTTGGGCAGGTAGGGAAGAGGGTAGTTCTGAGGGGGGTTGGGGTGTCTAACTATGATCAAAATATATTGTATGAAATTTTCAAAGAATTAAAGAATGGGAAAAAACAAATATTAATTCTTCTGATTGATGAGCATGAAGTCTTTCCATCTTCTCCTGCCTTTCTTAGTTTCTTTCTCCAGTGTTCTAAAGACTTTTGTTTTTTATTAAAAAATAAATAAATCCAAGTCTGACATTTCTGGCTGGATATGCTAGCACATGCCTTTAATCCCAACACTTGGGGAGCAGAGGCAGCTATATTTCTATGAGTTCAGCCTGGACTCCATAAACCCTGTCTCAAAACAGACAGACAGTTAAAAGGTCCTTCATTTCCTTAGGTTGATTTCAAGTCGGGTCTTTTCTTCTTTTATGTTTTGTTTTGTTTTGTCTGAAGCTATTACAGCTGTGATGGTTTCCCTGCTTTCTTCTTTAATATGCCTGTCAATGTGTGGTAGGGTTCTGGGTTTTCTGCTTATTACTTAGCTCTGCCTTCTCTCTGAACGTGCTCATCGTGTTCATCGTCTCTAAAGGTTTCCTGCAGGGTCTTCAGGGCCTCGTGTGGAGAATAACATCACTGCTGGTAGAGTCGCTTTGACATCTTTCTCTACTTCCGCCTCCTGTATGTGCATCTCTTAGTGTTCAGCTGAGGCCTCAGCTTCCTGGAAAGAGGGAGGACATGACCATCCCTGCTTTGTTCTTGACTATACTGAAAATGCTTTGAGGCTTTTCTCCACTCAAGATAATGTTGGCTGTAGGTTTGTCATAATCAGCCTTTCTTATGTTGAGGCATGTTCTCTCCATTCCGAGTTTCTTCAGGACTTTTAGCAGGAGGGGATGGATGTTGGATTTTATCAAAAGCTTTTTCCATCTCTACTGAGATGGCCATCTGATTTCTGTCCTTGAGGCCGTTTATGTAACTTATAACATTTATTGATTTATTGAACCATCCCTGTATCTCTGGAATAAGGCCAACTTGATTATGCTAAATGAACTGTTTGAAGTATTCTTGAATACTTGTATAATCTTTTCAAAAAAATTGATAGCCTTCCCCTAATAAGTACGGAGCTTCACGAATACACATGCCTCTGTATTTAATCTCCAATGTGCACAACGTTGCCGTCTATACTTTAATCTACATCACCGCTGGTGTGTGCCCTCTTCTTCCAGACCTACTATTCTAGGTCAAACCAATTTTGCCGATATATTTGACCATTCTACTTCATGCCCCCCACCTTCTTCTCATTCAAAACACTTCCCAATATAGCCTCTGCATGGTAAGCCTTCAAAAGACTTCCACCTCTGGGGGTATTTTGCATCATGCCTGTTTTTTGAAGGTAAAAAAGATATAAACTTAGAGGCTGGTGGTGCTAATTTAATGTTTTGAAATTTCTAATCAGTGTTGTCTTAAAACAAAGCAACCTGGGAGCTGTGGAGATGGCTCAGTTGGTAAAGTGACTGTCACACAAGCACAAGTTCAGACTCTCAGAACTCACAGTTAAAAAACCAGACATGGTGGCAAGTTCCTGCATATCCAGCCTTGGGTGTCAGACAGAGATAGGAACATCCTGGGAGTTCCCTCATCAGCCAAGCTATCTGAATGATGGACTCCAGCTTCAGAGAGAGACAATGTCTCAGAAAATACGATAGATATAGAGTGAAGAGGAAACCCAACATTAGCCTCTGACCTCTACACAGCCACACATGTGGCTCACATGGGGCACTGCTACATACGATCAATAAACAGTGCCAATTAAGAATCATTTTCTTATTGGCCTGACTTCTGTGCATACATACTCAAATGTGTAGGTAGGTATACTTGTACACATATGAAAGCATTCAAAAGTTTGACCTCATGACTGACCAGAGATGTGCAAATAAAAAGTACATTGAGGTTCCATCTCGTCTAGTCGGAATGGCAGTCATTAGGAAATGAAGAACAGATGCTGGTGAAATATAAACAGAAAGGAATCCTTAGACATGGCCCCAGGCAATAGCCCAGCCATTGTGGAAATCATGCAGGTTCCCCCAAATCCAAACTGTATGGCACAGCCGTAGCCAAGGATCTCAGATTCAGCACGTCACGCACCATATCCTTGCACACCAGTGTTGACGGCAGCACTGTTCAGAACAGCCAGGCTATGGAAGCAACAGGTGCCCCACAACAGAGGAAAGAAAGGATGAAGGGAGTGCGGCTTGGCTTTTACCTGCAATGGAAATCTATGACCCATGGCGCGGAGAACAGGGTTACATTGTTTCAGGCAAGCTCGTACAACTAGGTGGAGGTCACTGTGTTACCTGAATGAAGCCCAGGTGGAGGTCACTGTGTTACCTGAATGAAGCCCATTTGAGGAACACAAATATGGAATGTTTCCTCTCGTTTGTAGTTCTTAGGTTTTATGTCTGTATATGACCCGGAAGTAGAAAGAAAACTATCCCAAGGGACACAGGGCAGGCACTATTGGGAGGAAGAGGAAAAAGAGGACAAGTGGGGAACACAGTATAATACGGGCAGGTGTGAAGGCGTTCTCACGTGGGGCACTGCTACATACGATGAATAAATAGTGCCAATTAAGAATCATTTTCTTATTGGCCTGACTTCTGTGCTCTTTTGGTTGTCTTCCCTTTCTCTTCTCAATCTTTCAGAATTTTCTCTTCCTTTGGACTCTTAATTCCCCTGTTGCATCAGGCGCATGGCACATGCGTAATCTCAGTGCTTTGGAGACCGAGGTAGGGAGGTTGGCTGTGGATTTGAGGCCAGCCTGGGTGAAGGCACTGGTCACCAAGCTTCAGAGCATAATCTGGAGGCACGGGACCCACATGGCAGAAGGAGCAAACTCTGACCTCCACACAGTCACGGTGGTTTACAACCTCCCCTCCCCGTATAAACCAATAAATAAGCTGGAGCAGAGAATAGTCCAGGAGCGGATTATTCCTTGTTCCTTCTACAGCCTTTTTTGATCTCTCACCTTTCTGTAATGACAGAAATTTTTCTTCAAGAAATTCTCTTAATATGAATTCTTCTAGTCTTTCTGGGGGTCATAGATGGGTGCATGGGCATCAAAGGCAGATGTGAGCCAAGACACGAACTCACTATTCCTTCCGCCTCACATAAAAGTAGACTCAGCATCTCACTGTGTCTGGCTTACGAGGAATGCAACCCAAGAGGGCCCACAGCCCTGATATTCTCCGAGGCCTGTGGATACTGGGAAGAGCTAACAAGACAACCCATCCTCACCTCAAGCGCAACCACCCGATGTACAGTTATGGAGCTGGTTTGATGCACTTGTCCAGTCTTGCTGGGGTTTTGTGGTTGTTTTGAGACAGGGTCTCTCTATGTAGCCTTGTTGGTGGTGAGTTACGCATCACTTGGTACTGTTCGTACAGTCTTCCCCTCCAGCGGGTGCCAGGACATCTCTTCTGCCCTGAGCGTCTTTTTCGGGCATTCCCCTTGGCCACACTTCCACAACCCTTGCTGTTTCTTTCCATGCAGGTTTCCCCCCTTTTGTCTTCTATAAACACTTTTTTTTTCTGGCTGGGTGTTGCCCTAGGTTCTCTGATTCTGACTAATGTAAGAACAGGTAGGCTTGGACAAAAGGGGGGGGGGAGGTTGTCCAGTGTGATGCTTTTAATCCAGCACTGGGTGTGGGGGCAGAGGCAGATCTCTGAATGTAAGGCTGGCTTGGTCTATATAGCAAGTTCCAGGCTGGGCAAGGCTACATAGAGAAATCCTGTCTCAAAACCAACAACGAAACCTCAAACAAACAAAAAAGAAGTGTGTAGAACTTCATCCAGGTGTGGCCCTCAAGACAGATGTGGTCTCCTTTCTTTGGTCTGCATGACAGGAAGACAGGCCTTCCTGGGTTGTGGATCCCACTATACCACGAGAGAAACTTATCTAAACTGCTGGTTCTAAAGTTGACTCCCGCTCACCGAATGAGGAGCTTGTAACCACAAGTTGGTTTTTGTTTATTTTGTTTTTGTTGAAAGAGAGTCTCACT
This sequence comes from Apodemus sylvaticus, assembly GCF_947179515.1. Classification (NCBI taxonomy): domain Eukaryota; kingdom Metazoa; phylum Chordata; class Mammalia; order Rodentia; family Muridae; genus Apodemus; species Apodemus sylvaticus. The sequence goes on from NC_067479.1 coordinate 65,949,520, forward strand.
GGTAGCCCTGGGTAAAGCCTCTATAGGTAGACCAGTGTGGCCTTGAACTCACAGAGATCCTCCTGCCTCCGGAGTTCTGTGATTAAAGTCGAGCACCACCACACCTAGCTTTGAAGAAAATTTGAAAACCTGTTGTTGGGCTGGCGAGATAGATTCAGCCTGTAAAATACTTGCCGTGTAAGTGTGAGGAGTGAGCACATTTTCAAAAGCTGCGTGAGGGGTTTCTCAGAGTCTCCAGTGGAGACACACACGATAGATTGGATATTCAGGAAATGTCAGGGTAGCCAATGGTGGTCAGTTCAGCAGCCCGAGGATCTGCCCTGGGTCCCCATGAAAAGGATGTCAAAGGCTTTACAGGCTCTAAGTAGGTCTTCTTTCCGAGCTGTTCACTAGCCCAGGGTGCACTGAAGCCGGCCTGGTCTTGGAAGCCGCCGGTTCCCACGGCCGTCCTCCAGGGGGCGCGCTAGCCCCAGCCCGCGCCTGCAGTGTTTCTGCAGGGTTAAGCGACATAGCAGCTGCCTCCAGTTTCTGATCTCTCTGCTTCTAGGGCAGAAGGCTGTATCTTCTTCTAAGTCTTGTTTTTCTTACCCAAATGAGTAAATGCAGGCTCAGTTTAAGTAGTTGGCCTAGAGAGACACAGCTAGAGGGAATTAACCATCTGGTAGCTAAAGTATGCAACCTGCCAAGGAACCAAGCGGCTTTAGTCACACGCTAAGCCAGAGCTGTCGCACAGGGTCACCTACAGGGCCAGACACAATTATTCTAAAGACCTAGATTAATTAATTAATTAATTAAACCCAGGGCCTTGTATATGCTAAACCCATAGTTTATCCCAACTTTCAAGAAAGGACTTCGAATGTCCCCAACTTAAAGACATGGTAAATGTTTCAGGGTATGCTAATATGGTCTGGCCAGTGCAGGCTGTTATCCAGCTATTACGACATCGTGCTAGGCTGAGAAGACAGCTCAGAGAAAAGCTGCTTGCTGCGTGACACCCCCACCCCCCAGAACTGAGACTGTGGAAGGGAAAAAGGCCCCTGTAAGTCCTCTGCCACCGGCACACTACATTCACACAGCAAATAAGTGTGGTTTTTAAAAACCACACTGTAGCCGGGCAGTGGTGGCGCACGCCTTTAATCCCAGCACTTGGGAGGCAGAGGCAGATGGATTTCTGAGTTCAAGGCCAGTCTGGTCTACAGAGTGAGTTCCAGGACAGCCAGGGCTAGACAGAGAAACCCTGTCTCAAAAAAAAAAAAAACAAAAAAAACAAAAAAAAAACAAAAAACAAAAAACAAAAAAACCAACAACAACAAAAAAAACCCTAAAAAAAAAAAAAAAAAAACCACACTGTACTCAATTATATATCAATTAAAAATAAAAAGTAAGCGACTGGAGAGATGGCTCAGCAGTTAAAAGCACTGGCTACTCTCCCAGAGGACCCAGGTTTAATACCCAGCACCCACATGGTAGCTCACACCTGTTTGTTAATCTAGTTCCAGGGGATCCAATACTCTCACACAGACATACATGCAAACACTAATTAGTGTTTTGGCAAGCACTGATGCATGCAAAACTTTAAAAAATCCTTTTAAAAGTAAAAATGCCAACAACATGGACAGCACGTGTCTTGGGTACTGTGCTATTGCTGTGAGGAAATACCATGACAAAGGCAATTTATAGAGGAAAGTATTTACTTTGGGGGCTTCCTTACCGTTTCAAAGAGTTAGTCTATGACCACCAAGGCCAGGAGCTTGGAGACAGACAGACAGACAGACAGACAGGGTGCTGGAACAGTAGCGGAGAACTCACATCTGGTCCCCGAGTTGGAGGCAGGGAGAGAACAAGACAAGAACTGCCCCAGTTTTCTGTGTGTCTGTTTGTTTAAACTTAAAGCCCACCCTCAGTGACACACCTCCTCCAACAAGGCCACACCTCCTCCAACAAGGCCACACCTCTGAGTCCTTCCCAAACAGTACCACTAACTGGGGACCAAGCACTCAAGCATGAACCTAGGAGGGCCGTTCTCATTCCAACCACCACACCATGAAGTGAACTGGCGGAGTCGGCCTGTGTGCTAAGGAATGAAAAGTTTTCCTCCAAGACCGGAGTTTCTGTCACCGAATTGGCTGGCATTCAGAGGCCAAGTGCCATTTCCCAACTCTTCCTCTTCCTCACTCACCTCCAGCCATGTATCCCACACACATTGAAGTCAGGGTGACCTCACATTGTGCTGTGGAGAGGTAGACCTACCCCAAGCTGCCACCAGGATACAAGGCCCCGCAGAGTGTCCCTCGCAGGGAGCAGCAGGGAATGCTAGTCAGGAAGAGTCTCTAAGAGATGCCATGCTCGCGCTGAGCCTGCCAATGCTTTGGGGGGCTTGTGTGGTTTTGTGGCAGGTTTTGCTGGAGGTGTTTTTTTTTTTTTTTTTTTGTGAGGTGATGTGAGGTGAGGGCACTGAAATAGAGTCTCACTAAGTAGCCTGAACTGGCCTCAAGCTCACAATGATCTTCCTGCCTCTTCTTCCCGAGTGCTAAGGTCACCACACCTGGCTGTGTGAGGTAGTTCTGAGAAGAAGGATCAGAACACTTACAGTGAGTGGGGCAAGGGGCTTGGGTCCTCTGTACAGGACCAGTCCCGGGCCCTGTGGCCGAGGAGTTGAGCCTCTGCTTTGTAAAATAACAAACACACACTACTTTCTGGCTCTGCTGGTTTCTTATCACGAACAAGTATCATCCGTTCTTCAAATGCCTCTACTATCTCTCCTGTCAGCAACAAAGTTCACAGACATTATGATGTTCATGTGCAGGGAGACTGTCCTGAGACCTCTGGAGAAACGCCCCGAGGCCGGGCTGGCCTCTCAGCTCCTGTTGTATAGGTTAGGGGATGGAAAGAACTTCCTGGGTCTTGAGGTCTTTTCAGGACCTATTTTCATACTTTCTGGGGAGACGGCCCCGCCGAAGGCTCGGTAAATATTAGTATTGTGGAGGCTCAGGATCTCTTGAAAGGTGCTTGGAGATAAAATTGTCTCCATTTTGCTTTGAGGAGCAAAAATGTTTGAGAAGAGTTCTCAAGCCTTGGTCTAGCCCCATGGAGCCAGCCCTTAGCTCTGCAGGAGGTCTCCATGTCCTTGTCCCAGTTCCTACTTAAGCTCTTTAGCCTAAGCTGGCCGTCTCAGCCTTGTCTGTCACAGCTGCTTGCAGGAGTAGAGACCACTAGCATCAGCAGCAGATGACACAGAGTCAGGGGCTGTCCCGGGTTCCCTAGCTCTGTGCGTGTGGACAAACCTGCTGGTTCCTCGCGCTGTTTTCCTGATTGGGGAAACAGAGTTATTCCTCTGGGGCGTCTGAGAGTAGATATGGATTGCCAGTGCGAGGTGGTGAGAAAGAAAGGCTGGGGCTTTCTTTCATAAAAAGTATTACTTCCCAAGAGGTGCCTGTGGTTCTGTGGACACAGAGTCCAGTCAAGGGAGAGAGCTCATATGGCTAATTTCAAGTCAGACTGAAGAGGAGAACGCTTGGAAGGGCAATTCGCCTTTCTGTTGCTGTAGACTGCAGCCAGTGGGCAGCTGTCAACGAAAAGGGAAGAAACTTTAGACTGCCTCAAATACAGGGCTGATTGAGCACTAAAGATGCCTCTGACTCTCTGTGGCTCCTTTGACTCTGGAAGCATTTAAATCGCATGTTGAAATGGAGGTGAATGAGTTAGTTAACAGGAAGCAGCTTCCCCCTGGGGAGGAAGCCTTTGGAATCCCAGCTTTGCGATCTTTCACCCTGCCCCAAGGCACACAGGTGAGGGACTTCACTGGACTGTGGGTCCGTCCTGACCTAACTTTTGCCATCTGGAGGGTGACTACCATAACTGCCCCAGTCTTCCTGGCTGTGAATTCCTTTGAATAGTCTCCCAGCACGACGTTAGTACATATAACCACTGGAGTGGCCGCGTGCAGTTCCGAGCCAGGAATGCACTTGACTCTCCGCTATTAGGTCAAGATAAACTAGGTGGCCTGGTTTGAATGAGTCATGTCTCTGCATTTTATAAGAAGACCTTTGCTTACACCAATGCTCGCAGACTCCCTGGTCTCGCTGCCTCTCTGACCCAGTCTTTTATCAGTGCCTTTTACTCTGGGCTACCGGTAAAGAGTCTTTCTTGGTGTATGGGGTGGGACGGGAGCTACACATGTGTACATTTGCTTGGAGATGCTAGAAGTCAACCTGGGGTGTCAGTCCTCAGGAATGAGTCACTTTAGTTTTTGAGACAGGATCTCTCCCTGGGACCTGGGATCCCTGCTTAGACTAGGCTGGCCAAGGAGGGGGACCCTCCTGTCCTGGCCTAATCTTCAGGATAAGCACGTGCCAGTACATCCTACTTGTTGCCTGAGTCCTGAGGGTTAAACTTGGACTTTAGTGCTCCCAAGGGAGGACTTTATAGACTTAGTTATCTTCTCCCTTTCCTCCCTCCTGCCCTCTTCTCCCTCCTCCCTCTCTCCTTCTCCCTTCTCCTTTCTTTCTCCCCTCCCTTCTTGCCTTCTTATCTTCCCTGCCCATTTTTCCTCCCTCCCTCAACCTCTTTTTCTCTGTTTTCTTTCCTCTTTTGGTTTGTTTGAGGTAGGTTTTTGCTGAATAGCCTAGGCTGGCTCCGAACCTGTAATCTTCCTGCCTCAGCTTCCCCGGTGCTGGGAATGCAGGCACAATCCTGGCTAGTGAAGGGACTCCGGGAAGGTCGCTGGAGCTTGTGGAGCAGGGCTCTGGCAAGCCGTGCCCTTTCTCCATCCCTTCCGCCTTGACTATTAGATTACCTGACTAAAGCCAGCCCCCAGGTCTGTTCCCTTATCTGCCACTTCCTTCTGAGGCTGACTACAGACCTCCAGCTATCACAGTATTGAATCCATCGCCCCTTTGGCTCGCCTAATTAACACACCCAATCCAAATTCAACAATTCATCCTAACATGGGGCTTCCCATGTTACCTTTACAAGCTGCCATTTGCCTATGGAAAACATCTGTCTTGTCTCTATCCTGAGGCAGTCCTTTGTCCCTCTAGGACAAATACCTCTGCCCCCTTTCCCTGGTTCCCTTCTCACTCATCCTCTGTTTCCTGTTTGTCTCTTATTCCCTGCCCTTTGTCCCCCTGGGGCAAATACACCTCTAAGGGATATGCTGAGAACTTGATCTTAGAGGTCCAGGGCAGATCCTAACAGCTGGTCTTCTTTCTTTGTCCTTGAAGATACACTGGGGTAGTGTTTGGGAACATCTGTGTCACTGTTACTGTGTCCCACGGTGGACAAAGAAGCTTTCCCACAAGAGCCCATCTTAGGTCTCAGCTGGGAGCCATGGCAGGATGTGGTTCTGACCCAGAGCTTCTCTGTCCAGATGACCTCTTGGCTCTGTGCCACAAACAAACCGAATCTTTGCCCTTGCTCTGCAGACCATCTGCTCCCTCTTCTTCCTGGAAATCTGTCTTCTCTCACTTCCTCAACCGCGCTCTACCACCCTGACTCCATTGTCTTCTACGGAGAGACAGTTGCACTGCTCCTTCTCAGCTGCTCTAAGTCAGACCCCATGCTCTTTCCTTAGACTTCAGCCTAAGCCAAATCCCTGATGGAATTTATTAGAACGCAAGTTCAGAACCACATGCCTATGGCTGCCATGGCATCAGGTCTGGGGTGGACCCAGAATGTGTTTTGCACAGGGAGGTACACTTCGATAGCTTCTTATCTAATTATCTACAAGAGCCCCTCTAGTCTCTATGCTGCATTCTGAGGGATCTATTCAAAAGTCCCCTGGATCACCACTTCTTGGCAGTCCCACAAATCTAAAACCCTTCCTGGAACGTAGAGAGAGACTGTAGACCCTGTCCCTGTAGATTGCTACACTAACCCCATTGGGGTGGATGCCACAAGATTAAGAGCCTGCCACTCTCTTGATGTTACTACCATTAGCGCCCTTTCCACCTTTCCTTGTCACTTGATGCTCTGTGACAAAACTTTTCCTGAGAAGATGCAACACATGTGTCTACTCAACTCAGGTAGGGAAACAATGACAACCTAAGTATGGATACCACCTAATTCCAACTTGGTGACCATTGAGCTTTAGTAGAGTTACTTGCAGGAGTATGAGAAAGGAGTTTCTTACAGGAGCAGAAATGATTTAAAGACAGCAGCATCAAGAAAGCCCACCCCCAGCATGGGTGACAGCCCACAAAAGCTGGGAACCTGGAGCACACTGCGCAGTCTGAAAGCACCTAAACATGTTAGATCATATTCTTCCCCGCTGACTCAGTTGGTCTAAACCTCTTCCAGGCAGCTGGGCTGGCTTTTGCTTCTTCCAAGCATCTGGTCTTGTCTCAGAGTCTCCTTTGCTGCTTTTATTGCTTAGAGGAGGCCCAGTAAATCTGGTCAGTTCCAAAGACTTCCGGAGCTGTTTCAAGTTGTTTGCCTTCGTGGTTGAGGTGGTTGAGAATCTTCCCTGCAGGATGGAGTCAAAGGATTCAATCTTGGAGGAAACCATTCACAACATTTGAGGACGGTTGAGTTTTGGGCTTGTGATCTCCATCCTCAACACTGGTCGTGCTATTGGGGAACAGCCCACTTGGACCCTGCATTCCTTGACCTCCCCACATCAAACGAACTTTCACTTCACACCCCCCTTGGAAATCATAAGCTTGATCAGTCATTGCCTAAAACTATCAGACCCCCAAGTCTCAATTTTCAGTCCCTCACTTCCTGAGTCCCTCTTCCTCTCGCCTTCTGCTTTAGTGACTCTAAAGTTCTCACCCCAGCAATTCATTGATCAGGAGACCCCATCATTCACCACCAGTCTCTCATTGGCTCCATCTTTCTTCCTCATCTATCCACCATCTCTTCTTCCGTCACTTGCCTCCTGACTCGGTGTCTTAGAGAGTTTTCTGTTATTGTAATGAAGAACTGAAGTCATCAACTCCCACTTTCAGAGGTTCCACAATCAGTTGGCCCTGTTCTTCTCAGCCCGTTATGACTGGGAACACACAACCAAGGAAATCTGTTCATACATTTCAAATCAGAGGCACGGAAGGGACTTAAGGCAAAAATTATGATCCCACAATCTCTTGCAGAGGCATGCCCCCAGGGGGAGTGTTCTACTTAGTTTTCTGTTAACTTGACACAAGCTAGAGTTATCTGGGAAGAGGAACCTCCATTGAGAAAATGTCTCTATCAGATTACTTGTAAACAAGTCTACAGGTTCTTTTCTTGATTAATTATTGATAGGAGAGGGCCCAGGCTAGGGGGTGGTCCTGAGGTATATTAGAAAGTAGGCTGAGCAAGCCATGAGGAGCAAGCCAGTAATCAGTACTCCTCAGAGGCCTCTGCTTCAGCTCCTGACTCCAGATTCTTACCTCAAGTTTCTACCTTGGTTTCCCCTCAATAATAGACTATAACCTGAAGAAGCCAAATAGAGCTTTCTTTCTCAGGTTGCTTTTGGTCATGGTGGTTATCACCTAATAGAAACCTAACTCTAAGACAATGATATAAGACTTCCCAAGAGGCCCTATCTCTTAAAGCAGTGGTTCTCAACCTTCCTAAGGCTGTGAGCCTTTAATATAGTTTCTCATGTTGTGATAGAAACACAACTCTAAAATTATAACTGTAATTTTACTGTCATGAATTGTAATGTAAATATCTGTGTTTTCTGATGGTCTTAGGCGACTCCCGTGAAAAGGTTGAGACCCACAGGTTGAGAACCACAGTCTTAAAGGCTCATCAACTCCAATAACTCCACCATGGAGATCAAGATTTCAATACCGGGTCTTGTGATGATTGGTTTTAATGTCAACAAATTAGAATCACCTCAGAAGGGAACCTCATTTGAGAAATTGTCTTAATTGCTTTATTAGTTTAAGAAGACTCAGCCCAAATGTGGGCATTAGCTTCTGGTCGCAGCCTGGGTAAAGGGAGCAGAAGGAAGATTCTCTCCCTTTTGGTGGTATATCATTCTCTCTGCTGAGTTAGTTGATTCTGTTGCTGTGGCTGCTGATTCCTTTTCTGGTATCAGAACCGGTGTTTCTGGGCTTCCATTGTTGACTGAGTACCAGAAGCTTTCCAGGAGCTGTCCAGGGTTTCAGTGCCAAATTGGAACTGCCTAGCATCTAGCCCCATAGACAGAACAACTGCCAGGCTGTTGGCCTCTCCACTGTGAGACAGCTACCGTGGGACTACCGAGACGGCTGGGCATCCAGCCAGAAGGACCAAGCAACTGCCAGGCTCTCAGACTCTCAGGTGTGATTCAGCTATTACTTCTATTTTGAAGTAAAATGATTAAATAAATTACACACACACACACACACATACACACACACACACATACACACACACACATACATACACTCATCCAAACTACTCTGTTCTTATAGTGAACCACAAGTATTATAGGCCTTTAGTGGTCACTTAAAATGCAAACTATATAGCACAGCTCTCTCAGTCCTCATCAGAGAAATTCTCTATGCAGTGGATGGCAATTAATGCAGAAACTCACAATTGTTGTGAGGAATAAGTGACTGTAGAGCCCTCAGCCACAAAGGGCACATCTATAACACAAGCTACTCACAAGGCTCAGAGACCACAGTAGAAGAGGTGGCAAAAATTGTTCTCTCCAGAGGTCTGGGAGCACAGGCATAAACAGGGTCTTCTGGACCCAACAGGAGCAATGTACCCATGAACTCAGTACTGTAGTGACCTGCACAAGGTCTGTTCAAGGTCAAACTAGTTCATACCCCAGCATGAAGTAGGAAAGGGCAAATGAGTTCCCACCCACAGCTGAAACACTTAATTCTTTTCTATTGCTGTGACAAAACACCTTGAACAAAGGCAGCGTATAAAAGAAAGTGTTTAATTGGGTTTATGGTTTCAGAGGTGGCAGTCAGTGATGGAGGAACAAAGGCATGGTGGCAGAAACAGTTGATGGCTAACAGCGCGATCTGCAAGTCGGTAGCAGAGACAGAAAGGCACACTGAAGATGGCAAGCTTAGTGCTGGAACAGTGAAGACGAATTTACATCCTGATCTGTAAGTTGGAGGCAGAGAGATAGAAACTTAACTGACAAAGGTTCGGGCTTTTGAAACCTCAAAGTCCACCCGGGTAGCACACCTTCTCCAATAACAACACACCCCCTGATCCTTCCCAATGAGTTCTACCAACTGGGAGTCAAGTCTCCAAACATCTGAACCTCTGGGGCTATTCTGATTCGAACTGCCACATTGTATTTGCTGGCTCTCATTGGCTTGTGGCCATATCATACAAAATGCAATATGCATTTAATACTACTTCAAAGTTCCCATACTCTTTTTCAGTCTTGGGGTGGTTTGAAAAAAAAAATGTCTTCCCCCAGGCTCATGTATTTGAATGCTTGGTCTGCAATTGGTAGAATTGTTTGGAAAGGATTAAGAGTTTGGGCTGGTTGGAGGAGTGTCACTGGAGGTGGGCTTTAAGGTTTCAAAAGCCCAAACCAGTTAAGTCTCTATCTCCCTACTTCTAATTTACAGATTCGGATGTAAATCCTTAGCTACTGTTCAGGCACCGAGCTCAAGCTCGCCTGCTGCCTTTCTCCCCACCGAGATAATCATGGACTCTAACCTTCAGCAACCATGGATTGAAAAATTAAATGCTTTTTCTTTTCTTTTCTTTCTTTCTTTCTTTCTTTCTTTCTTTCTTTCTTTCTTTCTTTCTTTCTTTCTTTCTTTCTTTTTTTTGGAGACAGGGTTTCTCTGTATAGTCCTGACTGTCCTAGATCTCACTCTGTAGACCAGGCTGGCCTTGAACTCAGAAATCCTCCTGCCTCTGCCTCCCAAGTGCTGGGATCACAGGTGTGCGCCATCACACCTGGCTTGCTTTTTTTTTTTTTTTTTATAAGTTGCTTTGGTCATGGTATCTTTTCACAGCAGTGGAATTGTCTTAGCACTGTTTAAAAGTCAAGGCAATCTTTCAACTGTTTCTTCCAGTAAAAAACAAATGTACAACAAACAATAGTAAAGTATACACTACTTGTCTGTGGTGGGTTGAATGAGAACGTTCCCTACATACTCATATTTGAATACTTGGTCCCCAGTTGGTAGAACTGTCTGGGAAGGCTTAGGAGATATGGCCTTGTAGGGGAGGGGTGTCACTGGGAGTGGAGTTAGCCGTGTTAAGAGCCCATATCATTCCCAGTTAGCTCCTTGTCATTCTGCTCATGCACTCTAACCCTTTGAAACTATAATTCTCAAACAAACTCTTTCTTCTACACATTGTCTTAGACATGGTGTCTCATCACAACAATATAAAGGCAACTAAGACACATTCCTAAAGGGAAGAATTGGTACACAGTGAGGAAAGACCAAACTCCGACCCCTGTAGCTCTGTTTTACGTCAAGGGTCTTAGATAGCTCCACTCTCCAGCTTTGCTGCCCACAGATACATCTCTCACTTGGGCTGCTTCCACTCTCTGTCTGCAGCTCTCCTGGGCAGATAGCCCATGGTGCTTTTAACATCTCGGGGTTTCCAATGCGATGCAGGCTTCCCTTTCACAGCTCCGCTGGGCCCCATGCAGGGCTCGCCTGCCACAGGCCTGGCCACAGAGGCTCTCTCTCCGTAATTGCAGAGGAGGATTCCCCAACCCCCCTATTCACCTACCCCTCACGACTCTAAACCCAGAACCACACGATGACACTGCCAAGTCTGACTCTCCTTATGGTGGAACCTGATCCTCCTTACAGAAGCTTCCCTTTCTTCTACTGAGGAACAGAAAATTCCTTATGCCTACTGCACCAGAGATTGTCTTGATATCTTTACATCTTTTATCATGAACCTTGGCTCCAACATTCAATTTCCTGGTGATGTTTTTCTCTTTTAACTGTAGATTTCCTTTTCCCCCTGACTCTTCTTTTTTTAATTGTAGGCATGTATTAGACTGATTACATCATCATGTGATAATGTACATATTAAGCTGTCTTGAAATCTCTACCAAAGGTTCTTGGTAGGTTGACTATGCCCCAGTGGATGGCCCCACAGTCCTGGTTATAAGCGCAGTACCAATTGAATTCAGTGCTGTGGTGGAGGGGAGGGCATGAGGTAAGAAAGAAGAGGACCAGGGTGTGGACCAAGATCAATTAGAGGGAGTTGTGGAGGTGAGTGTGATTAGCACACATTGTACACATGTATAAAATTCTCAAAGAATTAATAAAAATATAATATGTGTATGTACAGTAAAAAGACCCAAACTGTGGAGGACTGGGAGGATGGCTCAATGGTACAAGTGTGTATGAGAACCAGAGAGATCAGAACCCAGCACACATGTAAAAAGCCAGGTGTAAGGTAAGTGGATGGAACCAGAAAACTTCATCCTGAGCTAACCTAGAGCCAGAAAGACAAGTGTCTCTTGTTGTCTCTCATCTGTGGTTCCGAGTTCCAAATCTTCAGTTGTGAGTATACAACCTGAAATCACCCCTGAAAGCAGGGAAGTAAGAAGGTATGGGGGCAGGGAATAGAGAAGAAAACAGCAGGGTACAGGTGATTCGAAAGGAAAAATGGGAGGTGGGTTTTAGCTATGGACGGAGGTTAAAGCAAGAGATCAAGGAGGGCAAAATCACAGTAAAAATGTCTGGAAAAGTCCTAAGGAATCATGGCGTTATCTATTTATCTAAAATGCTATATAGCACATAAAAATCTGTAGATATATATATAGTCCAAATAAAATATATCAACCTGGACTGGTGGTGACGCTGCCCCAAGAGCCACAGACTATCTAACAAAAACCCCAACATCAGACATGAGAAGGCCCCTTTTGAGTTTTTGGTCAGGAATGTCCAAAAGACTCCAAAAACATTATAGGCTATTGTTGTTGTCCTTGGTTGCCCCTTGGAGGCGGATGGTAAGTCCCTATCGCTAAAGACTCCATGAACTTTAGACACAGGATACTTGAGACCTTCTTCCCTGAAGACTAGCTTGCATGGTATAAGAAGATGCCGTATAATCTTCCAGATAGTGAAGCCACCAGTAGTCCTACCCAGCCTATGTGCTGTCTATGAACCATAACAATTGCCAGGGTGGCACAATGACCCTACAGGTGCAGTGGTGACACATGTACCTCGGAAATAACCAACAGCTCTCTAATTGGACTTAAGAACTACTCAACAAGACAGAGAAAATCATGCCCGACACTGGAAACCTTACAAACTACCTGGGGCTAGTGAAGTCAAGGATCTTGGAGGAGCATCTGCTCCTGCTACTTCACTAAACAAACATAATTCCCAACCACATTCTAAATGTTTATCCTTATACTCAATGTGCTAATCTGTTGCTGCTGTGTTGTTTTTGTCAACTTGACACATAGACAAGAGTCATCTGGAAAGAGGAAATCTCAATTGAGAAAATGCCCCAAGCAGATTGAACTGTAGGTAAGCCTGTGGGCATTCTCTTGATAAAGGATTGATGTGGATGGACCCATCCGACAGGGGGCGGTGTCCCCATAGGTAGGTGGTCCTAGATGGAATAAGAAAGCTGCTGACCAAGTCAAGGGGAGCAAGCGAGTACATTGCATTGCGTCATGACTTCTGCTTCAGTTCCTGCCTCCAGGTTCCTGCCTTGAGTCTCTGTCCTGACTTCCCTTAGCTACAGAAGTAAAATGAAACAAAGCCTTTCCTCCCCAGTTTGCTTTTTTTTTTTTAAGATTTATTTTATTTTATTATGTATATGAGCACACTGTAGCTGTCTTCAGACACACCAGAAGAGGGCGTCAGATCTCATTATGGATGGTTGTAAGCCACCATGTGGTTGCTGGGATTTGAACTCAAGACCTTCAGAAGAACAGTCAGTGCTCTTAACCACTGAGCCATCTCTCCAGCCCCCCCAGTGTGCTTTTGATATTGGTGTTTTATCACAGCAATAAAAATGCTAATTTGGACATCCAAAAATAAATGTTCCCCACCCTCATGGAAGAGATTTTCCTTGCAACAGGTGGAGACCATCATAGGAGACCATGACCAAGCAAAATACAGAGAACAAGTGATCCTATGGTATTCAGTGTCTTAACTGATGTGTCACACCTCAACTCCTATACCTAAGGTTGAGGAATCATCTTGGAGAGGGGTCAGAAAGACTAGAGTAGCCAAGGGATCAAAGAATTTGCTGTGAGATTGTCTCCTTGAAATGTCAGAAAAGCCAGGCAGTGGTGGCGCACACCTTTAATCCCAGCAGTTGGGAGGCAGAGGCAGGTGAATTTCTGAGATCGAGGCCAGCCTGGTCTACAGAGTGAGTTCCAGGACAGCCAGGGCTACACAGATAAAACCTGTCTCGAAAAACCAAAAAAAAAAAAAAAAAAAAAAGTCAGAAAAGCTATACCAGTTATCAATAGGGCTGCCTTCACAAGACCTAAACACAGACCACTCCAGTAGACATGCCAGTATAGAAGATGGAAATCTCACAGGGCCTCAACTCTAGACAAAAAATTAAGGGCAATTAAGGAATTCTGAGATCAGGAAAAAATAGTCTTTCTTAGGGAAGCCTTTCACCTTCGATTGTTTATCCAATACCAGGTGGTCAGCCCTGAAATAATATACATACAAGTATTATTATATGGACTAAACAAGTTGCCACAATCGCACACATGCACACACACACACACACACACACACACACACACACACACGCATGCACTTAAAGACACTCATAACTTTTTGAAAAAGCATTGGGGATGTATATGGAATGGGAGCGGCTGGAGGGAGGAAATGGGGGAAATGATATAAATATATTTTAATTTCAAAAATAAACACAGAGAGAGGGGGAGGGAGAGGGAGGGGGGAGAAAGGAGAGCCTGGCATGGCCGATTCTGCCTATGATTCCAGCAGACAGATCTCAAGAGCTTGCTAGCCAGTCAGACACCTAGCTGTCTGCTCTGGCCTCTACATGGGCATGTAGGGGTGCACATACACTCATATACATTACACACACACACACACACACACACACACACACACGGTTCAAATTATAGCAATCAGGTTAGATTATGTGATATAGCATTGAAACATTTCCTTGTAAAAAGGAAGTATTACTTTCCTGTTGCTGTGATAAAACACCATTACCAAGACAACATATGGAGGAAAGAGCTTGTTTGGGGCTGACAGTACCGAGGGCTGAGGGTCTGTAACGTTTGGGAGGCAGGGCAGCTGCAGCAGAGTGCGGAGAGCTCACACTCTTAAGTGTGAATACGAAGCAGGGAGAGCACAGGAGATGTAAGGTGAGGACTCAAGGTTTCCAAACCCAACCCTGGTGACACACTTCCTCCCCAGACAGAGCCACCAACTGAAGACTAAGTGTTCAAGTGCACGAGGCTACAGGGGTCGTTTCTTATTTGAGCCATTACAACCACTAACTTCCTTGGCTACTTTTACCACCTTGAATAGACCCAGTGACCCCTTGACTCTACCACTATGCCACAGTACCATGAGAAAAACACTAGTTGGGTGAATGTCCTCAACTTAAAACCTGGAAGGAGCACTGATGGGGAAAGACATGGGGTAGTGAGGGAGGAGGTAAGTACCCGATCAGTGAATCAACCCAGGCAATCAAATCACTGTCGCATCCCAATCCAAGGTGCATAGACCACCAGGAAACTAGGAATAACTGCAGAAGGCCAGCCCCCACCTAGGTGACTAAATCCATGGCCACACTGTATCAGGAGACATGGGCCACAAAGAAGCTGCAGGTAGGGCAGGTCCTCAAGCTCCTGATAGGAGGTGATTAGTCACGTAACTGTGTTCTCATGTCTTAGTGAGGATTTACTTGTTAGGAACACAGAAATGCAGTTGTCACCTCAGGGAAAAGTACAAGAGTTGGTTCTTATGGAAATGAGAAGATGGCTGTTTCCCCTGTGGGAAATCCAGAGAAGCCTTGTAGATACAGGGAGTCCGCAGATGGCCCCAGAAGCCTCCCCTTACTCCTTCAGGCTCAGTGTTGGGCTTCCTACAATTGACTTGTGTCACTTACATTGCTATGGAAATGGCTATGAAAATATTCTTGGATCAAGTACCTTCTGGTGCTCTGGAAAGTCTTATGGGAAGGACTGTGTAGAGAGAAAGTGAGAACTCCCTCCAACAGCAACAGTCCCTGCCTGTCTTAGGGTTTCTATTCCTGCACAAACACCATGACCAAGAACCAAGAATCAAGTTGGGGAGGAAAGGGTTTATTCAGCTTACACTTTCCTCATTGCTGTTCATCACCAAAGCAGGTGAGGAAGCAGGAGCTGATGCAGAGGCCATGAGAGATGTTTCTTACTGGCTTGCTTTCCCTGGCCTGCTCAGCCTGCTCTCTTATAGAACCCAAGAGCACCAGCCCAGGGATGGTACCACTCACAAGGGGCCCTCCTCCCCTGATCACTAATTGAGAAAATGCCCCACACCTGGATCTCATGGAGACACTTCCCCAACTGGAGCTCCTTTCTCTGTGATAACTTCAGCCTGTGTCAGGTTGACACACAACCAGCCAGCACACTGCCTCACTGTGATGTCACCGCCCTTCCCCATCCTGAGCTGCTTCTTCCGCAGCTCTGACCTGTTGTGTGTGCCACTCTCTTGTCTCCACGGGTCACTTTTCTCAGTTTACTTTTTATTTCCTCATCTGATTATTCTTTAATTGGCAACTGGTCAAACATGATGTCTGCGTCAGTGCTCTATTGCTGGGAAGAGACGCTGTGAACATGGAAACGCCTTTATAGAAAGCATTTAATTGGGGACTTGTGCACACTTTCAGACGGTCAGTCCATTATGATCATAACAGAGAGCATGGGGCTGGAGCCATAGATGAGAGCTACATCCTGATCCACAGAGAGGGGAGAGGGAGACAGAGAAAGCAGAGGAAGAGGGGAAGGGGAGGTAATGGGGAGAGGGAGAAAGACACTGGGTCTGGCTTGGGCTTTTGTTGTTGTTGTTGGGTTTTTCTTTGTTTGTTTTTTCAGACAGGGTTTCTCTGTGTAGCCCTGTATGTCCTGGAACTCACTCTGTAGACCAGGCTGGCCTTGAACTTGGAAATCGGCCTGCCTCTGCCTCCCAAGTGCTGGGATTACAGGCTTGTGCCACCTTCGCCTGGCTTGGCTTGGGCTTTTGAAATCTCAAAGCCCACCTCCAGTGACACAGGTCCTCCAGCAAGGCCACACCTCCTAATCCTTCTAATCCTTTTAGCTTTACTCCCTGCTGGCTGAGCATTCAAGTATATGAGCTTATGGGAATTGTTCTTTTTTAAAATTTTATTTATTTATTTATTATGCATTTATTTATTTATTTTATGTATATGAGTAGACTGTAGCTGTACAGATGGTTGTGAGCCTTCCTGTAGTTGCTGGGGATTGAATTTTAGGACCTCTGCTCACTCAGGTCAACCCGGCTTGCTCCGGTTAACCTTGCTCCCTTGGTCCCTGCTCGCTCCGGCTCAAAGATTTATTTATTTATTATATGTAAGTGCACTGTTGTTGTCTTCAGACACACCAGAAGAGGGTGTCTGGTCTCATTACAGATGGCTGTGAGCCAACCATGTGGTTGCTGGGATTTGAACTCAGGACTTTCAGAAGAGCAGTCAGTATTCTTAACCACAGAGCCATCTCACCAGCCCCTATGGGGATTATTCATAACCAAACCACCACAAATGATTATAAGATTTAGGCACTAAATTGGGAATTGTCAAAGCTTTCTTTTTTCCTGCAAAAGAACAGGGAATTGTATATGCCTATTGTCTCTGTTTCGGCAGTTTAACTAAGTTCTACCTTTGTGGTATTAAAATAACTATGGACAGTGTCCACACTGACTGGTGTAAAGATGTCCTTATAATATTTTATTTTATAAAACAAGGCAGTGTATAGGTTTGGGGCTGAGAGTCAGTTTGTCAGCCTCTGGACTGTAGAACATCATAGCTCCAGGGTCTTACTTAGTCTTCTCAGGCACAGTTGAGTCTGGTGTCCACTTGGCGCAGGCAGCAGGGATGGGGAACAGAGGCAGGGGGACCACATGGCTCACCCGCAGAGCTGGAACACGTGTGTTAGAAAAGGGACCTGGCCAGTCAGGGCATGTGCACATTACCCTCAGTCTGGCACCCCGGCAATGCTAAGTGACTTGTCTACACTGTGCTGAGCACTTGGGCAGTGTCTGAGACCACACAGATGCCTGTCGCATGGTTCCTGATCATGGCACAAATATGCCAGGCTAGCTCAAAGCACTCGTAGAAGCATTAACTCATTAGCTCTCAAATTCCATAGGAGAATCTGAAGCCTCAGAGAGGTTTATGTACCTAAGGGTACGAACGCAGTGCCTCAATCAACACGGATCTTGTGCCATGCAAGGCCACCTCCTAGTTCCCATGGGGACTCCTGCCCGGTGTGGTGCTTGTGGTCTCTTCAGAGATCACTTTACCTAACTAGTAATTTAAAACTACTCAGTTTTGAATTCTTTTTCTAAAAGCTGTGGGGGTTTTTTTGTTTTGTTTTGTTTTCTTTTTGATGTCTCTGATAAGCCATGTGTGTACTCATTACTTTGACTGCTGGTAGTGTCTTTACTATAAAGATTATATGAGAGGCCGAGGCTATAGCTCAATAGAAAAACATTTGCCAGGTACAAGGTCCAGCTTTCATGTGTAGCACCAACACCTGCAAAAGAGATATGATTGTCTGATCCTTGTTAGCCTGATAGAGGCCATATCTGGCCACTTCACACCCGGCTGGACCCTGTGGACTGCTTACAGCTGTGATCTGTAGTGACTATGTCACTACACTCTAGTTTGTGACTATATCACAAACACACACTCTTAGGGTTGCTGCTCAGATGTCATGGATTCTGCCTAATTAGTTTCTTTCCATCTTTCCAAACTTTCAGAAACTGTAATAGAAATACTTTATTTAATTAATTAATTAATTTATTTTTTCTGGCCTTACTCACTCCAGCCCCACTCTAGCCATATTTATTTCATATATGTCGGTACACTGTTGCCGTCTTTAGACCCCAGAAAAGGGCATCAGATCCCATTACAGATGGTTGTGAGCCACCATGTGGTTGCTGGGAATTGAACTCAGGACCTCTGGAAGAGCAGCCAGTGCTCTTAACCACCAAGCCATCTCTCCAGTCCATAAATAAACACTGTAATTGTTCATCTATTTTACTGCTCAAGAACTGAAAGGCACATTGCAGTGAATTGAACACACTTCTCAGAAAAAAGGGGAGAGGGGACTGGAGAGATGGCTCAGCAGTTAAGAGCACTGACTGCTCTTCCAAAGGTCCGGTGTTCAAATCCCAGCAACCACATATTGGCTCACAACCATCCGTAACATGATCTCACACCCCTTTCTGGTGTGTCTGCAGACAGCTACAGTGTACTTACATATAATAAATAAATTTAAGGAAAAAAAAAGCTTTTTTGTTTGCATCTCCCCCCAGATTATGGTGCAGAAATCTTAACTCCCAAGGTGATGGCAATTGGAGATAAAGAAGGCTTTACTCCCGTGCAGGAGACCAGTACCTCTACAGGGAGGCCGTAGTGGCCATGACACTCCCTCTGCCACACGAGACACAGCTGTATAGGTTCTAGCACCATCCATCCTAGGGGCTTACAGCCTCTACTTTCAGGCTTTTAAAATGCGTCTGGTGTTACATAAGGAAGCCCAAGTCTGACTGATGGGAGTTGATATAGTGAGTCCCGACTGACAGCCTGACAGCATGACAGACAGACATTGTGACATCCTGACAGTGTGACAGCAACATCACCTGAGAGGTGAGTGAATGGATCCAAGGCCCTTAGGACCCAGTTCAGGCATGACACAGCTTCAGGCGCCATGAGGGAGACACTGTTGAAAGAACCTCTCTGGAGTTCAGGAGAATTGGTGAGCAAGCACAGGGTAGGGCATGCGCCACTTCTTGTAACTAGATAACCAGGAAAAAGATATGCGAGAATATTATGACTGCGTGGAGGGTTGAATTTGCTTTAAAATATCTGATAGCAGGGAAGAGGTGGGGGTATGGATGAAATAAAATGGATCATATCTTAATAATAATTATTGAAACTGGAGCTACATACGTGGGTTGTTATTTTCTTTTCTCTACCACTTTGATTTTTTAAGTTTTTGGATCTGTTGGAAATCTTTACTAATTCTGACATTTTCAGAAAGTAGATTGTTAGTTGCCAGGGGCAGAAGGGAGGGAAAGGGGAGTTGGTGTCAAATGGGCAGAGTTTGAACTCGGTAAGTTAGTTAGAGTTCTATTGTTGTGAAGAGACACCATGACCATGGCAACTCTTATAAAGGAAAACATTTAATTAGGGCTGCCTTTCAGTTTCAGAGGTTCAGTCCATTATCATAATGGTGAGAAGCAGGTGGCGTGCAGGCAGACACGTGCTGGAGAGGGAGCTGAGAGTTCCACATCTGAATCTGCAGGCTGCAGAGGGAGACTGTGAACCACACTGGGTGTAGCTTGAGCAGAAGAGACCTTGAAGCCCACCCCCACAGTGACACACTTCCCCTAACAAGGCCACACCTCCATAATGCCACTCCCTATGGGCCAAAGATTCAACAGCGGAATCTATGGGGGCAAGGTCAAACCTACTCAAACTTCCACAGAAAGACAATTCTAGAGATGGATGATGATGAGGCAGCAGAACAATCTACAGAGACAAATCAAAGTGAAGTGTGTGTGCATTTTTTTTTTTTTGAGACAGGATTTCTCTGTATAGCTCTGGCTGTCCTGGAACTCACTCTGTAGATCAGGCTGGCCTCGAAGTCAGAAATCTGCCTGCCTCTGCCTCCCAAGTGCTGGGATTAAAGGCATGTGCCACCACAGCTCGGTGTGTGTGTGTGTGTGTGTGTGTGTGTGTGTGTGTGCACTTAATGGTTAAGATAGCCAGTGTTGGGGCTAGAGAGATGGCTCAGCAGTTAAGAGCACTGACTACTCTTCCGAAGGTCCTGAGTTCAAATCCCAGCAACCACGTAGTGCTCACAACCATCCATAATGAGATCTGATGCCCTCTTCTGGAGTGTCTGAAGACAGTTACAGTGTATTCACATCTAATAAATAAATAAACCTTTAAAAAAGAGAATTCCTTCTTTAAAAAAAAAGATAGCCAGTGTTATGTTGCTTGTTATATTTTTGCATATTTCCACAAATTGGAAAATTGAGACAAAAAGAGTCACAATTGGAAAACAAGTGACCTCACCTTCCTAGTCCATGACATCACCTTCCTAGTGCATGACATCACCTTCCTGGTGCATGACATCACCTTCTTAGGGCATGACATCACCTTCCTAATGCAATGCAGCTTTCTTTGTTGCTGTTTGTCTATTTGAGATGGAGGTGGGAGGCATCTCATTGCGTACCTCACTCAACTCCTGATCATCTTGCTTCAGCCTCCTTGGTGCTGGGATTAAGGTGTCTCATTATGTTTAGCTCGGTTTCCATTTTAATGTTGAGTCTTAGAAACCTCTTAAATTTGGTCCCATAAAAAATTTAAATTAAAATCAAAGAGATTATTCCAGGAGGAGACAATACTCAAAAAGGGGGGGAGGAAATTTAGATTTCTGGTTCTCAAACATGGCTGAATAGGTTCTAAAAAATACATTGAGGACTCAAATATAATCATTAAATGTTAGAAATACTGATGATTTGAGAGCTCTCTATCTGTCTATCTCTATCTCTGTATGTGTGGGTGTGCCTGCTTGTCTGGATGTGGATCATGTGTGTGCAGTGCCCTTGGAGGACAGAAGAGGACACTGGGCACCCTGGATCTGGAGTTTTAGGCAGTAACATTCTGCCTGAGGTGGGTAATAGGAGCAGAACCTAGCTCCTCCAAAAGACCACAGAGTGCTCTTAACTAACTGCTGAGTCATCTCGTCAGTCCTCCAGGCCTTTTAAAATTGCTTCTGTATCAGACTATATGTCGTGTCCTAGAGATACAGCTGTTCACAGCTCATCAGGCCTGCCTGCCTTCTGAATCACTCCAATGGCTCCCTGGGAGCCAGGCAGCTAATTCACCGGATATCACAATAGTCATTACTTACTGTTCAAGGGCATACAGGAGTACCAAACATCTCTATGTCTGCCTCCCATCCTCCTGGCTCATCTTAAGAAATAAAAAGTACTAGCATTGCTGTGGCAACCCATTATGCTGATACCCTGTTGTGTGGCCATTTTCTCCAAATAGAAACATTCCTTCCTGGAATCCCCACGCTCAAAGTTAAAAGATACACAAAGGCCCCTCACAGATTTACATAAGCAGTAATGATAGCTGGGAGAGGAGCTCTGATTCTGGAGCTGCCCACAAGCTGTGCAGGGAGCTCAGGGACACAGTTTTCCTTCGCTGTCAACACGCTGGGGTTGTGTTTTCATCCACACAGTTGATTCTGAGTCGAGAACATCCCTGTGACTGACCTCAGTGAACTTCCGGGGTCATTGAGCTTTGGATAAAGTAATCTCTTGGGCTGGATGTTGCTGGTGCCCTCTCTACAGTGAGTGGACCTTGGTTCACACGTTCCCTGAAAAAGTCGTGCAATGGATCTCATCAGCTATTTCCCTCAACTGCACATTGAATTTCCAGACCCTTCTGGGAGTTGAGAAGATGCCTGTGTTGATCCACAGGGCCATTCAGAGATTCAGGAAGCCTTGTAAGTACTTGGGAGGTACCACTCTGTCATGATTTGGATAGGAAGTGTCCCTCTCTAAAGGCTTGGTCCTAGAGGGTGGCAATGTAGACTGGTGAGTGGACCCTGAAAAATCTGAGTTCACAGTGAATGGAGGACGTCATTCACTAGGCCCGGAAGTTAGAAGGGTAAATCTTGTCCATGGACTTTTCTCTCTTGTGACTTCTAGCTGTCATGGCCTCTCCTCAGGCCTAAGAGGCCCACTCAGTGTCCAGATGGGAATATAAGCAGCACCCTGTACTTTAAACAAAGTGTTTATTTCAAGAAATGATTACTCTTATGATAGAAGATATGAAGCCCAACAAAGTCAGAAAAGTCACAGCTAGAAGTGACACTCTAGGCAGTAGAAACAAGGGCAGAAGTGACATCACCTAAGTCTAAAGAATGAGTCACATGTTGGAAGCACAGTTCAACTACGGAACAAGATCTGGATTCAGAGCAGGAGTGTGTGTGTGTGTGTGTGTGTGTGTGTGTGTGTCTGTGTGTGTATGTGTGTTGTGTGTATGTGTGTGTGTTTGTGCATGTTTGTGCTATGTGTATGTGTGTATTTGTGCTGTGTGTGTCTCTGTGTGTGTTATGTGTCTGTGTGTGTTTGCACATATCTGTGTGCATGTGTATGTGCTGTGTGTGTATCTGTGTGTGTTATGTGTGTGTGTGTTTGTATCTGTGTGTGTGTCTGTATGAGTGCATGTGAATGCTGCTCTCACAACTGTAGGTGTCTCCACTGGCTGAATCCAGTCATCAGTCCTTTGGTGGAGCTCTTCAAGGATCAGCACTTGTGGCCGGGTGCAGAGCAGAGGAAAGGAGAGGCAGGCTTGTGGGTAGCATGGAAACATCTATAGGGAAAAGAAGCAAACCAAAATGGCACAGCAGAGTCAGCTCTGAGTTTGAAAGCATGTTTGTAAGATATAAAGAACTTTTCCAGGTACAATGCACTTTATCAGCTGACAGCGCCCCAACAATCACAGCACACTTAGTACTTGAATCTGGTTTTTATGTTATTCTTTGAAAAAAATAAGGAGAACAAAGAGAAGAAAGAAGAGTGTAAGAAGAAGGACTTCTTGGGGAAACAGAAGGAGGAAGTATGCAAGGTGGACCAGTAAATCCCCGTAGTGGTTGGATTATGTCAGAAGGACACAGGAGCATGGGAGAGCTCTGATGGTCAGAGATGGGAAAACTTTAAGCAATAAAATCAATAAAGTAGTAGCAGAATATAGCAAAATGTGTAAAATAAAAACTCACAAGTCTATTTTAATGTAAGTGGCTGATAACTAAGTAAACGAGGGAAGACAGACAGACCATCCACATGGAATGACTGCAAGTAATTAGGGGGGTGTTCACTCTCAAGAGGGGGCAGAGGTGGGTGTTCACCCTCAGGAAGGGGAGCAGAGCCCGTACCTCCTTCTACAGACAATACTGTGAAAATGACAACGGACAGACACTCTCTCCACCAGAGCATCAAGGTCACCCGCCACAGAACGTACTCCTAGATATCCATGATCAGACTCACTGCCTTTCTGCTTTTCCTGCTCAAATTGACGCACTATCAAATCAGAAAGAAAAAGACAAAAATAAAACCACAAGGACATTCCACAGAACTCCCAGCCAGTTTTTCTCAGATCTGTCATGGTTGGCTGAAGAGATGGCTCAGTGAGCAGGAGAGGACCTCGGTTCAGATCCCAGAACCTGTGTAGAAAGCCAGGCATGACTGCAGACACCTGTTACCCCAGCACTGTCGGTAAGATTGACGGTTACAGCATGGTTCCAGGTTAACTAGAAATCCCAGCTCACAAGAGTAAGGCAGAGCATCACAGAGCAGAATGCCCAGTGTCCCTCTTGGGCCTCCGTAGGCACATGCACTCATGCATACATTTTGCCTGTTCACCACATGCACACATCCCACATTCACACACTTATTTGCATACACACAAACATTTAAAAGTTTTTTTTTAAACCAGTAAAGCATAAAAAGACATTAAAAAGTATCAATGGCATTAAGTACAAAACAGTCAGAAAAACTCTCGTAGACGAGAAGAAAGACCTTCGGGAGGCACGAGAGGTAAATGTAAGGTGGTGCTGGGAACGAAAGCCAGGACATTAGGTAACAGCCACACACATCTGAGCACAATATAGACACCTGTGACAAATAATATATAAATATCAACTCATTTACAGTGCTGAAGGCACCATGCCATGTTAGGTAGTAAAAATGCAGGGTATGGTGGCACAGGGTTTGAATCCCAACACCAGGGAGACAGAGACAGACAGAACTCTATGAGTTCAAGGCCATCCCAGTCTATACAGAGTTCCAGGCCAGCCAAGAATACATAGTGAGACCCTGTTTCAAAAGACAGATGAACACAGTACAGGGGGCTGGCACAATGGTACATGTTGAAAATGTTAACACTTGGAAGGTGAGGCAAGAAGACCCCCAGAGTTCAAGGCCAGACTGGACCACATCATGAGTTCTATAACTTCTTACTGTTGATATTTAGGGTAACTTCCAATTGGCAACTTTAGTTTGTGATACTTAGAAAGCCTGAGGGACAGGTCACAAAATCACCTTAAGATCAGTGGCCTGGCTGGTTTTGTGTGTCAACTTGACACAAGCTGGAGTTATCACAGAGAAAGGAGCCTCCCTTAAGGAAATGCCTTCATGAGATCCAGCTGCAAGGCATTTTCTCAATTAGTGATCAAAGGGGGAGGGCCCATTGCCAGTGGTGCCATCCCTGGGCTGGTAGTCTTGGGTTTTATAAGAAAGCAAGCTGAGCAAGCCAGGGGAAGCAAGCCAGTAAGAAACATCCCTCCATGGCCTCTGCATCAGCTCCTGCTTCCTGACCTGCTTGAGTTCCAGTCCTGACTTCCTTTGATGATCAATAGCAATGTGGAAATGTAAGCTGAATAAATCCTTTCCTCCCCAACTTGCTTCTTGGTCATGATGTTTGTACAGGAATAGAAACCCTGAGACAATTAGTGGCCGAAATAGAATGAGAAAAATGAAAATGAATGAACGCAAGAAACCAATACTCATTATCACTATGTGCCATCATCCTAATGCGTCATGAATATGAATACTGTGTGCCATCCTAATACATCATGAATGAGTGGATGCACAAAACAATACTCAAATGTTCTCTGGATAGATAATTGATCTGATGGGAATGAAGCCATCTTTAATCTTGGTGGTTCTACCACAGCATGGAAGTACACCTAGCTATGGCTCTGGAGTTCTCCATCCAGGTATAATCACTACGCATTCAGGTACATTGGAAAACTAGTAATGCTCTTGTGGTAGTTAGCTTTAACTGCCAACCTGACAGAATCTAGACATACCTGGAAGACAGGCCTCTGGGCAAGTCTGCGAGCGGTTATTTTAACTAGTGGAGACCCATCCTGACTGTGAGACCGTTCCCTAGCAGGGGATGCCACACAGCTTCTTTCAGCATTGGCTTCCAGTTAAGAGTCTAGAAACTTACATTGAAAATGGTCCTTTTCATGAGGGATCCCCTTCTCCAAAATGTGACTGGGGTCACACTGCTGTGTTTAAGATCTCTGTCCTATAACCACAGGGCTAGCTCTGCTCATGGAAGGGTCACCAAAGACAATCACTATCAGACAGAGGGCTGGCAGCTGTCTTCATGTTATTTGGTTAGGTTAAGGGTACATGATTGAGTGAAAAAAGGAAGAAGAGACAAATCTTTCCTATAGAATTCCAGACAGTTATGAAGATATTTTGCTCTATGGACATGGAGTAACTCCCAGCCTCTAGGTGTAGACTATATAATAACATCTTTCCATTGTGGAAGTGGGTAGAAGTAACTCTACAATGGAGAAACCTGACTAGCACACCCTGGGCATAAAACCAAGGCCAATGCCAACAGTCACGAGTCACGTCTTGGTTCGTACATTTGATAGGCTGCGAGGGAAATGGTACTCTGCATCTGAGACCTCTCACCAAATCCATAAGTCCTGTCTAATCATAAGAAATTGTTGAAATGAAAGCCAGCAGAGGTCTACCTCTATAAAGAGGTCTAACCATCAAACTAGTGTATCTTAAAAATGCTCTGACCATCAAAACAAGCCAGTCTTAAACATCCAGGAGAAACCAAGTGACAAGAAGATTAAATGTCTTCTAGTGGCTGGTGAGTTGGTTCAGTGCTTAAGAGTGCTTGTTGTTCTTGTTAAAGGACAACAATTGAGCGGGGGTTCAATTCCCAGCACCCACATGGAGGCTCGCCCCTTCCTCAGCACCAGGCATGCATGTGGTGCTCAGATGTACATGTGGACAAAGTACTCAGGTGAACAAAATAAATCTAAAACATAAATTTAGAAATATAATGTTTTCTAAAACAGAAAAGGAGTGTGACCATTAGCGTTGACTGTCAACTTGAGAGCACATGGAGTCACTTAGAAAGCAAACTGCTGGACACTTTGGTGAAAGTATCTAGATTAAATTAGCCTCTGGGCATTGTCTGTGAAGGGTTATCTTGAACAGGTTAACTGAGGTGGGAAAATCCTAAAAATAGGCGGTGCCTTTTCCTGGGCTGGGCTGGGCTTCTGTACTACGGGGCAAGGGTGGGTGGGTGGTGGTGGTGGTGGTGGTGAGGAGAGAGTTATCTGAGCTGGGTGGTCGTGCACACCTTTAATCCCAGCACTTGGGGGACAGAGGCAGGCAGATTTCTGAGTTTGAGGCCAGCCTGGTCAAGAGTGAGTTCCAGAGCTACACAGAGAAACCCTGTCTCAGAAAAAACAAAACAACAACAACAACAACAACAACAACAACAAAACAAACAAAAATAGATAGATAGATAGATAGATAGATAGATAGATAGATAGATAGATAGATAGATAGATAGGTAGATAGATAGAGAGTTATGTGGGCACAGGCTTCCTGACAGTGGGTACCTATCTGGGCATGAGCTTCCTGACAGTGGGTACCATGTGAACAGCTGTCTCAAGCTCCTGCTGCCATGCCTCTGCTAAAACAAACCCTTCCCTCCTCAAGTTGTTTTTGCTGGAGATTGTGTCACAGCAACAAGCCAAGTAACCAGGGGTGTTAGATTAAAGCTAACGAGATCTCCATCAAGCAGAGACTTCAGTCAGGACCCATCAACACTGGTTAATTAAGAGTAACAAATGTTACTCTTCTTCATGTCCATGTGAGGTAATCATAGGGCCAACTAGATGAGGCTCTATGGGAACTCTCTCTTCTATCTTTGCAATTTTCCTGTAAATATAAAACGGTTTTTTGCTTGTTTGGTTGGTTGTTTTGGTTTTTCAAGACAAAGTTTCTCTGTGCAGCCCTGGCTGTCCTGGAATTCACTCTGTAGACCAGGCTGGCCTCGAACTCAGAAATCTTCCTGCCTCTGCCTCCCACATGCTTGGATTAAAGGCGTGTGCCACCACTGCCTGGCTGAAACTGTTTTTTGTTTTGTTTTGTTTTGTTTTGTTTTTTTTAAATAGAGTTTATTTATGGACTAGCAAGATGAGTCAGTAGGTAAAGGTACTGGCTGTCAAGCCTTCTGACCTCAGAATTCACATGGTGGAAGGACAGAGCCAACTCTTGTTGTCCTGTGCATAGCAACAGACACTGAGGAAATCTAGAGAATCATAAGGAACTACTTTAAAAGCCTGTACCCACCAAATTGGAAAACTTAAAAGTAATGGAAAATTTTCTTGACATGTAACACCAAAGTAAGTCAAGCTCAAATAAGCTACTTTAATAGATCACAACCTCTAGTGAAGTAGGAACAGTCAAGAACACAGTGACAGCTCATGTCAGTGAGGATGTATGGTAAGGAGAATATTCATCCATGGCCAGCACACGTGAAAACTTGTACAGCCACTATGGAAATCAATATCCCTATTTCTCAAACATTTGAAAATTGATTGAACTCAAGATCCAGCTCTACCACTCTTGGGCATAGACCCAAATGATGCTCCATCCAGCCCCAAGACATTTGCTCAACCATGTTCATTGCTGCTCTATTCATAGCCCAAACCTGGAAACAACCTAGATGTCCCTCAGCAGAAGAGTGGATAAAGAAAATGTGGTACATTTACACATTTACTCAGATCTTTAAAAAAAAAAAATGACATCATGTAATGTGCAGGCAAATGAATGGACCTAGAAAATATCTTCCTGAGTGAGGCAACACAGACCCAGATAAACAAGCATGGTGTGTATTTCACTTAAGTGTGGATATTAGCCATTAAATAAATTATAATCAACCTTCAATCCATTGACCCAGAGAGGTTAGGTATAGAGGAAGGGACTAGGAACCCTCAGACCTCCCAAAATGGATCTCCCTAAAAGGGGGAAATAGATTTTATGGATGGATTAGGGGTTGGTGGAGATGTAAACAGGTTGGTCAGATGTGTTGGAGGGAGAGATGGGGTTGAAGAAGGGAATGAGGGAGAGACAGCTGGAATTAGGGGGCATTTGAGGGATGGGATGGAAACCTAGTATAGTGAAAACTTCCTAAAATATGTGACTATGATCCTACTGAGGTCTCCTTACAATGGAAGACATACGAGTTCCAACTGGCCATCTCTTGTCACCAAACAAGGCTTACAGCACCAAGACTGCACTCAAATGAGTTGTTGGCCAAAGGTGTCCCATGTAAATCCCCAAACAACCCAGGCTGTTGCTAAGACAGTGGGTTGCTCTCTGCATATGGACAGCAGGGCCCCATTGTTGAGGACAATGCCCACACAATTCACTGAACATAGAGAAGTTGAACTGGTGCCCACTGGTCACCCCTACATTCTTGTGTCTTTGATACTGGAAGATACTCTGTAGGCAACCAAAGGAGAAATGTAAACACCAACCTGGCCACAAAAAACCACCCACGCTATTTTCTCTTTCTCTTTGCTTCCTACTTGCACATCAAGATGTAAGCTCTTAGCTTTTTCTGCTGGTGTGCTTTTGCTCTGCCATCATGGATTCTAATCCTCTGAAATTATAAACTCCAAATTAGCACACTCCTTAATAAGTTGTCTTGGCCATGGGGTTTTGTCCTAGCAATAGAAAAGTAACTAAGACAGCGGCACGGCCTGCAACACAAGAACTCAGGCTGCTGAAGCAGTAGGACTGGGCCAGCCTTTCCCAGAGTGAGTCTCAAATAAAACAAAGCCAACAGACAGATATATGTAGGTAAACATTGAACCAACTTCAGGGTAATTGTAGCTTCTGGATTTATTGATGAATTGTTCTGTAAGCCAAAGCAAATTTAAACATTGTTGACACTGTTAGTAACACAGAAGCATTGATTTTAGGACACAAATTCAAGGGAAACTTTGAATACAAAAGCATCTTGTTTATGGTCTTTGTAAATTTGTTTGTTTGCTTGCTTGAAGTTTTTCCTCCTATATTTGCTTATTAATTTCCAGGGAGTGTGTGTCAAAGCAGCTGTGTGGAAATCTGTGGAGAGCTGAGGAAGTCGTGTGTGAATGTGGAAGGCACGGATGGAGTCCTGAGAGAAATGTGTGTTGTTTGACATAGTCACAGCCATGTCAAGGATCAAAGCCTCATACCTTACTATCGACATGGTAAAGCTTCCCCTAATGCCCCCAAGGGGGGAGGCTTTTGAGGGGTGGCAAAGCCTTCCTTTAGTCTCAGTGTGAATGTGAATTGTGTAAGAACGAGTGTTTATGACCATTTGACCAGTGTATGTAGAAGCAGCAATTATGACTTCCTAACCCCAGTCTTAGACTTCTTGCCTGCAGAGACTCCTCCCCCAGTGGTGTGCATAATAACTCCGCTAAGGTTCCAGGGAGTTATGTATTTGGTGCCATTCCCTAAGAGCATATATGGCCCACCTGACCAAAGCTTTTGTGTACCTGTCTGTGTATCAGGTTTCTAGAACTAAACTGTAGGGACACAGCTGAGGTCAAAGGGCAATTGGTGGGAGTCCATTTTCTCCTTCCACCACATGAGTCCTGAGGAAAGACCTCAAGTTGTCCATCTCAGAGGCAAGCACCTCTACCTGCTGAGCCATCTCACTGGCCTGATACTTGTTTGTCTGAGACAGTTTCCTGTCCCTCAGACTGGAAGCAGAGAGAGGGGAGCGCCTGCTGGTGTGCAGCTCCTTTTCCCCTGTCCCCTTTTATTTAGTCCCAGAGTTGGGGATGCTGCCTATATTCAGGGTAGGTCTTCCCTTCCATTAAACCTCTCTAGAAAT
Source organism: Apodemus sylvaticus (assembly GCF_947179515.1). Taxonomy (NCBI): domain Eukaryota; kingdom Metazoa; phylum Chordata; class Mammalia; order Rodentia; family Muridae; genus Apodemus; species Apodemus sylvaticus. The sequence continues at coordinate 65,979,367 of NC_067479.1, forward strand.
GCCCACAGGCATGGCTACTGGGGTGTCACCCAGGTGACTCTAGATCCAGTCAGGTTGACATTGAGGACTAATTACCAGAATAAACTTTCTGATCATGATAAGTATGCAAAAAGTGCTTACTCACTTGAACACAGTAGTCATTACCGCTCTGCCCATTGCACCATTTGGGCATTAATATGATTGGGCCAAAATTGTCCCATTAGATGCATGGAACTGGAGAGCACCTCCCGGGCTTTCCCACTCTGCAATGAATCTCTGAAGAGCTGCTGACTGGAAGCATACAAGGATGAACTAGAGGAAGCTGCAGCCTCCAGGGAGCTGAGGCAGCGCAAACGCTCAAGACATCTGTGCTGTCACCTTTATATCTCTTTCTCCATTTGAACTCTGTTAATGAAGGTCAGTGATGGCTGTCATTTTGATATGAGTAAAATCATTCTAGACTGAACAACCTTGGTAGCTAGAGGGAGGCTGCTTCCTAGAACAGGCCTTATTAACCCAAACTCAAGCTGTTTTGTGTGTATGTGTGTGTGTGACTTGAGAATGTGGTCACCTAAGAATAAGCCAGGTTCTGGTCTCACCTCTTCTCCCCAATGCTGGAGATACACAGCAGAGATAAGATGTGAGAACCATAACTTTCCACCCAATCCCACCTGGGCTCAGAGTCTTTGCAGGTCTCCTCAGCCTCTACTGATACTGTGCAGGGGGTTGACTCAAGGCTACAGGGGATGCCATGGCTGCCTTCCAGAATGGAAGTCAGCATCCTCCGGCTTTCTCAACAAGTACATTCTCACCTCTTCTAATGGTGTTGCTTACAGCCAGAGTGCAACCTCCTAAATATCAGCTTTAGCACGGCACAATCTCCCCAGGACAACCACCCCACTGCCATCCCCCCTCTAGGAAACAGGTGTGTCTCTGCAAGAGCACACCTCCAATTCCATTCAAGGTGCTTCCCTGCAAAGTGAAAGCAACCAATTAATTCCTCAAGAGATTAACCTGTGATTACAGTCATGGAGGCCTGACCATCCCTGGAGATGCCCTCTCTGTTTCTCATCCTTAGAGGTATGCCTTACTAATCTCTTAGGCATTTGTTCTTGCTTTTGTTTTGTTTGTTTGTTTTGTTCATTTGTTTTTCTAGACAGATTACTATATGTTCCTTAGCTGCTCTGTAACTCGATCTGTAGACCAGGTCGGCCTCGAACTCAAAGAGCCACCTGCCTCTGCCTCCTGTGTGCTAGAATTAAAAGTGTGTATCACCGCCAGGTGGTAGTGGCGCACGCCTGTAATCCCAGCACTCTGGGAGGCAGAGGCAGGCAGATTTCTGAGTTCGAGGCCAGCCTTGTCTACAAAGTGAGTTCCAGGACATCCAGGGCTACACAGAGAAACCCTGTCTCGAAAAAACCAAATCCCCCCCCCCAAAAAAAAAACCCCTGCAAAAGTGTGTATCACCACGACCCAGCTTCCTGGGCATTTCTTAATCCAATCAAGTTGACAATCAAAACTAACTGCCATAGTACATTGATAATGTCAAAACAATAATAGAAAGACATGTAGTTAAATATCAACCTTTATATTTTCATATCATTTGTTACAGATTCAGAAAGGTCCTGTGTTTCTTTATTGTGCCAGCCTAACAAATACTATACTTTCTATATACTACCTCTGCAAGAAAGGCCCCTTCTGTTGAATTTTGCAATAGCTAGAAGCTCTTCCCCATCATGAGTTCACAAAATATTCCTAACTACCTTGCATGAACTGGGTAGCTACAATTCAAAAAGCAAAAGCACTTGGCAAGAAGTCTTATAGTCAGCCGGGTATGGTAATGAACATCTGTAATCCCAACATGGATGGAAGAGGATCATGAATTCAATGTTATTCTTTGCTGTGTTTAGAGAGTTTAAGACCATCCTGGGTTACATGAGACACTGTCTCAACCAACTAACTAACCAGCTAACCAACCAGCTAATCCATCAATCAAACAGACAACCACCCAACCAACCAACCTACCTACCTACCAACCAGCCAGCCAACCAGCCAGCCAGCCAACCAACTAACCAACCAAACAGCCAACCAGCCAGCCAACCAACCAACCAATCAACCAACCAACCAGCCAGCCAGCCAACCAACCCGCAAATATAAAAAATGCTGTATAGTTCAGCAACGGTTGGAGTATTTGGTGCTCAAGTGTTTAAAGAAATAGTTCACAGTAGGAAAGAGACTCCCGCTGCTCAAAGCATGCTGTCCTTGAATTTGCTATTAAGAGTCTATATGCTGGGCCAAGGGTCAGAGTCTCCTACTTCCCACCCCTTAGTTTGGGTCCCTGTAGTTTTATGGCCTTTATGCTGAAGAGGAGGAAACTGGACTACAAGAGTAATTTGTTTGAATCCACCCATATCCAGAAGTTAGCTGTTTCCTGTTCTCCATTATCATTAAGCTATGTCCCTTTGGTTATGTTGTGGAAAGGCTGGGTGATCAAAGGCAATGGGATCTAACATAAATGTGAGGTGTAAGGCTTTAGGAAGGAAGGGTGCCCACTGCCAGAGGGGAAGCTGGACAAAATGTTTGTGTGGGGGCAGGCCAGACTATGAGGGGTCAGGGGTTCCTGGGGGCACAGCCCCAGCCCAAACAGCCCTACTTTAATATCACCTGTTCTGTGTCACTTGTCTTCAGCTTCAAGGTAGGACACATGGGAGAGGTGGCTCCACAGACTGACTAGCATGTCTCCTACTCCCAAGGCTCAGAGCTTCTGCCGTGATGTGAGTATTTCCTACAGACCTGAGAGACTGGGCTATATTCTGTTCATCTCAGCAAAAGACAGGACCATCACCTGCCTGGATACTAGGCCAGAAAAGTCATCAGAAAAACATTATCCTGGGTTTTTGTTATATTGTTTATGGCTTGTTTTAAAATAAATTGACATGGCGGTGAGAGTTTGACAGATAACAATAGAAAAACTTACCAGTCCAGCAGATAGTGTGTGGTCCAGTCAGCGGCCTCTGAGGCAGTGCTCAGTAGTCTGTCCTGACAGTGCCCTGTGTGGTCAGGGTTCTGGCTGGACCTTTCCTCAACCTCCATACCTGGCACTTCTCCTTAACCTTGTGGGGTGCCTGGCACTTGTGTGAGCAATCACTGTCTACCTTGTGTTTTGAGACAGGGTTTCACACTGAATTTGAAGCTCACTAGTTCAGCTAGCCTGGCTGGCCAGAAGCCTCAGAGATCCTCTCCTCCCATCCCCTCTAAGATCCAGGGTTACAGATGTATGTGGACGGATGTGGCTTTTTATTAGGTGCCAGAGATTCAAACTCAGATCTTTATGTCGATATAGCTAACACTTTGCTAGACTGAGCCATCTCCCAGTCTCCTCCCTCCTCAGCCGTTCAGTATTTAAATTTAGTTCCATTTCCTGATTTAGGGGAATTTTGTAGGATACAGTTGTTTACCAAAGGAATTGAAAAACCTGTGGGCTTAGGTCACCGCCATCACGCTGCTGACTCCACAGCTCGACTCTGCGGTAGACACGAATCACGTGTCTGAGTAAGCCTGACAAAAACCTCTGCTCTGCTCAAGGAGACAAACGCAAACAAAAAATCATCGGGAAACAGGTGATGCGCACAGTGTAAGGATCTTGTGAACAGTTTAAGGTAGGAAGTGTACTCTGGCTCCTAGCTGAAGAAGGGATACTGCCCATCCCAGCAGGGAAGGCGTCGGGGGGGGGGGGGGGGGAGGAGGTCTAGGCAGCCGCTCACATGGCGCTCCCTCATGCTCGGCGTCATTAAGCGGAAACATTAAACACAAATGCTGTTGCTTGGCTCGTATTCTTGGTTTTATTCATTTCAGTCAGGCTGATAACAATGGTTAAACCACCACAGTGGATAACTTCCACAGAGAAAACTCAGTAGGGAAAATGGGCAGAAGAGACAGGGGCAGGGGCAGGGGCAGGGGCAGGGGCAGGGGCAGGGGCAGGGGCAGGGGCAGGGGCAGGGGCAGGGGCGGGAGCCAGTCCCTCCCAGGAGCAGTAGATATCACTAACCTATGCTCAATGCCATTTATCACCCAAGGGAAACATGGCTTCCTTGGGTCATCAGTGACCCCAGGGCTGCAGCAGGAATGGACACTCTTGTCCTACTGAAAAGCGAGGATGCTTCATGGCATGGGGCCGTCTCCAGAAGCCTTCAGTTGGGATCCAGTGGGAAGAGACTCCCACTGTTCAAAGATGGAAGAATTTGAGCATCTGCAATGGATTGAAATAAATCAAATATTTTAAAATCCCTGTGTTTATAATTATATCAGGGGGGAAAACCCTCTCCTAGGTCACCTTCATGGGTTGCTAGGGAACCAACTCATTTCTCTGAAAACTAGCTTAAAAAGGAAAAGAAACAAGCATTTGTCTTTTCTATAAGGGTGGTATTTTGAGGTAGCTAAACTGTTGTTGAGGGAAAGGTCTCCTTTTAGAAACAGTGCAGCTAGCAGATGAAGGAGGAACGGGAGAGGGACAGGGAGCCAAGATTCTGCCATCCTAGCAGCAATGGATCTGAGAGATGTAAATAGCAAAGTCACTGGAGGGTCACGGTGGCTCTGTGCTGGGTGAGCCAAGCTGGCAAGACCTGAACCTTTGACTAACCTTAACATCGCAAAGGCAAGACAAACAACTATGTGTTTCTGATGGGATGCATCCAAAGGGCAGACCACCACCACCTGGGAACTATTACCAGGGAAATCAAACCTAGTGGATCAAAGTTCTAGACCTAAGTGATCATTTCAGGCAATGCAGGAATTAAGGAAACATGTTGAATGACACCATGGGGTTGCAGTCAGCAAAATCTAGTGTGTGGAAACTCAACAGGACAGATGACCCAGTTTCTCCAACAAATAAATTAGAAAGAAAAAAAAAAAGGAGGCAGGGAAGCTTTAATGAAAAGAGACCCAGGGGACATGATTAGCCACCTGCAGTGCGTGGCTCATGTGTGGATATTAATATAAACAAGCTAAAAAAGAAAAGACAGGGCAAGGAAGGTGGCTCAGTAAAAAGTGTGCCTGCCTCACAAACACACAGACCTGAATTTCAACCCCAGCACCCACATACAAAGTGGATTGCAGCAGTGTGCAACTGAACGTCCAGGACTGGGAAGGAGGACACAGCCTGGAGTTAGCCTGGTGGTTAGTCTAGCCAGTCTTCAAGCTGTCAAGTTCCGGGTTCAGCGAAAGATCCTGTCGCAAAAACAAGGTAGTGAGCATGTAAGGAAGACACCTGACATTGCCTTGACCTCCAGCCTACACACACACACACACACACACACACACACACACACATACGCACACGCACATGCACGCGCACGCACACACATACATACGCACACGCACATGCACGCGCACACACACACACACACCTCAAAATTACTGAGGAAATTTTATACATTAATTGGGTCTTTGTAATATTAAGGAAGTTTTAGGCATGATATTGATATTGTGATTTTATTTCTAAGAGTCCTCAGTTTTAGAGGTGCCATTCCAAAGCATGTGTGAAAGAAATAATAGGACATCTGGTGTCCTTCTCGAAATGGTCCAGTGAGGCACGGGGAAGACAGGGGATGATGGGGAAGACGGGAGGATGGTGGAATCAGGGTTTCCACAGCTGATAACTGAAGTTAGTAACATTATTTTCTACTTTGTGTGTAGTTGAAATCTTGCATAATGTCAAGTTAGAAAAAGAAACAACAGAATGTGGAGGGAGTCAACCACACACAGGGAACCAGAGAGAAGGCTTTCCTATGATAAATCACATAATGGTCCCTATCTTCCAACTTTGGGGCTTAACAGGTAGGTCATCTTTTAGCACAGCTTTTCTCTTGGTAGCTACTAATTGAAGGTATCCCCTACCATAGGCAGAAAACTGAGATTCGTCTTGGAATCTGATTTGTCAAAGTGCCGATTGATTTTCCAGGTCTTTTGAAGATGACCAGGTGTTGTGGGACAACACTTTTCCTGGGGAGATGCTACACATATGTCTACTCACTCTGGATAGGGAGCCCATGACATACCAAGGTATGAATATAATTAAAGTCCATCTTGATGAAATAATGAGTTTTATTGGGGTTAATTACGGAAGTATGGGTGAGAGGTTACTTGCAGAAACAGAAATGACTCAAAGATGGCTACATCACCAAAGCCCACGCTGGCATGACTGACAGCTCTCTTGAGCTGAACCAGCTCCTGCCTCCAGGTTCCTGCTCTGTTCGAATTCCTGTCCCAACTTCCTTGAGTGATGAACTGAAGAAACCCTTTCTTCCCCAACTTGCTTTTTTGGTCCTGGTATTCCTTACAGCAAATAGAATCCCCTACCCGCGTCACTCGCCTAGTGTGCCGCCTGGCTAGCCTGGTGCACAGACAGGTAAGTGCTCTAGAGCCCTCCTAGACCACACCTCCTAGGTTTGTGTAGCAGGGCAGCACCCAGCAGAAGGCCAATCTTTCTGTGGCATCTCAGTGTTTGGACCGCTTTGTCCTCATCAAGGTAAGTGGAAAATCATGGTTTTCAAACATCAGTCTTCAAACGTCTAGTATTTCCTACACTGTCATTCCTCAATAGCAGTATTTCTATATCCCAGTATGCTGGCAAACCACTTGGAGGAGGCAGTGATTTAACAAAATGTAAAGTTTACTCCTGGTCTAGTGTAGGGCTTGGGGAGAACAGGCATTTTTGTCCCTCGTGCCTCTGGGTTCCTTGTGTCAAGCACCTCTATTATCAATTGAAGTCTATTGCTTCAGGCAGTGGAAGAAAGGACAGAGAAGTGTCATTGCCCACGTGACCTCTGTTTAGAGGTGATAGACATCACCTGCTGCCACAGTCCATCAGTGAGGACAAGGGAAGGAGCAGGTGCCATGACGATGCAGCTGCCCTCAGCTGTCTCCAGGTGTGGACAGTGCTTCTCCCATGGGGTGCAACCAGGCTCTCTGCTTAGGACGCTCAGCTCCGATGGTAGGAGCCCCCAGCCTCAGAGAAGCAGCCGTAATGGCTTTGCTGTGAAGTGTCTTCCACAGAGGCTCATATTTTAAGGACAGGTGGAGCTATTTGGGGAGATTTGGGATGCTTTAGGGGATGAGATGTAGACAGAGGAAGCAGGTCAGTCTCTGAGGATGCTTGGGGATGATATCTTTTATCCTGCCCACCCTGCTTTCTGTTCACCATAAAGTGTACAGCCCGTGTCACCCCCTGCCCCTGCTGTGCTGTTCTTCCCAGCTGTATAGGGGCGAGAGGCCAAGCAGCCATGGACTGTAACCTTTGAATCCACAAGCCCTTCTTGTATTGAGCTGTTCTCTTTGGGTATTTTGTCGTGTATTGGTGGCCTTTCTGGAGCCTCTGCAACTCAGTGAAGTTAGACTGCTTCCTCCCCCACCACATGGAGTCATTCTCAGAATGAGGTCATCTAGACAGGGAAGAAGTGGGCTTATCCTTTTCACTAATTAGAGGTCTGGCTGATTTTCATCTGAGGGAGGAAATCCTTAAAAGTGTTCCACGTAGCAGGGCAGTGGTGGTGCACGCCTGTAATCCCAGCACTCTGGGAGGCAGAGGCAGGTGGATTTCTGAGTTAGAGGCCAGCCTGGTCTACAGAGTGAGTTCCAGAACAGCCAGAGCTATACAGAGAAACCCTGTCTCGAAAAAACCAAATCAAAAAACAAAACAAAACAAAACAAACAAACAAACAAAACAACAACAACAACAACAAAAAGTGCTCCACGTTTTGGTGCCATGGGAACCACACATAAAATATTTTTTTTTCTTCGTATGCCATTTGCTAGGTAGCAAGCGATCTTCAGGTTGGTACATTTAAAGAATCCAAGAAACCTTCTTTCTAAAGGCCCACAATGAAGTTTGCAGTAGTCAGGGCTCTCTGGAGAAGCAGAGCTGGTAGGGTGTGTACAGAGAACGGCATGTTGGAGGCATGTCCACAGTTTTCAGAGTGGATCTGCAGGCTGGAGACCCAGGAAGAGTCAATGCTGTTGTCCAAATTCAGAGACTGCCGGACTGGAAAACTCCCTTCACTGTAAGGAAAGTTGGTCTGAGTTCTCCCCAAGCCTTGGACTGACTGATCAAGGCACCCTAGTTAGGAAGAATCAGGCATATATGCTTGTTCTAGTCCATCTATTTAAATGTTAGTCCCATCCAGAGACCTGCAGGATACTAAGTTTGACCATACATTTGGATAGTCCAGGTAAGTTGGTATAAAACCATGTCTTAGAATCACTGAAGCAAATAAATAGAATTAGAAACTACCATTTTAAGAAAATCTTGTGGGGCAGTGGTGGTGCACACCTCTAATTCCAGCACTTAGGAGGCAGAGGCAGGTGAATTTCTGTGTTCAAAGCCAGCCTGGTCTACAGAGTGAGTTCCAGGACAGCCAGGGCTACACAGAGAAACCCTGACTCATAAAACCAAAAATAATTAAATTAAATAAAAAAAAGAAAGAAAATCTTACCACTCCTGTGTCCTCAGCGCATCATTGACACTTTCAGGGGCTCTAAGCCAGATCCTCTCCTGGCTTGCTTCCCCTTGTGACATGAAGATTAAGTTAAATCACTTTCTTCCTATAACATCCATGGGTTCCACACTGGAGAAATTGGGGCAGGGATTCTCAACTTGGCTTTAGTTAAATGTTAATGTTATAAAGCATTATATGCCTCTGGGAAATTTTAGAAATTTACAATCTGTTCAGAGATGTGGCTTACTCAAACTTTACCTTCCCTTGAACAAATGGCTTGGTGGGCGCAATGCTCATTGCCTTGTGTTCATCCTGGGGCCTGTTTCTGGTGCTCACTCTGGAGCACCTTGCCAACGGATGGGCTCTGCTGACCTCACACATTGACCTCGTCGCTTTGCAACTCTGCAGTGAGGCTATGGGTGCAGGCCTCATTAGCTAACGGTGTGAGCACGGGCTGGACCTGGGGTCAGCACAGCACAGGCTTCCTGTCTGGATGGCTCAGATTCCCCTTGCTTTCACACAGCATTGCACATGTAGACGACAGAGGCCCAGGGAACAGGCTTCCTCTTGGTTATTTTGAAGGCTGCCTCTGTTTGTCTCCAAGGTCTTCTCTATCCTGCCTCTTTCCTGGTTTTTTCCTTATTTTCCTTTCCTTCACAAACATGAAGGCTGATGCTTGGTGTTGAAACTCTTGCCTTTCCTCCTTTAGATAAGTTGACTTCCTCTGCAGGAAAAGGCTTTCTGCCCACCCTTTGGCAGTGCCCCTGCCCATTTGCCACACCACACTGCTGCCTCCCTGCCCTAGAAAGGGAGACCATTCAGCTGTGAGATTTTGAAGGATCTCATTGGACCAGCGATGCCATGTTAATATAAAGTGAGATCATTCAGGTCGCATCCCACTGCTTTCAGGAGAGTCCCTGAAAAGGGGTGAAATGGCCAAACAGCAGTTACTCCTGGGGTCCTGGTCCTCACACCTGACCCCGGAGCCTGGGAGGAATGTGATACTGCTGCTTACTGGCAACTGCTTTCTTGTCCAACCACAAGTTTCCCTAAACTCCATGCAAAAGAAATCAGTAGATTGTACTGAGCTATAAAGAAAGATTAAATATGAACTTCTGCAAGTAAATGGATAGCAGAAGAAAAGATTGCATCAAGTTAGGTAACGCAAACCCTGAAAGACAACATTGTGTATTCTTCCACACCTGAGGCTCCTAACTCCCAGATGTGAGTAAATGTCCTGGAGGAACTGCAGACACTAGGAAAGTAATAAGGGATCCTTGATGGGGCCATGGGGTTCATGGGCAATAGACAGGACAACAGCAGGGTACAGGCCACCTGATCCGAGATATGGACAGAAGGGGCTATCTAATTCAGGATAGGGAAGGGGAGAGATACAAAAGGAGGCAAGAGAGTATAATGACATTAAGGATATTTGAAAAGTCATAAGGAACCACACTGTTAACTATCTTTAAAAACCTAAAATATAAGTCTATGTATAGATAGACATACATAGTTTAAATGAACTTTTCTCATCCGATAACGCTTTCTCCAAGAGCCACAGAGCATCTAACAAAACCCCAGCGTCAGGTATGAGAGGCCTTCTTTTGAGTTGTTGGTCAATGAAACTCCCCCAAATTACAAGCTATTGGTATTTCCCTGGTCAAACCAGAGGTGGGAGGTAAGACCCTGTTTGCTGACATCTCAGTGTACTTACCACACAAGGCCCCAAGGCCCTTGAGCCAGAACCAACACGACATCTCTTCCCTGAGACCTAGCTTTTATGGTACCATAAGATACCACAGAAGCGTCCAAATGAGAAAACTAACAGTCTTCCCGCCCAGCTCTGATGCCTGTGAACTACATCAACGCCCAGCACGGCACAGTCTCACTAAGGTAGTGGCATGCATACCTTGGGTGTAACCAACAGCTCTCTAACTGGACTTAAGGCCTGCTCAACAAGAGGGAAGCCATGCCTAGGACTGAAACCTAACCAATTACCTGGGGCTAGAGAAGTTATAGATCTTGGAGGAGAACCACCACTTTCTTAAACCAACATAATCCCTAACAACAATCTATAAACATTTGTTTTTATGCCCACACCACATGAGTGTAGTCTTCATCCCTTATCAAGGAAACTTCCCTTTGCAGCAGAGACAACTATATATAGAAAAACACAAACACAAAAAGCAGAGTTGGGGATCCCAGTCTCAATGGATACATCTACAAAATGCTCCTGTATCTAAGGATCAGGGAACATTTGGGAAGAGGGGACAGAAAGATTGAAAGAGTCAGAAGATGAGGGAGATTGTTCTGAGTTTGTGTCCCCCTAGTAATGTCAGAAGCTACAGTCATACTACGCTCTTGTTAGCATGACTGCCCAAGTATGAGCTGAACAAGAACAACAGACATGCTAACACAGATGGTGAAAGCCCTTGAGGCATCAACCCTATATGATAGCTGCTGGCACGACAGGATGCCGAGGGGGAGAGGAATAGTGATTATCCTACACCAAATGGTCAGCCCTGCAAACATACATCAAAGTAACATTTATACAGACTGAACAGGCTGTATTTCTTTCTTTTTTTCTTTTGTTTTGGTTTTTTGTTTGTTTGTTTTGTTTTTCAAGACAGGGTTTCTCTGTGTAGCCCTGGCTGTCCTGGAACTCACTCTGTAGACCAGGCTGGCTTTGAACTCTGAAATCCGCCTGCCTCTGCCTCTCCAGTGCTGGGATTAAAGGCCTGTGCCGCCACTGCACGGCACAAGTTGTATTTCTATACTTAAGAATATATATGTCTGTACATACACACACACACACACATATACACACACACATACACACACATGTATATGTCTATATTTATATAATAATTAATGAAAAAAGAGGCCATGAATTGGAAAGAGAGCAAAGAGGAATATATGGGAAGGTTTGGAGGGATGAAAAGGAAGGAGGAAATGATGTAATTATATTGTTATTTCAAAAAGTAAAAGAAGTAATTAAAAAATAAATGAAGTTAGTAGATTAAACTAAAGCCTGTTTTAAAAAACAGGTTGCGTCAATCCAAAATTACTGTTTTACTGTCCACAGCATGTTCTTCTGCTGTGTTTGAGTTTTAGGGTTCCCCTGGAACTTTCTCTGTGCTGGGTGGAGAATGCCAGGGAAAGGGTTGCACTGAGCAGCAGGAGCCTTGAGCTCCAGGGCATCGTTTCCCAGGGGGCCCTGTGCCAGAAGGCTCCTACTGTGTAACCCGTGAGCAGGGCTCTAAGAACTGGCGGTTCTGACAGTGCTGCCTGGACAGCTCAAAGTGGCCAGAGTGTGGACTCAGTTGACCATTTCCATGTCCCAATCTGAGTTACAGAGAGTCCAACTCAGTACGCAGAGCAGAGTGGTATATACCTCCTTCACTGTGGTATATAGTTTCCTTCACAAATACATTATTATAGCTCAAACCCTGGATGTTCTGAATTTTTAAAAATTTTTATTTTACTTTATTTGTGTGTCCTTTTTTTCCCCCTGCAAGTTTGTATGTCTACCACAGGCATGCCTGGCCCCCATGGAGGTCAGAAGAAGAAACAGAACATAGTTAATATAAGCTTTAAATTAGACAATGTATGTAAGTTACTATATTATCTGAGATACCATACATACAACCATGTGCAACCACTACTTCATAAAACAGGCTTAGAAGAAAATCCTAAACTGGCATTTAAAACTGCCTTCTCCCCCACCCCCACCCCGCGCGTGCGCCATCTTGAGAGACAATCTTCCAAGCCCCTCCCCTTACCCTGCCTTATTTGACAGAGCCTCTGAATTCCTCCTAGCTCTTTCCTCATGACTCAGGGCTCTTGCTTTGAACCTGAGTGACTGTACTGTCCATGAACCTAGGATGACCTAATACGGGGCTTTCCTGATATCTACCCTCTTGACCCTCTGCCCACTAGCATGCTCACAGCCTCTGGTCACATGCCCATAATAGCACTTCACACACTGAGGCAAAACTATTTGTCTATCAAGCCCCTTGGCCTGGAACCCCCTTGCTGGGGCACGGTAGCTGCTGCACAGTGACACCGTGTGGGTCCTGCTTGGTGGCTGTGTACCCAGCACTTGGCATTTTGTGCTTATTCATTCAGACAGACATGGGCATGTGTCCACAGCTGAGTACTGAAGTGCCGATCTATTTTAGCCTTCCAAGACAGCCAAGGACAGAAATTGCATTCCTCCTTAGACCGGAGGATGAGTTTTAGTTACCACAAGGTCAGGAAAGTATCCCCTTTCTGGTATAGTTTCAGCACATTCTCTTTCTTTTTGGCCATTGGTGGGGTTGTTCTGTTTGCTTTGATTGCAGGGGCATTGAAGCCAAGGCAACCTGTGTACAAGTATTTATCTTCAATTTAGTAGTGTTCTGTATCAGTGTGTGTGTGTGTGTTTGAGGAAGAGTGTGCATGCACATGTGGAGGCCAGATGTTGACATATTGTGTCTCCCTAAATTATTTTTGAGACTGATTCTCTTACTGAATTTGGAGCTTGTCAGTTCCTCTAGACTAGCTGGCCATTGAGCACCAGGGATCCTCTTTTTTGTTTGTTTTTTGTTTTGGTTTGGTTTTTTCTGAGACAGGATTTCTCTGTGCAGCCCTGGCTGTCCTGGAACTCACTCTGTAGAGCAGGCTGGCCTCGAACTCAGAAATCTGCCTGCCTCTGCCTCCCAAGTGCTGGGACTAAAGGTGTGCGCCACCACGCCTGGCTGGATCCCTTTATCTTTATCTCTCCCCAGTTCTGGGATTGCAGGTACATCACTCTGCCAGGTATTTTTTTTTTTCTTAATGTGGGTTTTGAAGATCAAATTTGGGTTCTCATGCTTGTGTCCTGTGCCTCCCTGCCCTTGTGGATTCTTCTCGTGGTCCAAGAGAGCAGATGACAGATAGGGGTGGTTTGGAAGCCCATGAGTGCATACAGTGAGGAAGACATACCACTTGCTGGGATTTAAGACTTGTATATTCACAGATAGGGTAAAAACATTCAAGATGGGCAACGGCCATTGGCTGAGGGCTGAGGGTACCAAAATGCCTCAGTAGCATGGGGAAGCACTTCAGGATCTCTGGTGCTAGCTGAGTGGGTTCTTATGCAGAGAAAGTTGAACTTGTAAATTAAGGCTATGTGACATTCTGCAGGTAGAGATGTGTATGGGGGCTTTAAATTCCTCAGACAAAGTCAGAGGAGGGAAGTCTTCCAGATGAAGGGAGTCTTCCTTATTGCAACAAGCCTCAGAAGGCCTCAGAAGGCTATCCTTCAACGGGAGATTTCCACCTTAATTAGCAGAGTTTTTCCACAGTGCCCGAGCATTTTCCAGATGCTCAGAGTTTTTTGTTTTGTTTTTGTCTCTGTTTTTGCTTTTAAGACAGGAACTCCCCCTTTTTTTATTTTTTAAAAAGGAATAGCATCTGACTTAGGTCACCTTCCGTCCAACTCCCACTACCCATCTCTGGAAATCTCTGCCAGTTCCAGAGCATCTGTCTTAGGTGGACAGAAAGGAGTTGCCCGTCATAGACTAACTTTTCTTGATACAGGCTGAGCCAAATTTGAGCAGATGTATTATACTGCTCTGGACTGGTTTTGTTGTTTGCACATACAGTTTAGAAGGAACAATTCCAATGCAGCAGCTCCACAAGCCAAAAGCCCTAGTGCCATGGACCCAGCCCATTCTTTAATCAGGGGTGGCAACAATGCTAAAGTCTCTCTGATGGTGATACAAGGTGACAGGGAATCTCCCTTCATTATTTAGAGGCATAGGCACAATTCTAGGAATTCTCACAACCACAGCAGCATCTTCATACTCTCAGCAATTCGTCAATACACACAGTCTGATAGAATGATTCAATTTCTTCCTGTTCATTAGAGACTTTTCAAACTACAGAAAAGAGTGGGGCTAAAACACATGGTTTAGTATTTAAGAAAACTTTGCAACAACAGTCATTCAAACAAGGAAGCAAAGACAGACACAAATTGACACATGGACAAATTGGTGCACCAAAGACAATACATAGAGAGGGAAACACACTTGTTGTAACCAGTACTAAGAATATCTCCAGTAGGGTCCATAGAGGAAACAGGATGTCTCCATGTTTCTCCTTGTCCCTAGGAGCGTTTTGAAATCCATTTTCCTTCTCTCTTTCTCTCTCATGTTTCTAAAATCCGTTTGTTGTTGTTGTTTGCCTTTTACTTTTTTTTATTTTATTTTATCCTCTATTATTCTTGCCTGATGCAGTTCTAGACTGTGGACATTTGCCTAATAAAATTTACCATCCCAATTTGATGTCACACTCTAGCTGTTTTAATCTTAATCCCAGTACCCTGTTGCTTAAGCAAATCTACCAGTTGATCCACCAATTGTCAGGTGGAACTTGTTGTCTCCATAATGCGATCCTGTACTTACTTTGCCTGATGCAGTTCCTACTTTCACTTTGTTTCTTGCACCATATATTCCCCAATATGTTCCTCTTCCTTGCTGACCAGCTTTTCTTGGAACAATCCTGTCAGGTGCTCCTCTCTTTCCTGATCTTGGTGGAACCTCCATTTGACAGAGCCTGCGCTATCGGGCGTAGGCCTTGGGGATTAACAGAAAACACAGACACGGGTCATTCTGTAAGGAGAATGCTAAAGCTTTACTGAGGGACCAGCAATATATACTAGAGGCCAGGGAAAGGAACAGGAAAAAACAATTAGGTCAGGCACCTGGGAAGTTCCTACTCCACCAGGCGGGAAGGAATCAAGCTAAGCTTTGGGATTTTATTTTATTTTATTTTTTTATTTTTTATTTATTTATTTTTTTTGCTCTCAGGAAACATGTGCAAACAGCTCAGCTGGGGGCATTGAGCTAAGTTCGCCAGTTCCCAACAAGGAACTATATAGCCTCTGCTGGCCTGGAACCTTTGATGTACATCAGGCTGGCCTCAACACATAGCAACACATCTACCTTTGTTTCCTGAGTGCTGTAATTAAAGCCAAGCACCACCATAGCCAGGCCACCTCAGTACTTTAACACTGGGAAAGCCATTTCAAGTACCTCTGCCACATGGGTCTTAATTCCGTATTAGGATAACTATCAGCCTGATGGGCTCTATTTCACCTCTGTTGCTATGATAAAAAATCTTGACAAGAAGCACCATAATGGAGGAAGGTTGGGTTAGTCACTGTTCTATTGGTGACAACATGACCATAGAGACTCTTAGAAAGCATTTAACAGGGAGCTTGCTTGCAGTGTAAGAGACTGAGTTCATGATCATCACAGAGTAGAACACATGATCATTGTGGGGAACATGGTGGCTCGCATGCTGGTTGGTTCACTTGCAAGAGAGAGAGGGGGGGCAGGTCTTTGAACAAATGTATCCCTAGTGACACATTCTTCTCTAACAAAGGTGTGCCTCCTAATCCTTCCCAGACATCTTACCAACTGGAAAGAAAGTATGCAAATACATGAGCCTATGGGGGCCAACCTCACTCAAACCACCCCAAAGGGCTTACGTAGATCATTATTCCAGGTTACAGTACCTCATCTTGGAGGCATTAGGGCAGAAGCTTACATCCCCAGTCACATCATATCCAAGTCCACGGCAATGCTTTTATAAATGCATCTTTGCCTGCTTGCTTTTAGCTGTCTTTTACATTTTTATATTGTTCAGGATCTTAGAATGGTACTTCCCACAATGGGTTGGGCCTTTTGACATCAATTATTAGTCAAGACAATCTTCCCATATTCATGCCCACAGGCCAACCTTGACCAAGCCAGCTCAGTCAACAGGATCTTCAGCTCAGGATCTAGGATTGAAAAGAAAGAGACAATTAGACAAAACTGCAGCATGGCCTCTGAGACTAAAGACAGGTTTATTTTTCCCAATCCATTTTTTTTTTTTTTTGAGACAGGGTTTCTCTGTATAGCCCAGGCTGTTCTGGAACTCACTCTATAGACCAGGCTGGCCTCAGACTCAGAAATCCGCCTGCCTCTGCCTCCCAGAGTGCTGAGATTAAAGGCATGTGCCATCAATGCCCAGCTCCAATCCACTTTTATACTATTTTAATTACATGCAGGTATTAAGGGCAAGTAGTACAATGAGGAATCAAGCAAGACAATAGTCAAGGGACAAGCAAGACAATAAACACAAAGTCCTGTGATCACTCCAGTGATCGCTGTTTCTAAGGATGATCTGGATGTCTGAGCCTACTTCCTTGTTGGAGCCTAAAATCATAATCATGACTGAAGCCTGCTTCTTTGTCCCACCCTAAAGTCAGATTCCTGCCCTGACTTCTTTACCAAGCCATAAAGTCAGATTCCTGCCGAGCAGCGCATTTCCTTGCCCCTTGGCCAATGTCAGACTCCTGCCAGCGGCACCCCCAAAAGCTCTCCACACAACCTGATCTAAACCATTCCTCTTGAAGGCTCTCTTCCCAGGAGATTCTAGGTTGTGTAGAGTCACCAGTACACAGACTGTGTGTGTAGAAATGGCAGTGAAGGCATTTCTGGGACTCCTGTTAGGAAGCGCTGGTGTCCTCTGCCTTAATCCCACAGGAGCTGCAGGGAGGCATGGGCTCTGTGAAGCCTTCCTGAATAATACTGTTGGTTGCTATTGACCTGCCTCAAAGAGCATGTCTGGTTGACATATGGACATTTTACCTTTGCAGAGCACTGAAGTGTGGTAGAGACTGGTGGTTCATATTTATGTTTTGAATGTGAGCATCAAACTAGAGGCACTATTTTTAGGAAGTTATGAGAACTCTAGAGGTGGGCCCTATTTGCTGCAGGGGAAAGGCCTTTGAAAGTTATACTTAGCCTCTGGATACTGTCTTGCTTGCTGCTTCCTGAAGTACAGATATATGAAAGTTTCTGCTACTGGCTCTCTCTGCTATCAACTGGGCTGCCTCACCATGCCTTCCCTGCCAAGATAAACTCAAACCCTCTGAAACTGTGATCACAATCATTCTTCTAGCACCCATTTTGGTCACAGCGTGTAAAAGCATCTAATTATTCCCTTTCTAGTAGCTAGTCTGTCCCCAGTTTTCATCCTTGTGGCTGAAACCTAGTTCTCCATCTAGAAATGCTGTTGTTGTTATTGTTATTATTATTATTGTATGAGTCCCTAACCCAACCCCAGTTGATGAATTTATATGTATAACATTTGCAATGTTTCTGGGAAAGGTTTTTCTTTCTAATGTTGGGAAGGAGATAAGGAGATATGTTCTTCTTCCTAACTTAGGAGCAGGTATATGTGGACATAAGTCTTGTACCTATGGGAATCTTCTTGTGACCATGAGGGACAACTCAAAAGGTAAGAACCAACAGGCTAGAGATGGTGTACTGGTTAGTTTTTTTGTTTTTTTTGTTTTTTTGTGTCAACTTGACACAAGCTAGAATTATCTGAAAGGAGGGAACCTCAACTGAGAAAATGTCTCTTTCCACAAGATCCAGCTGTAAGGCATTTTCTTAATTAGAGATTGATGGGGGAGGGCCCAGCCCCAGCCCATGGGTAGGATCATCCCTGGGCTGGTGGTGCTGGGTTCTGTAAGAAAGCAAGCTGAGCAAGCCGTGGAAAGCAAGCCAGTAAGCAGCATCCTCCATGGCCTCTGCATCAGCTCCTGCCTCTGGGTTCCTACACTGAGTTCCTGCCCCAGCTTCCTTCAATGATTGATGGCAACGGAAGCACAGCTGAATAAACCTTTTCCTCACCAGCTTGCTTTGGTTATGGTGTTTTATCACAGCAATAGTAACTCTAAGACATTGTCTTTGTTGGCATAAGAAAATCCTTGAAGCTCGTCATGGTGGCACAATTTTAATCTCAGCTCTAGGGAAACATTTCTTCAGTCAGGGTATTTTCATCTCAGGCGACTCTAGGTTATGACAAGCTAGCAATATGGATGGTCTATGTCCGTTTGCTGCTCTCTTGATCTTTCCTTTCTTCCACAACAGTTTTGTGTCCTTGGTTTGTGGAGAAAATCCTGTGGTTGTCCTGAATATGAAAACATACAGAAAGAAGCAGAGTACTCTCTCAGGGCATGGCAGACCACCGAAGAGTGAGTTTAGTAGTTCTGTGAGCGTCACAGCCTGAGCTTTAGGTCACTCAGCACTTGCCCTGTTTGTGTGAGGGTGGAGGCAGTCACAAGGGCTGACTAAAGACCTGCCCTTCTTGTGGTGCTGGCCGCTGTGGTGCATTCCTAACTAGAGTGTGCGCTTCCTCCCGGGGCTGCTCACTGCACACTTGATCCACGATGCTCTCACCCTTCCCTGTCAGCTTGTGATGCTGATCTGAGGGAATGCGTACGCTGAAGGAGAACTACACGGGTTTTATTTCTGAGCTAAACTGGGGGACGGTGGCATGAGTTTTGCCTCAGTGCTCTGAAAATCAAATCTAGACAGCTGACAGATTTCCTCTTGTGTGAGTACAGACATTTGCCAAACATGTTCCAGAATTAAATGTCAGGAATGATTTGGGAATCAAGACTCTTCAGGGTCAATTAATGAGTGTAAGCTTGGAATCTAGTTTCTTGGAGACAATTCATTTTTCTCTGATAGAAGGAAGAAATAAAAATATGTAGATATTATCATTCAATTTTAATTAACTCATTATTTTTTTAAAAAAAGAAGTCTTGTACTACAGCTTAGCCTGACTCCAAACTCATTATCCTCCTGCCTCCACAACCAGAAAGCTAGAATTCAGACATGTACCACTATGCCCAATTTGTATAACATTTTAAATTTAATTTAGTATGTGTGTGTGTGTTTGTGTGTGTCTATGTGTCCATCCAGCAGAGTTTGTGGAGTACGGGGGTGGGGGTGGGGATGGGGGTGGGGGTGGGGGATCTGAAGATAATGTTCAGGTCTAATTTGAATCTCAAAAGTTTTAAAAAAGAACAGCTTTTATTTATTTCTTCTTTAACAAGTTCACACAAACAATCTTTATTGTATCTTTATTGTAGTAACTGCCATGTCTTCCCTATTCCTCTCTGCTAGGACTCCAACACCTCACCCTCCTTTCTCTCTCCCTCCCTCTCTCTCTCTCTCTCTCTCTCTGTCTGTCTCTCTCTCTCCTCCTCCTTTTCTTCTTCTCCTTAAAAAAAATCCATTTAATCCAATCAGTGCACAAATAGCCATACAATATGTCCTTAACAAAATAAAACAGAAACAGAGCACACTGGGGCCTAGAGAGATGGCTCAGCGGGTAAGAACACTGACTGCTCTTCTGAAGGTCCTGAGTTCAAATCCCAGTACCCACATGGTGGCTCACAAACATCCGTAATGATATCTGATGCCCTCTTCTGGTGTCTGAAGACAGCTACAGAGTACTTACACATAATAAATAAAAATAATCTTGAAGAAGAAGGAGGAGGAGGAGGAGGGCACACAAGCAGCAGAGAAAATGGGAAACAGGGCTGGGCTGCTGTTCTTCTTTCTGACCCTTTCCCTCCTGGGATTCCCTTCTCTGGACAGATCCTCACCGACACACTCAGAGGTGTGCCTTACCCATTTTCTAGGTGTTCTAAGTCCAGGCTAGTTGATAAAATGCCCACAGGAAACATTGTTCTCGGGTTGCTGCCCGGGCCAGCATCCGGGCCTGACATAGTGGCATGCTGAAACAGAATTTTAAGAAGGCAGGAAACTTACATTTAAGCCCATTACAAGAAGGTACATTTGTCAGTTTCTGGAGTTACATTTTCAATCAAGTTTGTTAGCTTGTTCCATAGCTTTTAAGTACTTCAACATGACTTTCATTTGCTATCTTGCTTGGAGATTCACAGATGTTAGGAGCCTGCGCAGTTGGCATGTTAGAAAGGTCATCTTGCATAAGCCCCGAGCTGCTTTCTCAATGCCTGCCACACTTTTGGACTCACTACTTGTCTTTATCACTTGTCTCTTCTGGGAAGGAAGTGGGATGGAGGTAGCCTCCACACTGTTCTGTTTACCTCGGGAACTCTAGGATTAGTACGATGTCTTGCACTTAGGAAGCACTCACTGAACGGTCCTACTTGTGTGATGCTACGCAAAGAGAAGTGGCAGAGAGGATCAGGCGATCCCACAAAGGAATACCTGCCAAAGTGTAATCGAAATGGAGCAACAGTGCACATTTTTCTGTTAGTCAAGCAAAGCAATTAAGAGTGGCAAACAAAAAGTTCTACCACTGAAGATGGAGCCATTATCCTTAAGCCAAGTGACAGGTGAGGTTTTTGTTGTTGTTGTTGTTTGTCTCCTTCAAATAAAAGGTCACACCAGGATCACTGAGGGCTTGAAGTCCAATGAAAAATATGAATGAATTTATTTTAAAAACAGAAAGAAAAAGAAAGGAAAAGGGGGTGGAAGTGGGTAAGGAGTACAATTAAAATAGTTAAAACAACAACAAAAAATACAATAGAGAGAAGGCCGGGCAGTGGTGGTACATGCCTGTAATCCCAGCACTCTGGGAGGCAGAGGCAGGCAGATTTCTGAGCTTGAGGCCAGCCTGATCTACAGAGTGAGTTCTAGGACAGCCAGGGCTACACAGAGAAACCCTGTCTCAAAAACAAACAAACAAACAAACAAACAAACAAAATAGAGAGAATAGAATGCAGCTTTATGTTTTCCCTGAGAAAACACTTCTGGCATCCGTAGACCATTCTCCAGTAGGGCAAAGATGGTCTAAATCCTTTCCTGTATTTATCAATTGGCCACAACCAGCCACTCACAAAACAAATATGGGTGATAACTTGGCCATCACAAGCCTTTCAGTTTATAACTCTTGACTTTCAGGTTTCTTTTCTTCTGAAAATTGTCTTAACTGAATTCTTCATAGTATATTTCCACCAAACTCTGACCTGACTCATTTTGATTGTATGTAGCCTAACACTGAACATAAGCTTATATTTGCAGAGATTCTCGTGGTGTTTGAATAGAATGCCCCTTAGCCTCATGTGCTTGATTGCTTAGCCCATAGGGAGTGGCACCATTAGGAGGCATAGCCTTGTTGGAGGAGATATGTCACTATGGGGTAGACATTGGGTCTCCTATGCTCAAGCTAGGTCCCTCGTGGGACACTGTCTCCTGCTGCCTGTGGATCGATCGAGATGTAGGACTCTCAGCTCCTTCCCTAGCACCGTGTCTGTCTGCATGCCTCCATGCTTCCTGCCGCGACGATAAACTGAACCTCTGAACTGTAAGCCAGCTCCAATGGAATGTTTTCCTTTATAAGAGATCATGCCATGATCCTGGTGTTTCTTTACAGCAATAAAAACCCTAATTAAGGCAATTCTGAAATGTAATATATAATCAAATAAAGTCCACCTGCTGAAAAAACAAAAACCAAACAAAAAACCAACGAACAAAACCCAACAAATACTGTTATTGATCCAACTGGAAGCTAAAGGGGTTGGCAGTCTGGAGTTTGCAGTCCTAGGGCCTGATTAACTAACTGCCTGAAGGCTACATTGTGTTAAGGTGGACTAAGGCATGGGGTTATAGAAAGGTAGGGCTGTCCAAGTGAAGGTTGCACAAGGATGCTTGGAGAAATCAGGGGATACTAGAACACATTTTTTTTTAAATGAGAATTTACTAGGTACTGTTCTGATATGACAGATTTGTGAGACCAACAATGTCTCTCTTCTCATTGAGTTTAATAGCTGTGCAGGAAGCAAGCATAAACACACATCACATTCACACATGTATTTGTGGAGTGGAAACAAGTGTGCTATTTATAAAACCGAAGCAGAGCAAGAGAACAAGGTTTGAGGGTGGCTGCTATTTGAGGAGACCCTAAAGAAGCCAAAAGCGCAAAGCACGCGTGGCCGTTCTTTTTCTAATTTTCCAAGCTGTAGGGAGCAAGGTGCGCCCCCAGAGCTCCGCCTCTCTCTTCCGATAGGCCGCAAGGTGCCATCTCCAGAGTTGCCCCGCCTACGATCCCGCCCAGAGGTGGGGCTTCGAGCCCGCGCTCTGAGAGCGCCGAGGCGAAAGCGCGCGCACAGCCCTCCCGGCATGCTTCTCGTCCTCTCACGGCGTGGCTCAGACCCGCGCCTAGCATGCTGGGAACTGTAGTTTCCACCCTCCGCCTCGCTGCAGGGGTGGCGGTAAAAGCGGCTAGGTTGGGCTCCATTTCTAGCACATGACTAGCGGCTGTGGGGAGGCCCTACGAAGGGGTGAGGGGAGGGTCACCGCGACAGCCGGCAGGCCAGCGCCCTGGCCTTCTCCGGCGCGCGCCTCTCCTCAGCGCCGCCCCCGCGCCGCGGCCACCTCGCGCTCCAGGCGTCACGGAGCGCGCGCTCCTCCCCCTCCGTCCCCTCCCGCTCGACTCGCCGCCGCCGCCGCAAGAGCAGCCGCCTCCGGAGCCGCGCGCAGCCATGGCCGAGAACCCCGGCTTGGAGAACCACCGCATCAAGAGCTTCAAGAACAAGGGCCGCGATGTGGAGGCGAGTGTGCTCCGGGGCTGGCCGGGCCGGGCGGCTTGGAGGGGAGGGGCGGGGGCCCGCGGCCGCTGGCTCTCGCCGGCTGGCGGTCAGTCGGAGTTGGCCGCCGCCTCGGGGCGCCGCGGCCCGGGCAGCAGCCGCCCTCTGAGGGGCTAGCGCGGCACCTGGGACCGCTGAGCGCTCGGCCCCGGTGCGCGGGCGCGGCCTGGCGTCGGAGGGGAAGGGATGTGGAGCCGAGGTGGGGTCCACGGGCCGCGCGGGAGGACGGACCGGGATGC
Organism: Apodemus sylvaticus; assembly: GCF_947179515.1. NCBI lineage: Eukaryota > Metazoa > Chordata > Mammalia > Rodentia > Muridae > Apodemus > Apodemus sylvaticus. Next base: position 66,002,526 of record NC_067479.1, read on the forward strand.
TGCCTCCCCGCGTGCCGACCGCACCGCCGGGGCCCGGCCGCCGCTCGTGTCCGCAGCCAGTGCAGCCTCCCGCGCTGCCGCACATGGAGCCTCGGTCCCCGCGCTTACCTTGTGTGAGCCGGGCCCAGGCGGGCGGTGGCAGCCCTCAGAGGGGGGTGGGGACCAGCCGGGTAACTGACTTGTTTGAGGGTGGTGGATGGGGGAGGGTAGGATGCGCCAAGACCATTTTCTTATATTCCAGTGCTGTTCTTTGGACCAGTCTTCCGAGCTGTTGCAGCTCATACCCCTGTGACTGCTGGCATTTGGAGCGAGCTAAAGGTGGACAATAGTTTACCATCTATTGTGTTGAAGCTTTGGGAAGGAGGTTGTGCAGACCTCTGATCTTGGGATTTTTTTTTTTTTAAAGCTTTACTTGGAGTGTAAGTGTGAATAATAGGAAAATAATTTCTTAGACTTGTTTTGCAGAAATAAATTGGATACATAGATTTCTTCGTCCTTGTCTATACCACATGCCACCAAGCTAGTAGATTTTCCAAGTGGTTGCAAAACTGTAAACATTCATTGTGGTCACTCAGTTTGCTGCTACTCAGCATGTTGCCATTGTCTCATTAAGGTGACATTAGCAGCTACTATTTGCAAACTCTGCTTATTGAGGTAGCGCTAGAGGTCTCTCTGCTCCTACTAAAACCAATGAAGTGTAATAGCACAAACTTCACAGGGACCCAACCTCTGGATTTGATGGGGGAAATAGTTTTAAGCCCATCCCTACTTATGTATTCTAATAGTGGGTAATATGATTTGTATAGTCCACTAGATTTTGGTAAAAGTTAGTAAATACAGGGTTTGGTTTGGTTACGAAGCAGATGAAGCTGGGCCATTTTTCAGATCTACAAAATTAAGTATGAATTGGAAAAAACCTGGGGGAATATCTGTGGAATTCCCATTTGAGTGAGACTGTAGGTCTTCTATCTCTGTCCTGATCACATTTAAGTTTCTTTTTGAGAATTACTTCCAAACAAAAGTGAAACCTAGCAAATGGAACAGTCATCAGTCTGTTTTTTTTTTTTTTAATAAGACTTAGTTTTGATCATTTTCTACCATTAATTTGTGTGTGTGTGTGTGTATGTGTATATAGCCTTTTCTATCTTGCTTTTTGTTTTCTTTTTGAGACAGGGCCTTAGTGTAGGGCAGGTTGGCTAAGCACAGAGAATAAATCCTTCCTCAGTCTACCAAGTGCTGAGATTACAGGCATCGGCCACCACACCCTGTCCCACCAGTAATTTTTCTTGAGGCTGTCTTTTGTAACTGTAAGCAAAACTTGAATAGTTTATGTGGATACTGGTATTGCTTGTATGTTCTTTCCTTTCCTGAATGTTGGTGTAAGTTTTTGTTATGATTCATTTGAGTATTGTGTCCTATTTGTTTAATGATACCTTGTAAGGACTTCTACATGTAATAGATCCACAGCAGATATTTGCTGCATAGTAGAAGGTAACAAGTGACTTGTGGATACATGAAAAAGACAGTAGAGTTGTCATACCATCTGTCTGATTTTGTTGACAGCATTTCATTTCCAAGTCAGTATAACTAGGACATGAAATAGGCATTCAAATGGTAGTTCTTTGTGGCAGACACAAAGAACTGTATTTTGGTATGCTATACCAAGAGTTTGATACCTCATTTAATCCTTATGGGTTAGATGTGGCACTGTCCTTTACTAGAGAAAAAAATACTTTGATACAGAATCACCATATTTTTGTAATGTGCTGGTCACATGAGCATTCATTTGCTAAGTAACTGTACAAGGAAGATAAGGCAGTGAGTAAATGGAGTGAGGGTCGCAGAGAGAGACCATCCTAGAGACATGCCGTTAAGAGTGACTTCACACCAGGGCTTGAGTACAGAATGAAGCAGTGGATTTTGTAGGAAGTATGTATCAAACTTGAGATAGGTAAGTAAGAAATTAGTGAATACAATCACAGATGCAAAAGAGGCATGATTACATGAGGGGGTGAACCTGAGACTTGTAGAGGCCTCTGTTGGTCTGAGAATATATATGCTGTGGCAAAGCTTAGTAGGGAGATCTAAGAAATGTGTTCAGAGCAAAGGCTGAGATGGTGTCTTGAGTCAGCCATGGAAAAGGGTAAAGACAGCAGTATAGAGAGCTGGCCTGGTGGAATAGTGTTGCAAGAAGCGTTGTCTGTAAGAAGGAATTTTCCAAGAATTAAGACTGGACATAACACTTATAACTTGAAATCAGGACTTGATGACCCTCCTCATCTCTTTTGCTTAATCTTCCTTTCCTCATCTTTTTTTGTGTAAAGTTCACAGATAATAAAGTGAGCCTGCATGCACACGCAGGAGTGGAGGAGCTAAATCATCATTGATCGGGATAGAAACTTGGGTAAGGGAATCAGGTTTTTATAGCCAACCTAGAAAGACAAGTGAAGAAATGTGTCTGAGTTTGTATCGAAATTCTAAACATTTTCATGTAAGGCATTGATACTGAAGCTTTTTACAAAAGAAAGTTTGTTTGTTTGTTTGTTTGTTTTCCTTTTTAGGTATAGAAGGGTGTGTAAAACAGAACTATTCTGCTTAGTGAATGATTCTAAAACAGACATTGAGGAAGCTGGAACCCAAGGTAACCTTGTCTTGCTTATGCACGTGGGTGTGCATAAACCTCAAGAATATGACTTTTTGTTTGGTTTTTTTAGGGGGACAGGGTATTTCTGTGTGGCCTTGGCTGTACTGGAAGTCGCTTCGTATGCAGACCAGGCTAGCCTCTCTCATAGAGATCTGCTGGGATAAAAGGTGTGCACCACTACTACTCTAGCTAACTTTTTGTTTATTCATCTATTTTGTGCGTGTGTGCATGTGTGCCACAATATACTTAAGGAAGTCAGAGGACAGTTTGCAGGAGTTGGTTGTCTCCTTTCTTGGGTAGCGGTCAAACTTAGGTGGCCAGGCTTGGTAGCAAATGCCTTTACCCACTGAGCTGTTTGGATGGCCTGGATATGGCATGTTTGTCAGTAATTAATAATTACAAATTAAGAAACTGGAGGTTTGAATGAGGATGGCCCCATAGGTGTGGACTTTTGAGTGGTTGCTCCCCAGTTCGTGGAATTGTTAAAGGATTTGGAGGTGAGGCCTTGCTGGAGGAAGTTTATGTCACTGGGGGTGGGCTTTGAGGTTTAAAAGCCTGCACTAGGCCTAGTTACATTTTCTTTTTCTTCCTGCACTTTGTGAATTTGATGTTAGCTCTCAGCTACTATTAGAGTGGCTGGCCTGCCTCTCTGCCTCTGCACTCTGGGCCATGATCATGGTCTAGCCCTGAAACTAAGCAAGTCCCCAATTAAAAGCTTCCTTCTATAAATTGCTTTGGTCATGATGTCTCCTCCGAGCAATAGAACAGCAAATAAGGAACCTTAATCCTTAATGAGTGTTTCTGATGTTAAGTACTTTATATGGATTATTTATTTATTTGGCCACAGTCATCCTATGAAAATAGGCACTATTACAATTCCCATTTTCAGGAGGAAACCTGAGGCCTACAACTCTATAATACCTCTGAGTCACAACATGGTAAGGGGCTGAGCCTGGGCTTATGTCAGAACTCTGTGACTCTAAACCAGAGAGGTCTCTTGCTCATTCTGCTCTCTTCCATTGAGGGGTACCATGGCTAGGCATGAGTGAAGAAGGTTAGTAAGCCAGGAAAGCAATGAAGAAATGATGACTATATCATAAAATTCCTATTTTGGTGCTTTAAAACATTAATAATACATTTTATACAATTTATTATTGAATTTATTTGCCTGTTTTTCACTTTTGAAAGGTTTTGTTCTTTTTAGCAGAGAGTTTGTTTTTTAAAACAAAACAAAACAAAAACACTTGAATTCTTGGTTTAACAACCCTGGAACATTTATCCTTTATGTTTAGTATCAAGGATAAAACACATTTCATTTGCAAAGCATTTTCACGATTCTTTGTCTCTCTCTGGCCATTCTATTGTATGATAAATGGTTCTCCATGATTTCCTACATACAATTCTCTCACTGGGTCCTTTGAGTTGGGCTCACTCTTGTAAACTTTTCACTCAGACTCCTTTATATGCCTCTATAATCAATAAGATTATGCTTCTCCCACAGTCTTTCCAATGAAACAGACCTTCAGAAGACCCCATAAGGTCTCTGCCTGCCAACTGCCTGCTGTCTGCACCATCACTTGCTGTGCTCTAGTGCTTTTCCAAGTGGATTTGTTCTCACTTGTTTGGGATAGTGTTATGCTGTTTCACAATCTACAAGTATATGATTTGTTTGTTTGTTTGTTTGTTTTTTTCGAGACAGGGTTTCTATGTGTAGCCCTGGCTGTCCTGGAACTCACTCTGTAGACCAGACTGGCCTCAGACTCAGAAATCCGCCTGCCTCTGCCTCCCAAGTGCTGGGATTAAAGGCATGTGCCACCACCGCCCGGCCATGTATATGATTTTAAAGTACAGCCTCTATCAAGATGTTTAGTAGGGTAGAGACCTTGCAGTGTCACTGGTCATTTAATAATTGGTTGGTAAAGTTTCATATATACTTTTTTGAGAAAAGGAACTAGATAATAAATATACTTTTAAAAAACTATGTATTTAGGGATGAAAGAAAATATTGTAAGATCTTTCTAAAATACAAGCCTTAAAAAAGATTTAAAAATTTTAAAAAGATTGTGTGTGTGTGTGTGTGTGTGCGCACGCGCACATGCATATGTGTGTCTGTGCACATTAGTGCAGATGCCCTCAGAATCCATAAGAGGGCATTGGATATCCTGGTGTTAAGAGTTATAGGTAGTTGTGAACTATCTTGCTTGGGTGCTGGAATCTGAACTCTCATCCTTTGCAAAAAACAGTGGCTCTTAACCAGGGAACCAGCTTTCCAGACTCTTATCAGATAATAATTTCTTCTGGGCCAAACCCAGTTTGTTTTGATGTAATGTACTTTTGTAAGGTGAACAAACTCATACTTGAATGGGAGAACGTAGAAGAAAGATTAGTATAGAATTCATACTAGTTCGTGTTTATTTTTATTAGCATGTTGATATTTAGCCTTTCTAAATAATAGCAATTGAACACAAAGTATTTTTGGGAATCACCATTCTCCTTTTTGGCTCCATTTGACCACATTCAATGTCTCGAAGATGCTTATTGCCCCAGCCTTCTTGATACGTTTCCATTACTAAAGTTGCAGGATGTGCCATTTTTCAGTAATCTCTGTCAGGCACTAATTTTCTTGAGTCTGGTGACAGGGAGGAGGTTGGGAGTGTGTGTCCCTTTTCCTGGCCCATCCACTCTTGGCTTTGTTTGGCCTTTGCCAGTGCCACTGCCTCTTCACTGAGCATAGGCATGGGGCCCGTCAGTCTTCCTCTGTGAACACCTCCTCTTGTTCACACCAGTAGTTCTTTTGACTTTAACCATCACTTCCCTGAGGTGTGGAGGGGATGGCAAGAGCAGGAATGAGGTGTTTTAGTCACCTGCTGAAGGCTCACACGGACACCTCAGCAGCTTCTTGTGCTCAGTGAGGTAGGAATTAGCCAGTCGATGCGAGGCTGAAAAGGATATTTCAGTCAGCAAGATAGCCCTGAGCATAAGTGCACACCTTAACAGCTCAGTGAGCGGTTAAGCCAGGCCGCCTTTTGTGTTCTCATTGCCCTAGCTGTTGACTAAATTTGAAACCTGAGAGTCTTCTTGGATTCCTTCCTCACCTTCACCTTCAGTCAGATGCCAGTCAGTGTAGCTTTAATCTCTGGTGTCTGGATTTTAGCCTCGCCTATTTATTCTGACTTTGCCCCCTTGTACTTGAGGCCTTATTGCCTGTCACCCTGCAGTATAAACATTTCTCTCACTGGTGCCCTTCTTTTAGTTTACTGGGATCTTTCCGTAAGCCTGATGCTTTTTTCTCCTCACTACCCTCCCCCCCTTTCCTCACCCAGTTAAGCTCTACAACACTGAACGTCTTATATGCTTATACATAATCTGGAGTCCTGCCCTCCCCTCTTTCCCAGGGCTGTTTCTATTCTCAGGGCTATCTTGCTGACTGAAATATCCTTTTCTGCCTCCTGTTGACTGGCTAATTCCTACCTCTTAAATACTGTAGATCAAAGTACTTTCTTTGCTCCTGAGGGAATCTTTGTTACTGTAATAGTAGTAATGTATTGAATTGCGTTTTATCTGTTCTCCCAACTGTATACTGTAAGGTTTTTGAGGCACTGACTCTAATCTTCAATGTCTACTGCACTATAAGGTTGAAACAAGGCAAGCACTAAAACAGTCTTTGAATACACCCATACTGGCACTGTCATTTTCCCAAAGTATGTTGTATGTGTACACACACACACATTTAATTAATTATATGCATGTGACTTTTCTTGCATGTATATGTCTGTGTATCAAGTGCATGCCTGGTGCCCGAGGTGACCAGAAGAGAGTGTTCTATCCCCTGAAACTGGAGATACAGACTGTTGTATCCTGCCATGTGGGTGCTTGGAATAACAGCTTGTTCTGGAAGAGCAGCGAGTGCTCTTAACTTCCTCTTAACAACTGAGCAGTCTCAATAGCCATGTAAAATGCAAAAGTGTATACACATATATATTCATGCACAAAGACTAGCATGATCTCTTACTAGTCTTGAATAATCCCTTCAAGAAAGATCACTTAGTATAAATGAACAAAGTTTGCCCTTTGTGTGCTGATGGAACCAGCCACTGCTGGCACATGATGAGCCTGTATTTTCCGATCAGGCCGTGGTGGGTGACTCTGGAGCTGCTAGTGACCTTCTTGCCTTTAGATGACCAAGAAAGGAAAAGGCACAGTACAGTTTTGAACTGAGACTATTATACTGTCACTCCCTTTTACCTTGAAAATTGAATCTAAGCTTTATGACAGGTAAAGTGTTAGGAGATTAAGGCAAGTGCTTAGTAGATTAAGATTCACCACACAAGCCTGTGGATACTGGCTTATATTCACTTTGCACAATGTTTCCAAGGTTCGTCCTTATTGTAGCATGTATCAGGTTTTCCTTTTAATATTATTCCATCGTATGTATATACTGCATTTTGTCTATTCCAGTGGTTTTCAACCTGTATTCAATGACACCCACGCTAAAAGACCCAAGACCATCAGAAAATACAGATATTTACATTATGATGTACAGTAGCAAAATTATAGTTGTGAGCCGAGCGGTGGTGGCTCACTCCTTTAATCCCCGTACTTGGGAGGCAGAGGCAGGTGGATTTCTTAGTTGGAGGCCAGCCTGGTCTACAGAGTGAGCTCCAGGACAGCCAGGGCTATACAGAGAAACCCTGTCTCGAAAAAACCAAATTAAAAAAAAAATTTATAGTTGTGAAGTAGCAACAAATAGTTTTATGGTTGGAGTCACTAACAACACGAACTGTATTCAAGGGGTGCAGCATTAGGAAGGTTGAGAACTACTGCTCTTAATTCTACCAGTGAATACTTGGGTTAGTTCCTACATTTTGACTGTTGTCTGCCCACCATTTCATTTATTTATTTTGGCCTTTTTTGTTTTTGTTTTAGATAGGGTCCTCATGTATCTACCCAGGTTAGCTTTGAACTTGTTGTATAGTCAAGAACGACTTTGAACTCTTGATACTCCTGCATACCACTGTCCAGTACTGGGGACCAAACTCAGGGCTTCCAGCGTTTTGGGCAAGTGCTCTACCAGCTAAGCTACATCCTCAGCCTTACTGTTGTTGTTGTTTTTGTTGTTGTTGTTGTTGGTTGTGTTGTTTGTTTTTGAGACAAAACTTTGCTGTACAGCCCAGCCTGGCCTAGAACTTTCAGTGATGCTCCTGCCTCCTGGTAGTGCTAGTATTACAGGTGTGCGCACCCTTGTATTTCCCACCATTTAAAATACCATTCATTTGTTGTGAAAAAAAAATCAGGTCAGTGTTTTTTCATTGCATTGCACCATGGGAAATTACCATTTTTGTGGTTTAGAACAACCAAGAATCAGCAGTTTCATATGGCTGAGACTAATAGAAGTTCCTGGCACAGGATTGTCTTTCCTCATGGTGTAGTTTAATATGGTCCTTATATTCTGCACCTTCCTCAGGTTTTTCTGTAAACTGGAAGTTAAACATACAGGCAGTTGGTCAAATAAGTTTGCTTGTGACAAGACTTACATAAATTACATTGGCCTTCAAACTCCCTATGTAGCTAAGTCTGGCCTTGAATTTCTAGCCTCCCTTCCCTTTCCTGAGTGTAGGATTACAGGTGTTTACGAGCATTCACAGTTCAGCATTTTTTTTTAATCAAAAATTTTAATTGATGCTATGTATTTTAGAATATGTGCTGATAATGATATTATTTGATCACAGGGTCACAGATATGAAAGTTACTATATTTGCTGAAATGAATTTTAGTTATTTTAGTAAGTTATGACATATGGGAACACTTGAAGGAGAAAAAAGTAACATGAACTTTTGCTATCAAGTAAAGGAATTACAAAGTATATTTCTAGAAAGCTTGGTTTAAGAGTCAATGGTATTGTCTTGTGTAACTTGCAACATTCCTACATTGACTTTATTTTACTAGTACAAAGTTTGACTGTAGCATTCCTTCCAGGTCTTCTATCATGAAGGAAGGGAACAGTAGTAGTAAGGCAGGTGTAACTGTCTTTTCTATGGATTTGCCCTTACCCTTATATCAATTATGATATAGAATTAATTATTCTGAAAGAATGATTTAAGAAAATGAAAATATTTTTCCCCCTGCCCTAGGGAGATTTGGTAAGAGAAACTGATGCTGAACAGGTTTTAGTGTACTGTAACAGGCTGTAATAGTGACTGGCCTTTGCAAAACTATGTTGGAGTAGAGAAAGGGAAGAAAAGGAGTGACTGAACTGCCAGGCTTTCTGGTTATAGACTTCTTATCTACCAGTTTTTCTTTTCATGTTCTAAAATGTCTTACACTGTTCTCTGCCCTCTTACGATACAATTTTGTTTTATCTTTTTTTTTTTTTTTTGGTCTTTTTCGAGACAGGGTTTCTGTATAGCCCGGCTAAACTTGGTGTTTTATTCTTATATTTGTGGAGTTTTTGATCATCCCTTTTGTGGGCCTGAATCTGCTATTCTTTGTGATCATCCATCAGTATGTTTTCCTGTAGTAGCCTTCTCTTCCTTTTTTATTTGATTCACAGACCAGAGTGATTAGAAAACAGACTTAACAATTAATGTTTTCCTGTGTCCAGCAGAGTTTTGTCATAAAATTTATAAATATGAGAGACTGGAGAGATGGCCAGTGGTAAGGAACGCTGGCTCAGAGGAGCTAGGTGTGATTCCCTGCACCCATGTGGTGGCTTACGATCTTAAATTTGTTAACTCCAGTTCTGGGGAATCTGCCCTCTTCTGTTCTCTGCAGGTGCTGAATGCATGAGGTGCTCAGATATACATGCAAGCATAACACTCTTATATATAAGATTAGAATGAATTTTAAAAAGACACCACATACAGATATATAGGGTTTTAGGGGGAGATTCTTCCCTAGGTTTAGTAATTCAGTGTTGTGTGCTAAGTTCTCTAATACCTGTATACAATTTGCTGCTAGAGTATAGACAAAGGCAGTGCTTGACCACATCTAAGGAAATGGAGTAGGTTATAGGAACGTTGTACTTGAAACAGCTCTGGAAGGACAGACTCCAAGGCCTAGCATTTGCAGAGAGTTGAAACAGTGGCATTACATTTATTGTATCTTTGGAAACAGTGCTTTGATTTGGCTTTTGGAAGCTACTTTCCTGTCATTGGCTATCTCTTGGTAGGTTTTTTTGTTTTGTTTTGCCTTCTGAGAAGGGGGTCTTAGGTAGCTTTGGCTGAGCTTGAGTTTGTGGTCCTCTTGTAGGCCCCACCCACATGCTGGGATTGCACGTGTTTACCACCATAACCAGCTTTCTTGGTGGGAGTTTTCAATCTGAATGCTTTTGTTTCTTTTTTACTTAAAGTGCCTGACCTTTTTTCTGGCTAACATAAATTAGATCAATCAAGTTCTCTTCCTGGTATTTATGTCTTTTTTTAAAAATTGAAAAGCTTTATTTATATGGGGGTAGTGTGTGTTTTTGTCCATTTGTTTATGCATCATGTGTGTAAATTCTGCAGTGCAAATGCATCGTGTTCTCCTGATCTAGTGCACACCTCTGGGCAGCAGTGAGGCACAGGGAAGACAATTTGCAGGAGTCTGTTCTCACTTTTCATCATAGGTTCCTGGGGTTGATCTTAGGTTGCCAGATTTGGTGGCAAGTGCTTTTACCCACTTAGCTTCCTGGCTGGCCCTAGGTATTTTGAGTGGGACCTGCCTTGGAGGTCTTGTTAGGGAAGCTGTCCATTCCTCCCTGCCTTCTACTCTGGAAACTGTGTTTCAATAGACTTGAGTCTTCAGAGTATCTTAGTTCTGTGGATTGTTCTGTATCTTCCCAGTATATTCTCTTGCCTCCATTCCTTCCTTTTTAAACTTTTTTAAGTTAACTGAAGTCTGTTTCTGATGTTTGTAACATAATTTTTAGGTGATTAACTGTCTTGGAATTGAAGGACTTCCTAGGGCATAGGACTGAGTTGAGTGTTTAGGAGGTTTTAGGCAAATGTTAACAAGTCATTTCAACTGAAGTATAAAGACAATGAGTTCTGGAATCTAATTTGAATTCTGAACTGGGTTTGAGGAATAAAACATCAAAGATAATGATTACCAGTAATTGTGGAACACTTAACAGTGAGCAAAACACTCTGTGTAAGAATACTTCTAATTGTCACAAGTGTTCTGTTATATGGATGAGGAAAATGAGTTAGGTAAATTGCTTAAAAACATGAAACTGGGAAGGGACAAGATCAGCATTTAGACCAGCTTTCTAGCTTTCTAGCCCATCCATTTAGTAATCCTCCTACTCTGCCTCAGAGTTCTTGCTTGAAGAATGAGATTAGTACAGGGACCATGGAAAGCAAGGATACTTTAATGGAAATGTGGTCTCAGTACAGTGGGCCCTTAGGGAAAGCAAAGTTGAGTAGGATAGGTAGGGGCTAGACTGGAAACCCTCTTTTCCTGGGTGGTAAGTAGAGTGATTTGTGCATATAGCTCTGTTCTTTAGTTGTAATAGAAGACAAGTTGCAGAGAGCAAAACAACAGGTTGGGAGTAATATAGTTAGAAATCCCATAGGTGGCCAGGCAATGGTGGCGCATGCCTTTAATCCTAGTACTTGGGAGGCAGAGGCACGTGGATTTCTGAGTTCAAGGCCAGCCTGGTCTATAGAGTTCCAGGAAACCCTGTCTCGAGAAAAACAAAAATAAACAAACAAAAAAAAAATCTCATAGTTGGCATGAAATAGCATCAGCATTGGGACTTAAAAGCAGGAAAAGTTATTAAGACTATTTATTTGATGTATTTTACATTGTAGAACAGTTTGACAGGCTTTTTCTGTAAAAAGCCATAATCTTTGAAGCCCAAATAATTTACATTTTCGGAGAGCTATATTTCATCTGCTGTGGCTACTCAGCTTGCTGTAAGCACAAAAGGAACAGTAGAAAATTGGTAAGTGCTGAGCGGTGGTGGCACACTCCTTTAATCCCAGCACTTGGGAGGTAGAGGCAGAGGCAGGTGGATTATGAGTTCAAGACCAGCCAGGGCTAAACAGAGAAACCCTGTCTCAAAAAAACCACAAAAATAAATAAATAAAATAATAAATAAAAATTGAAAAAAAATAGAAAGTTGGTAAGTAAATGGATGTTGCTATGTTCAGATAAAGCTGTGCTTATGAAGTCAGGTGATTACCAGATTTGGCTTACAGGCTCTGTGATAAGTAGTGAAACTTGAGTTAAAGCAATGAGAGAACGATACAGATGATAATGTTATGGGCCAGGGAGATGCCATGGTACATAGGTTCTCAACCTGTGAGTTTCCACCCCTTTGGGAGTTGCATATCTGATATCCTGCATGTCAGATATTTATATCATGATTTACAGCAGTTGCAAAATTATAGTTAGGAAGCAGCAATGCAATAATTTTATGGCTATGGGTCACCACAACACAAGGAACTGTATTAAAGGGTTGCAACATTAGGAAGGTCAGGAGCCACTGGCTTAGCAGAAAAAGGGCCTTGTTGCAAAGCCTGACGACCTGAGTTTAATTATCAGGACCACTATGGTAAGTAAATAAAGGCAAGTTTTTTGAAAAGACGATAATGTTGAGAGTGATGGTGAAGGAGAAGGGGCCAGGAAAGAGCTCCCAGGATAGAGTATTTTAAAGATTAGGGGAAATGTAGCTGTAGAAACATAGCTGTAGTTCGGAGATGCAGAACATTGGGGGAGTTCCCTGGAAGGGAGTAGTTGGAAGGCTACTGCATTGGAGGAGACGTCTGATGAGCATTGCAAGTGTAAGCCATTTGTCTGGCACTAAGGGCCAGTGAGAAAGGACAACTGGGGGAGTGGTAGTAGCTCGATGCTATATGATGCCAGGGAGGGGATCTAGTTTAGTTTAACTTTGATTTACATACTTCATGGTAATGGAAAGGAACAGCTACAGTAAAGAGAATAGTGTTTTTCTTCTCATTTGTTTACAGTGGTAGAATTTACTGCAGGCTAAATTGAAGAAATAAACAGAGAAAGAGGCAAGGACCTGGATAGAAAAGGAACAGAAGAGCTAGGAGGAATTGTGTCTGGTCCTTAAGGGTCAGATTCTAAAGGGGCTTCATGTGGAAAGGACCTGGACAAATGAACGTGGCCCTCCAACAGGGGCTAACAGGCTACTGAATCTGACGGCTTCTGTCTTAGTTCTTTGACAAAGGTATTTCTGGAGTAGGGTTTGTAAACTTTTTCCATCCTGGGTATATATAAAATAGGTATAGAAATAAAATATTTGCTGATAGTCATAAAGAAATGTATTTTAAATCAGTTCTTTGGCATACATGGAATAAATAGCATATGTTAAAGACAAAGCAGTTTTGCATATTAATGAGATAGGTCCTCAATGCTTACAGAAGTCAGTCCTGCCCATCTGTCATGTGTCCTGGGATTGGACTCTGGTCAAACTTAGCAGTAAATGCCTTAACCTGGAGAGCTGTTCATTGGCCTCAAACAGCAATTTTTGTTTTTCTTTTAGATTTTTTTTCTTTTAGATTTATTTATTTATTTATTTATTTATTTATTTATTTATTTTTTTGAGACAGAGTTTCTCTGTGTAGCCCTGGCTGTCCTGGAACTCACTCTGTAGACCAGGCTGGCCTCGAACTCAGAAATCCGCCTGCCTCTGCCTCCCAAGTGCTGAGATTACAGGCGTGCACCACCATGCCCGGCTTGGATTTTATTTTTTTTTTTAAGACAAGGTTTCTCTTTGTAATCCTGGCTGTCCTGTAGACCAAGCTGGCCTTGAACTCAGAAATCTGCTTGCCTCTGCCTCTCCAGTGCTAGGACTAAAGTTGTGAACCACCACCACCCGACTTGGATTTAATATTTAATTCAAAATGTTTTTATGTGTATGAGTGTTTTGCCTGTATGTATGTTTGTATACCGTGTGTATGCCTGGTGTGTGTGGAGGTGAGAAGGCATTGGATTCCTGGGACTGGAGTACCAGATGGTTGTCAGTTGCCATGTGGGTGATGCACCCTTGGAAAGAGCAACAAGTGTTCATAACCACTGAGCTATCTTTCTTCAGTGTCCCCCCCCCCCCAATTATGTTTCTTTAGAAGACATGTATAAAACTATAGTTTATAACATAAACTATATGTCTAAAATCTGAGCCAAATTAATTTTAAAGTTAAGTAATATTTCATGTAGGGCAGTGCAAAGTGTGAGAGAAATTCAGCTACCCAACCCACAATTTAAGAATCTGGGCTACCTGTAAGAACGCTCTAAAGTGCTTAAAGAAAAGATGTTTGGGCTGGAGAGGTGGGCTCAGTGGTTAAGAGCACTGACTGCTCTTCCAGGACCTGAGTTCAATTCCCAGCAACTACATGGTGGTTCACAACCATCTGTAATGGAATCTGATGCCTTCTTCTGGTGTGTCTGAAGACAGCAACAGTGTACTCACATAAAATAAATAAATAAATGTTAGAAAAAAAAAGAAAAGAAAAGATGTTTTGGAGATTGTAGCATAGGACCTTTCCAGGAATGAGAGATTTAGCTGAAGTAAATATAGATGTTATTTGACTTAGGATATTTCAGTTTTCTAACTTACAGCTTTTCTATTTTCCCATGATTTGGAAGTTAGTCTTCTTGAGTTGATGGTATGTGGCTGCCCTGGGCTATTTGCACTTAATACTTTGTACTACATGGCGGACTTGCCCAGATTACTGTTATAGTTTGAGGAGCATTTGTATTGTGTTGTTTTGCTATATTGTTAGTTATGGCAGTTATTTTTTTTTCACTTATGTAGTTAGAATTGGTGAACTAAATTCAAGGTCTAGACTTCATCTTTATTTGAATTTTTTTTTAAAAGGAACTATCAGGGACGCTGGTAGTTTAATGATACCAAGTTCTTTTTTTCTTTTGTCACAAAGGTGAAACTTAGGCCTTAGAAATATGGTTGTCACTGACTCACCTAGTTAGCTGGCAGTGTTGTTCATAGTTGTAGAAAAGCTGCAGTTAATTTCATTTTTGGAAAATTTCAAAGAAGTTTAAAGAGAATAACAATTTGAGCTTCTATGTACATTTAAAAATAATTATTGTTTGTAACTATATTATTTATAGCCCTACCTATTTCATACACTTTTCCCTTGTATTCTGAAACATAAATTGTTATGGTATTATACACACACACACACACACACACACACACACACGCACGCATGCACGCACGCACGCGCGCGTGTGTGTGTGTGTGTGTGTGTGCAAATATATGAAATATGTTTTTTCGGGTGTATGTGTGCATATTCCCATGTATGTATGGAGATCAGAGGTTAACTTTTGAAAGTCCTTTCTCTGGCTACCTTATGGGATCTAGGGATTGAACTAAGGTTGTCAGACTTGTGGGCAAGTGCTTTTATCTGCTGAGGCATCTTTGTGTCTAGACAACAACATAATATTAGTCATTTAAAAAGTAACAGATTTGAATAAGGCATTCCTCAAAGAAGGTATGTAAGTGGCCAGTAAGTACAATAAAAGTTAATGAACATTATTACCAGTTAGCAAATCAAAACAATAGATGTACTGTTGTACACTAGGATGCCTATAGTTGAATAATAAGCCTTAGGAAAATGCACAAATTGGAACCTTCATTCACTTGTTGGCAGGATTGTTACCCACTTTGGAAAAGTATTTAGTACTTCTTCAAGGTGTTAGGCGTTGATGTTGATTCAGGACTTTATTCCTGTGTATGTCTAAAAGATGGAAAAGCATATGTAGATGTACATAAATAGTGGCAATATCACAATTTCAAATGTGTCTTCTACCTGAAGAATGAGTAACTAGTGAGTAGTGAACGTGTACAGTGGAACAGTGCATGTAGAGTGCATAGAGGAATTCCACAGACAGCAGGCTAGAGCTGGATACATGGCTGTGCAAGCGTGAACACCTGAGTTTGGGTCTCCAGAACTCAAGTAAAAAGCCAGGGTTATGAAGTTGTGGAGACAGGTAGATCCAAAGCTCACTGGCTAATCAACCTAGTTAGTTGTAAAGGATAGTTTCAGTGAGAGACCTTGTCTCATAAAACATACAGAGGTCAGTGAATTGGCTCAATGAATACAGACATTTTCCATCCATATGTGGCATCCTGAAACCCATGTTCAGGTGGATGGAGAGAAACTATTCCACAGAGTTGTCCTTTGACCTTAACATATATGTTATGATGTATCTGTCCCCTCATACATACATGCACACACAATAAGTAACAAGTGCTAAAAGTACTGAGCTTATTATATTTTATTGTACTTTGAAAGGTTGAATTTCATGTTATGAGTTAGTTTGAATAAAAGCCGTTATTAAAAGGAAAAAACTAGTTAGGCCTACTTATGCATAGTTGGCATCTCTACACTCAGATGGAAGCAAGAAATTGGGGGTTCAAGACCAGACTGGGCAACACAGATGTACTGGCTAGTTTTATGTCAACTTGATTCAAGTTACAGTCATCAGAGAGCATCAAAGGAGAAAATGCCTCCATAAGATCAGGCAAGCCTATATGGCATTTTCCTATTTGGTGATTGATGGGAAGGCCTAGCTTATTGTGGGTAGGACCATCCCTGGACTATTGTAGTAGTCGGGGTTCTCTAGAGTCACAGAACGTATGGCCAGTCTCTTTATAGTTAGGGAATTTGTTGATGACTTACAGTCTGTAGTCCAGACTCCCCAACAATGGTCAGAGGCAGCTGGGGATAGAAGTCCAAGAATCTAGCAGTTGCTCAGTCCCACAAGGTAAACAGGCATAGAAAAGTGAGTCTTCCTTCTTCCAGTGTCCTTTTGTAGGTCTCTAGCAGAGGCTGTGGCCCAGAATAAAGGCGAGTGTTACCACACCTTTAATCCCAGATGACCTTGAATTCTGAGATCTCATTTTTAATCTTTTGGAATTCGTAGCTACTATGCCTCAAGATCTTCATGCCAAGATCCAGGTCAGAAATTTATAATCCAGGTCAGATTAGGATCACAGGTGAGCGAGCCTTCCAGTTCTGGATTGTAGCTCATTCCAGATATAGTCGAATTGACAACCAGGAATAGCCACTACAGCTATTGTCCTGGGTTCTATATAGGAAACCAGGCTGAACAAACTATGAGAAGAAGCCAGTAAGTAGCAGCCCTCCATGGCCTCTACATCAGCTCTTGCCTCTAGATTTCCTGACTGGTTTCTACCTTGACTTCTTTCAGTGATGGACTACAATGCAGATTGTAAAACAATCCCTTTCCTCCCCAACTTGACTTTTTGGTCATGGTGTTTCAGCAATAGTAATCCTAATTAAGATAACAGATAATAAAGGTATTTTAGTTTATAGAAGTCTAAGTAGTGTATAAAGTTCTGACTGCCAAGTGATTATATAGTTCCGTAAAGTTAATCATCTCTCATAATAAGACCTCAATAAAATATATTTATTTAAAATGTTTTTTTTAAAGCACTGGAGGATTAAAAAAATTTAACTTAAGTAGTTCCTATTCTTAAAAAACAAATGACTATTTGGTGAAATTATAAGTTGGTGGGGTTTTGTCTATGGGTTCCTTATAATCCTGTTGATTAGGACAGAGTACACAGTGTTACTGTTGTGAATTATAAAACTAGAATTCTAGAAACAGAACAGTGGAAATTCTGGAAAAGAGGGCTCTGAGAAGGGAGCAAGTTCACACATGTATAAGATCCATCAGATCCTGTCAATCTGTAGTGCTGTACAGGCAGTGGTCCTGTGTAAGCACGTGTGCACACATGATGCATGCCAGGGCTTCTAGCTAGTGATAGGGTATTCCAGAGAGATTAAGTTGCAGAAGGCAGTTTCTAATGAAACCTAACATGAACAGCCAGTATAGGAATTTAGCGACTACTTTAGATATTTGATTACCCTACAAGAAGACAAACACACAATAGAACATAAAAAAGTAAGACAGAATGTCTGTTTGGACTGTATTGTTTTTCATATAACTAAGGTTGTTAGACTTCAAAAACAAGTAAAATCAGAACTGGGGCTTGAACCCAGGGCCTCATGCATGCATGTCAAACCACTAGCAACTGAGTACTGTCTACAACCAAAATCAGCATTTTTCTTTGTTTTCTCTTTGACTTTTTTTTTTTTAAAGATTTTTTTATTGTTATATATAAGTGCACTGTAACTGTCTTTAGACTCACCAGAAGAGGGCATCAGATCCTATTATTACAGATAGTTGTGAGCCACAATGTGGTGGCTGGGATTTGAACTGAGGACCTCTGGAAGAGCAGTCTGTGCTCTTAACCACTGAGCCATCTCTCCAGCCCCTCTAGACAGTACTTTTTGAGTTAAAGTAGAAATGCTTATCTTCCAGAGATGACACGGTAACACCAGTTTTTTAAAAAGATATTTTTTGGTTTTTAGGAAGCACTAAATGTAGGTGAAGGACTTAAAAGACATGCAAGAAGATGGACAGCTATTTGGTTTTTTTTCATTTTAGCTCCCCCTTCCCTATGTGTGTGTGCGTATGTGTGTGTGCGCGCGCGCGTGCGCACTCCCACATGTTCTTGTGCATGTGTGCATGCACTGGGGAATAAAGACTTAGTACTTCATTGAAGGAAATGGGGGCTGGAAGCTGGAAGCAGAAGCTAATGTGGAGAGACCATGGAGGGTGCTGTGTACTGGCTTGCTCAACCTGATTTCTTAAACATCTCAGGGGTGGCACTACCCATGGTGGGCTGGGTCCTTTCTCCCAAGAAAATGTTCTTCAGGGTTACCCACAGCCTGCTCTTAGGAGGCATTTCTCAGTTGAGGGAAGTTCCCTCTTCTCCAGTGACTCTAACCTGTGTCAGGTTGATATAAAGCCAACCAGTACAATATATATTTGATAGTGAAGCTCTGTGATTTCAGAGCTAACTTCTGACTGTGGAAGTTCACTGACAGGGAAAGACAGTGGGTGTGGCTGCTCTCCATTTGTGTTTGTTCATTTGCAAGTTCTTTACAATAAAATTTTAATAATGAAGACAATTTAAGATAATTAAGTTTAGTATGATTACGGGGCTGGAGGGATGGCTCAGCTGTTAAGTTTAGTATGATTACTGATTATTCAGTTGGGTTGCTTAACTGCTGGAACATGTTCTGAGAAGTACATTGCTAGGTAATAATTGCCATTCTGTGAACTAGACAGTGTAACCAGTAACACAGAATGGCTTCCTTGATAGTGTCGAGGTAATAGACATGAAGTTTACGAGACTGTTGCTGGTATGAATGGCACACCTACTATAGTTGTTTCAGTCAGGATTTTCTACAGGAACAGAACCAAGAAATTTTACTTATGTCAGCTTTAAAATAGTGACAACAGAGAAGGCTGAAAGGCTGAGTTGCTCAGTCCACAGGGCTGGATGCCTCTGTGGTTCCAATCTGGTTTCTGAAGCTAGGAAGGTTCTTGAAGAGCCACTAATACTAATCCCTAGTCCATGATGAAAGCTTAGAAATACAGATATGAAGGCAGGGAAGGGAAGGGCCAGCCCTGCAGCAGCAGCAACAGGGCAGATCTGCTCAGCACAAGAGGGAAGGCCAGGCAAAGGGAAAGCAGACGATCTTCCTTCTGATAGATACTTTTTATCTGCTGTTACCAGAAGGCCCTGTCCATGATGAGAGTAATAAAGATGGGACTTGTCATAGCAGTCAAGGCAATCAGGACAGTTCTTCAGGTGAACAGTATAAGAAATAGGCTAAAAAAAAAAGTATAGTAAAATAAATTCATAATCCAGTAATGTTTGTTAGTCATCAGTGAGTACAATGTACTTTACATAATTGAATATATTATGCTTTATCCAACTAGTAGGGTGTTAGGTTTATTTATACTAGCTACATCACAATTAAGTGAGTATGTATTTCCTTGTGTCTTAGTTAGGGTTACAGTTGCAGTGATAAAACATGGCAACCCAAAGCAGTTTTGGGGAGGAAAGGATTTATTTCATTCACACTTCTCATATAACAGTTCATTATCGAAAGCAGGACAGGAACTCAGTCAGGGCAGGTATCTGATGCAGAGGCCATGGAGGGGTGCTGCTTACCAGCTTGCTCCTCATGGTTTTAGTCTCCTTTCTTACAGAATCCAGGACTACTAGCACAGCGGTGGCACCAGCCACAATGGTCTAGGCCCTTCACATCAATCACTAATTACAATATACCACGTAGGCTTGCCTATAGCCTGATCTTCAGACATTTTCTCACTTGAGATCTTCTCCTCTCAGATGTGTTTTATCTGCAACAGTAACCCTAACTAAAACACAATGTAATACATACTCAGTTGTGGTGATGCTAGCTAGTGTAAATAAACCTAGCACCCTGCCAAGTATATACAATTATGTAAGTATATTAATACTTACTGGTGACAAGTACATTACTGGTATATGAATTTATTTTACTAGCTTGTATCAGGTTGACATAAAAACTAGCCAGCACACATTGTGACATCAATATCACAGTAGCTACCTTAGCAGTAGATAATAGGAAGTTTTTGTTTCCATTATGTTATAGAGTGAGCACCAGATATGTGGTGCATTGTTGTATATTGCATGATTATATATTCAGAATATTGTGTATTTTGGTATTTAAGTTCTATATAATTTGCCTTTTGCTCTGATCACTACTAGAAGCTAAATGTCTCAAATTTTGCATAGTCTCATTAGCACAAGCAGAGAACACAGACTTTCCCAAGCTCATAATTCAGAATTATGAAACACAATAAACCTAAGTAACATGCAGACACTGAAACTAAAATAGACCAGGCAGGTTTGCTAAAACTTAATAAAACCAAAATATTTAAAAATAAATTTAAGATTTAAAGCTTAGTGAGCAGAAAAAAGGGAGTCTCAAATTAGAAATCTAAGTTGCAGACTATGGAGAACAAAACACGGATAATAAACATTGATAACTAGCTACTCTGTAAAAGTGATGGGTGTGAGTTCAGTTTGAAATATCATGGGATTTGTAGCCATTTCTGGGGGGTGATATGAGAGGTACTTTTAATTAGCTCAGGTGAGCCTAAAATTTTTAGACTGTTCATATAAATATAGCTGTTTATTTAAAGGAAGCTGCACTTGAAGGGATGATTCAAGTCTAGATTTAAGGAGATCTGAAACCATCTATCCATATTTACAAATCTGTAAATACTCAAAGTAGATTGGTGGTTCTATAACAATGGGGACTGACTGTTAATGGACACAGTTTCTTTATGTGTGATGGAAATATTCTAAAATCACGATTGAGGTAGTAATTCAACTTAGTAAGGTACTAACAAGCACTAAATTTAGGTCCTTTAATGGGTGAATTATATGGTATATGAATTATATATTTCAAAAGAATTAAAGTGTTTTCGTATTTTGACATTGATTAAACTTTGTAGAAAAAATATTTCCATTTATTAAAAAATTAGGTAGATGTTTCCTAATGAATGTGTTTCTAAACTACCTGGAAAGTGTGTATAAATTGCACAATTCAGAATTCATTAGGAAACATCCAGATTGCCCATGGTTATTGGGATGTAGATAGTTTTAAAAGTATATGTGATAACCTGGAATGGATGTTTAGGGCCTATAACCTTTAGATAGAACTTAGGGAAGAGATACCAGGATGAATGGAGAAGGAAAACCAAAAGGGAAGAAAGTCAGGTGTGTGGTGTTACGAAAGTTACAAGATGAAAACTAATGAGTGAGTGATTTAACAGAATTCTACAGACGTGGAGCCCAAGCAAGGATTGTAGTCCTCACTTGAAGGGTTGCTGATCTTGGCAAGAATAGTATCCGTGGAATTTTGTATAGGATGAAATGAAGGCAGTATAGACATGGTTTTGTAAAGAATTTGACTAAGAAAAACAGTGATCATAAAATTGAAGAGGAATTATGTTTTTGTTGTTGTTGTTGTTTGGTTTTTTGTTTGTTTGTTTGTTTGTTTGTTTGTTTGTTTGAGACAGGGTTTCTCTGTGTAGCCCCGGCTGTCCTGAAACTCATTCTGTAGACCAGGCTGGCCTCGAACTCAGAAATCCACCTGCCTCTGCCTCCCAAGTGCTGAGATTAAAGGCATGAGCCACCACTGCCCAGTGAATTATGTTTTTAATGAAAGAAACTTGGGTGTACTTTTGACGGGGGCTAATGATGACAGGGGGAGAAGTGTAATTGATACGTGGGGGACAAGAGAAGGCATTTTAGATTTGCGTATAGGTAATGATCCCTTGCTCAGTGTTTTGGTAGGAGGAAAGGAAACAGGATGTTTAGAAAGGAGATTTGCGCTGCCTTATCAATAGGAAATTGAGGTAGCTGCTACTATATGGGAATTTCTGTTTTCTGAAAAGGAAGCTTTGAGGCTGAAGAGATGGCCCCATGGTTAAGAGCACCTGCTGCTCTTGCAGAAGTCCTTAGTTTAGCACCTAGCACCCAGCACCCAGCACCCATATTGGTTGGCTCACAACTGGCTGTAACTTTAGTTCTAGGAAGCTCAGATGCCTTTAACCTCTCCAGGCACCTGCACTCATCATGAGCATACCTCCTAAACATACCACACATACACAGAATTAAATATAAATCTGAAAGGTTCTTAGGGGACCTAATCTTGTGCTGTGAAAGAGGAGGAAACTATAAACTGGGAACTTTTACTTCTTCCTTTCCAATTTGTATCCCTTTGACCTCCTTATGTTGTCTAATAATAAAAATATGCTCTAGCTAGAACTTCAAGTACTATATTGAAAAGATATGGAGAGAGAGAGCAGCCTTGTCTAGTCCCTGATTTTAGTGGGATTGCTTCAAGTTTCTCTCCATTTAGTTTGATGTTGGCTACCGGTTTGCTGTATATTGCTTTAACTATGTTTAGGTATGGGCCTTGAATCCTGTTCTTTCCAAGACTTTTAGCATGAAAGGATGCTGAATTTTGTCAAATGCTTTTTCAGCATCTAATGAAATGATCATATGTTTTTTTTCTTTGAGTTTGTTTATGTAGTGGATTGCATTGATGGATTTCCTTATATTGAACCATCCTTGCATTCCCGGGATAAAGCCTACTTGATTGTGGTGGATGATCGTTTTGATGTGTTCTTGGATTCGGTTGGCAAGAATTTTATTTAGTATTTTTGCATCGATATTCATAAGGGAAATTGGCCTGAAGTTCTCTTTCTTTGTTGGCTCTTTGTGTGGTTTTGGTATCAGTGTAATTGTGGCTTCATAGAACGAGTTGGGTAGTGTTCCTTCTGTTTCTGTTTTGTGGAACAGTTTGAAGAGTATTGGTGTTAGGAAGAAGTAAAATTATCACTATTTGCAGATGACATGATAGTATACTTAAGTGACCCAAAAAACTCCACCAGAGAACTCCTACAGCTGATAAACAACTTCAGCAAAGTGGCAGGTTATAAAATCAACTCAAGCAAATCAGTTGCCTTCTTATACTCAAAGGATAAGCAGGCTGAGAAAGAAGTTAGGGAAATGACACCCTTCACAATAGCCACAAACAATATGAAGTATCTTGGTGTGACTCTAACCAAACAAGTGAAAGATCTATACGACAAGAACTTCAGGTCACTGAAGAAGGAAATTGAAGAAGACCTCAGAAAATGGAAAAATCTTCCATGCTCGTGGATTGGCAGGATTAATATAGTTAAAATGGCCATCTTGCCAAAAGCAATATATAGATTCAATGCAATCCCTATCAAAATCCCAACTCAGTTCTTCACAGAGTTAGAAAAAGCAATTCTCAAATTTATCTGGAATAACAAAAAACCCAGGATAGCTAAAACTATTCTCCACAGTAAAAGAACTTCTGGGGGTAGTATCCCAGACCTCAAACAATACTACAGAGCAATAGTGTTAAAAACTGCATGGTATTGGCACAGTGACAGGCAAGTGGACCAATGGAATAGAATTGAAGACCCAGAAATGAATCCACACACCTATGGTCACTTGATCTTTGACAAAGGAGTTGAAAACATCCAGTGGAAAAAAGATAGCCTTTTCAACAAATGGTGCTAGTTCAACTGGAGGTCAGCATGCAGGAGAATGCGAATTGATCCATTCTTATCTCCTTGTACTAAGCTCGTCTCCAAGTGGATCAAGGACCTCCACATAAACCCAGTCACACTGAAACTAATAGAAAAGAAACTGGGGAAGACCCTTGAGGACATGGGCACAGGGGGAAAGTTCCTGAACAGAACACCAATAGCTTATGCTCTAAGATCAAGAATTGACGAATGGGATCTCATAAAATTACAAAGTTTCTGTAAGGCAAAGGACACCATCAAAAGGACAAACCGGCAACTAACAAATTGGGAAAAGATCCTCACCAATCCTACATCTGATAGAGGGCTAGTATCCATTATATGCAAAGAACTCAAGAAGTTAGACCCCAGGGAACCAAGTAACCCTATTAAAAATGGGGTACAGAGCTAAACAAAGAATTTTCACCTGAAGAAATTCCGATGGCCGAGAAGCACCTTAAGAAATGCTCAACATCATTAGCCATTAGGGAAATGCAAATCAAAACAACCCTGAGATTTCACCTCACACCAGTCAGGATGGCTAAGGTTAAAAACTCAGGAGAGAGCAGGTGTTGGCGAGGATATGGAGAAAGAGGAACACTCCTCCCCTGCTGGTGGGATTGTAAGATGGTACAACCACTATGGAAATCAGTCTGAGAAAACTGGACATGACACTTCCGGAAGATCCTATACCTCTCCTGGGCATATACCCAGAGGATTCCCCAGCATGCAATAAGGACACATGCTCCACTATGTTCATAGCAGCCTTATTTATAATAGCCAGAAGCTGGAAAGAACCAGAAAATGTGTTATATATATACAGTGGAGTACTATTCAGCAATTAAAAGCAATGAATTCATGAATTTTTTAGGCAAATGGATGGAACTGGAAAATATCCTAAGCGAGGTAATGTAATCACAAAAGAATACATATGGAATGCAATCATTGATAAGTGGATATTAATTAGCCCTGAAGCTCTGAATACTGAAGATATAATTAGCATATCAAATGATTCCCATGAAGAAGGAAGAAGAGGGCCCTAATTCTGGAAAGGCTTGATCCAGCATTGTAGGGGAGTACCAGGACAAAGAAAAGGGAGGAGAATGGATGGAGAGAAGAGGACTTATGGGACATATGGGGAGGGGGGAACTGGGAAAGAGGAAAGCTTTTAGATTGTAAACAAAGAATATAGAAAATAAAAATATATATTAAAAAAAAAAAAGAACTGGGAACTTGAGAAAAGTGGCTTTTGTATAAAATCAAAGTCTGCAAAGATTTCCCAAGTGAGCTTTAGCCATTTAAATGAAGCTAAAGACCTAGAATTTGCAATACTTAATGAAAATTGAATATATATATATATATATATATATATATATATATATATATATATATATATATATATATATATATATATAAAAGATAAAATTATATATATTGAGGTATATAGCAGCCCAGCCTTTGGAGTGAGAATAGAAACAATCCAGGCTAACTTTTTGCCATAGCAACAAAAAAGTAGAGAAGCAGAGGTATTGATTGAGTGTGGAAACTGTAAAAGAAGCAGACAGGATGGACCTGACAGCTGGAGGAACTCAAGACAATAAGGGATGCTTCTAAGAACAGTGGCTTTCCAAAGTAAACAGTGTTTAGCAGTGTTTAGTAGAAAATTGCCCATTTCATGTCAAATGTTGCACATATTTCAGGTTTGTGAATGAAATACAAAATATGCAAATCATTAAAATGATACATCTGTAGGTATATGAGTGAGCGCGCGCGCGTGTGTGTGTGTGTATGTGTTTAAACAGTATCTCTCTCACAGCAGTCCTCCTGCCTTGGCTCTGCCTGGGATTACAGGTGGTTGTCTCACTCTGTAGTTTAGTCTGGCTTTGAATTTGTGATCATCCTGCCTCAGCTTCCCAAGTGCCAGGTTCTAGGTATAAGTCACCATGCTTTGCTGTAGCTGGTTCTTTTTTCCAGGTCAGGGTGAGTTGAGACAAGATTTTTCTGTGTAAGCCTGGCTGGTCTTGAACTCACAGAAATCTGCCTCTGCCTCCCCGGTTCTGGGTTAAAAGCATACCACAATCATGCCCAGTCTGCCACAGAATCATAGGGAAATGAAAACATAAAAAGTTAAGAGTGGAAGTCTCTGTCTGGCCAGCCTCTTGAACAGGCTGTTATAATAGTTGTTGAAGATACCAGTAATATAATCAGGATTTTGATCTGAAAGGAAAACTAAGCTGAGCCACTTGACAGCCTTTAGTGGCTACAAGGGAAACTGTGTCAGAAATGACAATGACCACAAGAAGACATTGGCAACTAGTGTGGAAGTATATGGAGACAGGTGAGACATTGACCATCACATGTGAAGTGTTGGGAGTGTGAGTTGTGGCCACTACAGTGATGACTATAGTTAATATATATTGGGAGCTTTCCGCATACCACAGGCACTGCTCCTGTTAGAAGCCTTTGCTGTAACCTGAAGGTAGTTCTTAGGAACCTTAGGAGGTACTTTTCTAAGGAGAAAAAAAAAAAAAAAAACAGATGGGAGAGGAAGAGAGAAGGGGAGATGGAGAGGGAGACACAACACAGAGAAACTAGCTTTCCCCAAATAGCAATGTTTGTGCATGTGGGGGGATCAGTGATACAGACCCAGGCCAACTCAGATGTGTTGTCCTGGGGCAATCTACTAATCTGTTTGACATGTGCACTTTGTCTGCTGAATAATTCATTTGGTTTTCCTTAGCAGACTTTGATGCTCTGTAGTTTGGTGATGACTGTGTTATATATTTTGTGTATTGACCTAGAGCAGTCAGTAAATGTGTGGTTCCATAATTAGCAATATCAGCATCAGATGGTTTTTATTTTGTTTTTACATTTTTTATTTTTTAATTTCATGAACTTAATGATTAAAAAAAAAAAACCCAAAACCTTTCAAATAATATTTGAATGGAAATCAGCCAGACAAAAGTCTATATAACTCAATGAACATATATAACTCAATGAATAGTTATAATTGACATTTGCAGTGGAAACTGTGGACCTTTAAACTTTATACTTTCAGTATTGAATATATTTTATGTACTTGCCTACTTGGTTTGATTTGTTTTTGGTACTGAGATCGTTTTAAAAATGTAAAGTTTTAATACTGACCTAGACTTGGTGCTTGGGAAACACTCTGGATTGGAGCCAGTCATCTGTTTTAATAAGCCACAGGATTCTGGGATAGGCTAAAGTTTGAGAATTACTAACTCAATCCAAGTGTAGCTTGGGAAGATGACACTGAAGAAATGTTAATACATATTATCAGTGAGGTTTTGTTATTATTCATTTGTTTAGGACTACACTCTGAATTGAATTATAATGGTTATCTCTTACTATAACTTTGTATTTTATTGGCTGTAGCTTGCTAGTGGTGTTACTGGGCAAAAGCATCAGTGGATCACAATTCTTTATGAGTTTATTTTGTGAACCTTTGGGTACTGGGTATTGATTGAACCCAGGGCAATAGGTAAATGCTCTTTCTACTGCTGAGCTTTTCTAACCCAGCATAGAGCACAGTGTTTAACACAAGATGCATGGTGGTGTATTAGTAGTGCAATTTTCCCTTTAAACATTTAAAAACCATGTGATATTTCATACTCAAAAAATAGCATAGACAATAATTCTTGAAGCAATAATAAAATTATTTCTGTGACTCTAATACCTAATTTCAGACTAGAACCAGTAAGCTGAAAGCTAGCTATATTTTCCTCTCTGGTCCTATAGCTTCCCTCCCAGAAATAAGTACCCATCATAAATTTGTTTAAATCATTACTTTTCTTTTCTAGATTTATCATACATGTTTGTATACAGAAATTGTATATTTTAGTGACCAATTTTGCTTTTCACAAAACTGATGTGGAAAAAAGCTTCATTAATTTTCAGTGTTGAAAAATAATGGTGTTACAGGTCTTTAAATTGTGTTTTTTATGTTTGGTATTACATATCAGGGATGCCTTCAAATTGTGTTTGTCTTGTGGCACATACATGCAAGAATTTGAGTAGAATGGAATGTCTTCTAGGGGGATTTTTAATGTCACCAACTTTTACCAGATTGTTTCTGGTAAGTGGTTGCACTGACACTCCTCAGTTGCTCCACATCTTCCTGGACACACACTTGGGCATGCAGTACTTCTGCACTGTCAGCCATGCAGTTGCTTATGAAGCTTTAATCACACAGTGTTCAGTTCACTCACTGTGCGCTGCACTCACTGTGCTACTCAGCAGCTTTTATAGAGTCTAAGAGTTGTGAAACTATCAAGCCAAGGTTAAAATGTTTTCACCATCACAGAAGAAATCTTATCGTCCTTTAGCCTCACCTGCCATTTTCTGTCCCTCTTCTTCACATTTCCCACTCCCCTATATCTAAGAAATATTAATCTTTCTGCCTATAGATTGCTAATTCTGGATATTTATAGAGATGGGATTGTGTGGTATGTGGCTTAAAGTTCTTGGATGTTACTAGTATGTATTTTATTCCTTTTTGTTGCTACATAGTTAATGAATATATAATAAGAACGTTGTTTTGATGAGTTTCAGTTTCTCCAAGTCCTTCAAATACATACCTGCTTTTTTTCCTAATACCACCTGCCTTTTTGCATGTGCTCTCCCACTGAGCTGTAGCACTAGAATTCCTTTTAAAAATTTAGCCATCCTGTGCGCTGTGTGTCGCAAGTAAATGTGCATTTCTCTGATATGTATACTGGTCATTGTCTCCCTTCTTTGGAGAAATGACTGTTTAGCATATCCGCCATGCTTTAATGTTGTCTGCCGCCGCTTGTCTTTTTATTATTAAGTGGTAACTGTAAAGATCTACTGTCTCTTCTAGTTACAAGTCCCTTGTTAGGTTTATATGATATGCAAACCTCCCAATATAGGGGTGTGGAATATAATTCTTTTATGAGGTTTATGATGTCAGATTCTGTCTGTGGTGTTAGAAGTCAGTGATAATCATTGTCTGGATCCTTCAGTTTACTTAGTTGTGATGACCCTGGGATTCTGTCGTTTTACAATTCTGAGTGTGAAGATCAAATGTTCTTTAGGAGGTTAATGTCTCATTGCCCTGTGTATGGCTTTCATCACGTTTCGGAAGTAGCTTTGTGGGGCTGGAGAGGTGGCTCAACAGTAAGCACTCATTGACTGCTCTTCCAAAGGTCCTAAGTTCAAATGCCAGCAACCACATGGTGTCCCACAACCATCGGTAAGAGATCTGATGTCCTCTTCTGGTGCGTCTGTAGACAGCCACAGTGTACTTAGATATAATAATAAATAAGTCTTTAAAACAGGAAGAGGAGAAAAAAAGAGGTGGAGGAGGAGGAGGAGGAGGAGGAGGAGGAGGAGGAGGAGAAGAAGGAGAAGAAGAAGAAGAAGAAGAAGAAGAAGAAGAAGAAGAAGAAGAAGAAGAAGAAGAAGAAGAAGAAGAAGAAGAAGAAGAAGAAGAAGAAGAAGAAGAAGAAGAAGAAGAAGAAAAGCAGCAACAGCAGCTTTGTAATGAATACAGTGAAACATGAATGCCTGTTTGGTGACAGTCCTTAAAGGGCACTAGCACCAAATAATACCATGCAGTTACTGGAGAGGACAAGTTTACGTCCTATACAGTCCGCAAAGCCTAATTGAATCTGGAAATTATTTTGTCTTTCACTTTCCTTTCCTCAAGTAAAATTTAAACACTCGAGTTATAACATTTGGGAAACAGTTGATAGATTAAGGAACAAGTTTAATGTGACTGTTTATGTTGTTTATTGAGGTAAAACTTTTATTCCATACTCTTTTTTTTTTTTAAAGGATTTATTTATTATATGTAAGTACACCGTAGCTGTCTTCAAGACACTCCAGAAGAGGGAGTCAGATCTTGTTACAGATGGTTGTGTGCCACCAAGTGGTTGCTGGGGTTTGAACTCAGGATATTCGGAAGAACAGTCGGTGCTCTTAACCGCTGAGCATCTCTCCAGCCCTTATTCCATACTCTTATGGTTGTAGTATCAGTTTGGTTTTTAGTTAGCAAACAGGTATGTGACTCCTGTGTAGTCTAGTACTTTTCTGAAGTGGTTGATTTAATTTCAGTGTAGATTCTTAGGCTGGGTTCACCAGAACCACATGAGAGTTTATGCTAACAGTATGTTTTCTACAGAATCTTTTTCCTTTTTTTCCTCACCAGTGTTTTTTGTTTTTTGTTTGTTTGTTTGTTTGTTTCTGAGACAGGGTTTCTCTGTGTAGCCCTGGCTGTCTTGGAACTCACTCTGTAGACCAGGTTGGCCTTGAACTCAGAAATCCGCCTGCCTCTGCCTCCCAAGTGCTGGGATTAAAGTAAAATTGTTAGTAAACAAGACCAATAAATATATAATAAAATTTATAAAGCTCACTTACAGGCAAAAAAAAAAAAAGCTTTTGGATATAGTTTGTTTCACTCCAACTCCTTCAAGGGTCCTTCCCCCCCCCCCCCCCCCATGCACTGTATCTCTGATGTGTGCTTGTTTTCGACTTTACACTTGGGTTTTGTTGACATCTTTTGAAAGGCCAATGCATCAATGAAGGAGGCTTAAAAAGAGAAAATGAGGGTTAAGGGCGTGGCGCGGCGGTGTGGGGGAAGGGGTGCCCAGGCGGGCCCATGTCCAAGCACCTCTTCCTCCTGAGGGACCACAGGCACACAGGCATGGTATAGAATAGAGTTTATTCAGGGTAGAGGTTGGGAGTTAGGCAGAGAAAGAGTAGAGAGTTGTGGAGGCAGGCCATGACCACGTGGAGAGAGGGGGGAGGGGAGGAGAGCCCAAGGGGCAGAGGGGTGAGAGTAGGATGAGTGGGGAGGGGAGAGGCAAGTAGCCCCTTTTATAGTGGGCCAGGTCTATGGGGTGGGGCATGCCTGGCTATTGCCAGGTAAGTGTGGGGTGGAGCTTAGACTACCAACATCTTTCCTCTCATTCTTTTGTTTGTTTTGCTTGATACAGGGTTTCTCTCTGCATAGCCTTGGCTGTCCTAGAACTCCCTTTGTAGATCAGGCTGGCTTTCATCTCAGAGAGCCTCCTACCTCTGCCTCCTTTAAAGATAGGCCCCATTATCACACCTGGCTCTGTTGATTTCATAAATGTGGCTTTCTTTTTTCCTTTCAGTTGTAGGTAATTCTTAGCTGTTGTCTCTTTAAATCCTGCTTCTGCTCATCACCTTTATCTCTTGGGATCTTGAGTAAACAGGACATTAAGTAATTTTTTAAACCTGATGGGATTTTTCCTTTTTTCCTTTGTTTGTATTGTATTTACTAGCTTTTGCTCCCTCCTTTTCCCTCATCTCTTCTTTTTGTTTATTCTTTCTCATCTTCCTTCTCTTCCTTCTCCTTTCTTCCTTCCTCCCCACCTCCTTTCCACAGAATCTCAGTATAAAGCACATATTACACTTGAAATTAGGATCCTCCTAATGCAGCCACCAGAGTGCCCGGATCATAGGCATGTGTAATTATACTGAACTCCTAATTGGTATTCCTTCTAACTTATTAAATTTTAATATCTGTTTGTGTGTGTGTGTGTGCAGAAAGATCTGGGGTTTTAATTTTAAGTTCTCATACTTCTGCAACTAACACTCTTACCTGCTGATCCATAACCCTAGCACCCTCCCCCCATTTAATATTTTAGACTTTAGTTGACAGTAGGTAACTAAAGACTGGGAAGGAAAACTCCTGGTATGGAAGAGCTACTATATATTAGATATTATTTGGTAATTTTTTTGCTAAGAGTTTTCACATCTATATGCACAGAGGATATTGGCTTGCAATAATACTCTTGTCTTATTTTTTAGAAAGATATGCATAACTGATGTTATAGTTCTGCCACCCCTTGCCCCCAACTTTAGAAAACTTCTCCATTTAAATCTTCTGAACTTTGACAGGAAACAAATTTAAATTACAATTTTAATTTTACTTTCTCTGTTGGGTAAGATATAGTTTGTTTTTTAGAAGTTAACCCAGTTTGTCTAAATTAACAAATGTATGTGTGTTATAGACAGTAGTCTCTCTGTCTTTTGATTTGCAGTATAAGTAGTTTATATCCTCTTTTGCCTGTACTTTCGGTGTTTAGTTCTTTTTCTTTCAGTGTTTTGTCAGTTTTGCTGATTTTGCTTTCAGAAAGAGAGCTTTGTTTCATTGTTCTGCTTTTTTTTTTTTCAGTTTTATCAGTTTTTATTTTCTTTTTTTCTGAAATTGGTTTTTATTTTATGTATGAATGTTTTGTCTGTATTTCTGTCTGTGGCATACAGCACCAGCAGATGCTAGAAAAGGGCATTGGATCCTTGGGACTGGAGTTACAGACAGTTTTGATCCCCAGTATGGATGCTGGGAATAACATCTTGAGTCTTTTGTAAGAGCAGCAAGTGCTTTTAATAACTGGGCCATTTCTCCTGCCCGTAACAGTTTCTCTTCTTTGTTACTTCCTTCTGGTTTTACTTCCCCCTTCCCTGCTAGAGTCCAACAGCTCTAGTTTAAAAAAAAAAAAAAATCAAGTATTTAACACTTATCTTTGTCTTTAAATCCGAAGGGGGTCCTTAGTAGTATAAAACTGAATCATCTTTAAAGTTCGTCCTTCCAGTTTCTGACTTGTGCAGAAAGTAAATAGTGGCAAGCTGAATTTAGTAGTTATATGAGATCATAGGGGACATTTCATACTCAAATCATAGATAGCATCCTGCTGCTTGGCTCCTCACAGATACATACATGGTCAGATGCATTTACCCCATTTTGGAAACCTCCATCTATAGTCTTGGAGTTCCAGCTTTGTTCAGAAAGAAGTCCAGTTGAATGAATTTTCTGAAAGTCAAGGTAGTCTCTTAACTGTGAGTCCCTGTAAAATTAAAAAGAAATTAACTTTCAATCTACAGTGACACAGAATAAATATTCTTACTCAAAAAGGGAAGAATGGAAACAGCATGGAAAGACCAAAAGACTGAATCCCAAGGGTGAATCCCACTCCCTTCAGCTCCATGTCTGGCGCTTGAGACTTTATGTGGGCCTCCCTGGGCTTTTGGTGGCCCCTTTCTCCAGCTTTGCTCCTGTAGCACACATGGCCTCTCTCCAGGCCTTACAGCTTCCTTTAGTAGACATCCTGTATCCCTGACATTCCCAGCATGCAGGAGTCCTCCTTGCAATGTAGGGTTTACCTTAGCTTAATATAGTGGCCTCACATATTCTTCTTGCAGTGAATCTTACTCTGCTGCATGTTGCCTGACCTCTTCTGAAATGCTAGCATAAGTCTGCATGACCTTGTATTTTACATGCCTGCAAAATTGGAACCATATGGATTTTGCCACCAAGTACTGCTTGTCTGAGGAATAGCCAAGGCCCCCTTAGACCAAGACTGTAGTGGACACATGTCCTCATGGCTTAGCTCAGGCAGTGTAATTTCTTTAGGCAGCCAGTTTTGAATAGAGAACTTGTAACAGAGGCATTCTTGTTTAGGCGCTCTGCTTTCAAATGAAAGACTTCAAACAGATTTTCAGTTTTACCACATGGAGCCTTTGGTGAATGGGATCTTGCCATTAAGGCACCATGGGTGTGAAGGTATCGTCAAAAACCAGAAGAGAATGATGTATTTCTTGGAGATAGAGTTACAGATAGTTGTGAGCTGTCCAGTATGTGTGCTAGGAACCAAACTCTTACATGAGCCAACTCTTAAGCCCCACAAAAACAATTTTTACTGTTTCAGTACAATATGCAGTTTCTTCTTTATTGCCCTAATCTCCTTAACATTTATAGCATCTTTGTCATATCTGTCTGTCACTTTTAAGTTTAACATTTCTTTCCTTACCAAATTACACACTTCTCCCATTATATCTGCTCAGAATTCTTGCTGTAAGCCAGGTTAAAGGCAATGAACACCATTAATGCAATAGTCTTGAAGTTAAGGTGTCTTGAAATTTCCTTCTCCAAACAAATTAGTTCTTTACTTTTTATTTCAGTTTATCTCTAAAGTTTCTAGAACATAGGCAGAATGCAGTCTTTTTTTCTTGCACCAGAATGTAACATGAATAGCCATTTGGCCTAGTTCCTATAGAATCTTTGGGTACTTTATGAACACAGTGTTTGTTGTCGATATTTCTGCTGGCAATCTAATTTCTCATTTCCTAGGCTCCTAACAGAATAGCTGAGTGCTGTAGCACCTATTTCTAAATTCTGTTAAATTCCTCCTGCAGACCAGTTCCAACATTCTGTCTACATCACATGGGTTGTTAGAGTAACTGATCACAAAGAAGTAGCCTAAGTAAGCAGAATTTATTTTGATTCACAGACTGAGGGGATTGAATCCGTCATGGTAGGGAAGGCATGATAGCAGAAACATGAGGCAGCTGCTTGTGCATGACCAGGATGTAATCAGAAAGCAAATTGCATATTACTTTAAAATATGAGTAAAGAGATAGAATTCATTGGTTATAAGCCTCATCTGACTGAGCAAAAGTATAATTTACTGGAAGAATGAGGTAGCTTATGGGTAGGATGTGGACATTGTTGATTCTCTAAATTCTTTGAGAATTGAATGGCACCTTTCTTTACCTTGTTGCTTAGGTCTTGAGGTTATTACAGGTGATTGTTCTGCTTTGGATGGTATTTGCCAGGAAACAAGATACAGAGGCAATTTAGATTTCCTACATACAATAACTAAAGAGAGGATGTAACTACACAGACACATACCCACCACCATCAGAACAAAAACAAAAACCTGGGTGCAATTTGGATAGAAGAATGGATTACTAGTAACCAAGCTACATCACAGTTTACATGTATCAACCAATAGACATTTGATAAAACACTGTCAGCTTTTTAGGTAATCACTGTTTATTGTTTAAAAAGGAATGGGTCAGGTAGATGCAGTGGTGTGTGCTTGCAAGCAAACATAACATATAAAATAAAAAAAACCTCAAAAATTGTTCAAAAAAGATTATTTTGTTTCCAAAAGGAAGAGACCAATTTACATATTAGCAGTATTAAAATTTTGGTACTAAAGTATCTTATTTTTTTTTTGTAGACAATGCGAAGACACAGAAATGAAGTGACAGTTGAACTCCGGAAGGTAAGGGGACTATGCATTTTTGTTGTTGTTGTTGTTTTGTTTGTTTGTTTCTTTTTGGGTTTTTTTGAGACAGGGTTTCTCTGTGTAGCCCTGGCTGTCCTGGAACTCACTCTGTAGACCAGGCTGGCCTCAAACCCAGAAATCCGCCTGCTTCTGCCTCCCAAGTGCTGGGATCAAAGGCGTGTGCCACCACCACCCAGCTTGTTTTTATTTGTTTTTATTTATTTATTTGCATTAAAAAAACTAATTAAAAGACTCTTCTGGCTGGGGTTGGGGCACCCAATTCCTGTGACCTCCCTTTTGGGAGGGAGAGGCAGGAAGATTGAGATCAGGATCATCTAAAGTCACTAACTGAAAAATGACAAAGCTATTAACCATTATGCTGTAATATGTATGGATATAAATGTTGAGTGAATAATAGTTTATGAGAATCAGCTTAAAACTTCTTACTGGTGATAAGTAATCTCCACTTTGACATATTATATTGAACTTAAAATCTGTCAGTAGTGGTTGATTGGTCAGGTAGGCTGAGAAAAGTTAAAGTCTTACTTTTAGTAACATGCCTCATTTGGCTGATCAGATTCAGTATTTCAGTTAGTTTTTTGACTTCTTAAAATATTTCTTTTAAGAAATATTCCATGTTTTGGGGCAGTGAGGTACCTCAGCAAGTAAGGGCACTTGCCACAGAGTTTGACAACCTGAGTTTGATTTTCATAAGGAGAAAACTAACTCCTTCAGCTTGACCTTTGACCTGCGCACTAACCCCATGCACACATACTCTCTACACAAACTATTACAGGTTGAACTGAGTATGATAGCGCAAACCTGTGATCCCAGTACTTAGAAGGTTGAGACAGAATTGCCATAAGTTCAAGGCTAGCCTGAGTTTGTGGAACACCTGTCTCAAAAAAACCTTCCAAACAGAATAAAACAACTGTTTCAGTCAGTGTTCTATTTTGTGAACAGACACCATGACCATGACAACTCTTACAAAGGAAAGCATTTCCTTGGGGCCGGCTTTCAGGTTCAGTCCATTATCATCATGGTGGGAAGCATGGGTCTGGAAGCATACATATATAGGCAGACATGTTGCTGGAGAAGTTAAAAGTTCTACATCCGATCTGGAGGCAGCAAAAAGAAGAGAGAACCAGTGGGCCTTACCTCCTGACACCCTTCCTCCAAGGCCTTACCTCCTAATCCTTTCAAACAGTTGCCCCTAAGTGTTCAAATTTATGAGCCTATAGAGGGCATTCTTATTCAAACCACCATTACAGCCTTTCCCTGAGCTTTCTCCTTGTTAGGTATGTAAGAAAAATCACAAGATTATATCATTTAGTTGGGGCAAAGCATTTTACAAAAGTCTAGTGCTCATTCCTGATTAAATACTGAGCACATTAGGAATAAGGCATTACCACATTTTGGTGAAGAACAACCACACACTTTGTATTTAATGGTGAAAGACTGAAAGCTTTCCCTAAGATTTGGTGGCAAGTCAGGAGGATTCATCCTCACTGTTGTTAATTATATTGTTGGAAGTTATAGGCAGTGCTAGAAGAATAGGAAGGAAAACATGGCTTTGTTTATGACAAAATTGTCTGTATGGAAGAATCTTAAAAATATTCATTTTAAAGCATTTAGGACTGAGAATGTAGATCAGTTGGTAGGTAGAATGCTTGCTAACATACACGAAGAAATCCTGTCTTCTGTCCCAGCACCACATAAACCAGTAATCCTAGCACTTGTAGACAGGAGGATCAGGAATTCAAAGCCATCCTTAGTTATACAGCGGGTTTAAGGGCCAGCCCTGGAATATATGACATCCTATTTAAAAAAAATAAATAAAAATAAATAAAAGATCTAGACATTTAGAATATAAATGAATTTTATAAGCATTAAGTTCAGTTCATAAAAATAAAAGTCATAGCATATTAATAATATACAAGAGCACAATTAAAAACAATACCATTTGTAGTTACTCTAAAGAAAAGAAGATACTTAAAATGTAGAAGATAGCAAGATGGCTTAGTGGGTAAGGCTTTCATTGGCAAGCCTGATGACCCGGGTTTGATTTTTTTTTTTTTTCCAGGATGCACAAGGTGGAAAGAACCAACTCCTCTGAACTTTCCTCTGAACTCCACACATGTATTGACACATATACACATAAATACATAATAATATTATAAGATCTATATACTATAAGCTATGAAATGCTGAATAGAAGGAAGAGTTATATAAACAAATATACTGTATTCATACACGGGTAATCCCAATATAGTAAAGGTATTGATCTATTGGTTTAATATGTTATCTATTAAATCTTAGCAGGAATTTTTATAGGCATAGAAAAGCTTATTATAAAATGTACTCTAGGATAGCTAACATAGTCTTGGCAAAAAAATAAAAATTAAAATAAAAACCAAAACCAAAAAAATAAATAAAATACCCAAGGAATTGCTTTGCTCAGTGTAGAAACTTAGAGTACATAGTAAATAGTAGCCAATACTTCATTGTTATCAGACAGGTACTGTTAGGATTCTGTCTAAGCTCCACCCCACAGTTACCTGACAACAGCCAGGTATGTCTCTCCACAATTATATGGTCTGGCCCAATATAAAAAGAGCTACTTGGTCCTTTTCTTTCTCTTTCCTCTTGTCTCACTCTCTTAGCTTCTCTCTTGCCCTCCTGGGGTCTTCCCTTCCCTCTTCCCCTTCCCCTCTCTCGATGTGGTCCTCTAGTTTTCTAGAATAAACTACTGACTGGAACATGAAACAGGCTTTTTTGTTTTGTTTTGTTTTGTTTTGTTTTTAAATTCAAAAAGATTGCTTCCTTCATTCTACCTTACCACAGTGAGATAAAAATTGAAGTAAATACACAAACTTATGGAGATTAAACAACTTATTATTGAATAATGAATGGGTCAAAGAAGTAATGAGAAAAGAAATAAGAATTTCTTGGAACTAAATGAGAATATAAACGCATGATAAGTATTGGACACATTGAAAGCAGTTCTATAAAGTCAAGAGCAAACCAAATCTAAACCATTCTAAAATTCAGAGCAGAAATTAATACACGTACTAGAAACAAACAAAACAAAAAGAATCAACAAATCTAAAGAGCTGATTCTTTGAAAAGATAGCAAGATCAACAGACCCTTGTCTTAATTAACCAAAGGTAATAGAGGATCACATATTAACAGAATGAGAAAGGAACAAGGAAACAATATAACAGACACCGAGAGAGAGAGAGAGAGAGAGAGAGAGAGAGAGAGAGAGAGAGAGAGAGAATATATTATGGGGGAATACTTTACAAGCCTGTATTTCATTAAGCTGGAAAACCTAAAAGACATGATTAAATCTCTCGATTCAGCATCAAGAGTTAGCAGCCTAAACAGACCCATAACTAATGAGATTGAAATAATAATAAAAGCTTTCCAGTTTTAAAAAAATAAAAGACAACAAAACCAAACAGTCCAGGGCCAAATGGAGTCACAGTAGAATTTTACCACACTTGGAAAAAGTCTCTAGCCAATCCATAAAC
This sequence comes from Apodemus sylvaticus, assembly GCF_947179515.1. Lineage (NCBI taxonomy): Eukaryota > Metazoa > Chordata > Mammalia > Rodentia > Muridae > Apodemus > Apodemus sylvaticus. The sequence goes on from NC_067479.1 coordinate 66,040,758, forward strand.
TATTCAAAAGAAAGAAACTATGATGATTTGAATATGTTTGGCTCAGGAAGTGGTGCTATTAGGTGTGGCCTTGTTGGAGTAGGGGTGCCACTGTGCATGTGGCCTTTAAGACCCTCATACTTACTCCTGGGAGCTAGTATTCTGCTAGCAGTCTTCAGATGAAGATTTAGAACTCTCAGCTCCTCCTGTACACCATGCCTGCCTGGATGCCACCATGTTCCAGCCTTGATGATAATGGACTGAACCTCTGAACGTGTAAGCCAGCCCCAATTAAATGTTGACCTCATAAGAATTGCCTTGGTCATGGTGTCTGTTCACAGCAGTAAAACTCTTCACTAAGACAGAAACAGAAATAGAAACTCCTAAACTCCTCACAAGCCAGTATCACTCTAATACCCAAACCAGGCATAACAAGAAAAGAAAACTCCAGGTTAATACCCTTGATCAACAAAGACTCAAAAATGTTGAACTAAGCTTTCTGCTTCCATTCCCTGGGTGGTACTCATATATTCATACCCAGCCCTTCCTTACCCCATCCCTTGTGTCAATCCCCAATACCAGAACCATTCTCTATCTGAGATTCAGGTGACCATACTGGCCTAGGAATCAGGTAGGCAGTCTTTTGGGGTTTTTTTTGTTTTTTTGATTTGGTTTTTTCGAGACAGGGTTTCTCTGTATAGCCCTGGCTGTCCTGGAACTCACACTGTAGACCAGGCTGGCCTCGAACTCAGAAATCCGCCTGCCTCTGCCTCCCAAGTGCTGGGATTACAGGCGTGCTCCATGACCGCCCGGCTCTAGGCAGTCTTTATTCTTCCTCCTATCCTCCCTTTCCAACTCCCCAGTCTCATCCCTAGTCCTTTAGCAGACCACTTATAGAGTCCTGTACTTCTCCTCTGCCTCTATCCCTTGGGGAGTCTGTAGAACTTAGCAACAAACTCAAACCTTCCTGCCTCACCCATCCCCTGTGTCAGCCACCAAGAGTGGAGGCACTCTCTACTGTGCTCATCTGAAGATCAATCAGGTGATTTTCAGTCTCCTTCCTATCCTCCATTGAAAACCTTTCAGTCTCATCTACTACCCAGCCCGGTAGTAGATGGACTTCAAGGGCTAGTTATCTTTCTGACTCCACACCTGGGGGTCTTTCTTTCTTTCTTCCTCCTGTGGGCCCTTTCTACCTTTCTCCCTTCTGTCCCATCCTCATTTCTTCACTTCAACCGCTGATACCTGACAGCACATTCTACTCAGGACCCCGATGACTTCAATATTCCTTACCAGACAACCCATAGCCACCACATGATCCTGAGATCTAGAGAGAGAACTAGTAATGGGATACCCACCCAATAAAGATAAGACCAGATAAATACCTAGAATCACAAGCATCCAGAACTCAGATGCCTAGACACCAGTGCAGAAACTCAAACATTAATAGTCAAGACAATATGCCTCCATCAGAACCTAGTAACTCTCTTATAGTAGGCCCCAAGAATTGCAATCATAACTGAAGCACAAAACAAGGTCTTCAGAATAGCATTTAAAGACGTGTTCAAGGACTTTAAAGGTATAATATTAGTAAATTCTTCAGTGAAGTCTGAAAATACAAAAAGTAGAATAAATTAATGATAATATGCAAGTAGAAATAGAAACCATGGGCTGGAGAGATGGCTCAGTGGTTAAGAGCACAGATTGCTCTTCCAGAGGTCCTGAGTTCAATTCCCAGCAATCACATGGTGGCTCACGACCATCTGTAATGATATCTGATACCCTCTTCTGGTGTGTCTAAAGACAGCCACAGTGTACTCAAATAAATAAATAAATAAATAAACAAACAAATAAATAAATAAGAAAGAAAGAAAGAAACAAACAAACAAACAAAGAAGAAAAGAAAGAAGAAAAGAAAAGAAAGAGAAACCATAAATAAAGTTTAGGAAGTCTAACAAAAAAACCTCAGCAGTAAGTCCCGCCAACAGAGTATAAGAAATGGAAGAGAGGATCTCAGGCTTTGAAGATAGAAGAACTAGATACTTCAGTTGAAGAAAATGTTAAATCTAAATACATCCAGGAAATCTGAGGCATTATATAACTCAACAAAATCATGCAGAGAATTTTCCTAATACAAAAGAAATCTCTCTTCCCGTGTTGTATTCTGATTTTGTAAAAATTTTATATTATTATTTTTAGATGCTGATTCCTTTCTTTCCCCCTTCTCTTTTCCCCTTCTCTTTTCCCTATCTTTCTCTTCCCTTTCCTTCCCCTCCCCTCGCCCCTCCCCTCTTCCCCTCCTTCCTCCTCCCTTTCTCCCCTCTCCCTCCTCCCCCCCTTCCCCTCCTTTCCTCTCCTCCCTTCCCCTTGCCTCCCCTCGCCTCCCCTGTTTTGAGACAGTCTCTGTATATATATCCCTGGGCATCCTAGAATTTAGAGATCTGACTGCTTCAGCCTCTGGAGTGTCCAGTTACTACCTCTTGGCTACTGATGCCATGAAAGGATTACAAGATTCCTTGCAGAGATGCTTGTTCAGGGCTGGGGGAGTTGGGTGTACAGAGAGAAGCCTACAGAATTAATTTGAGTGTTATGTAAGGCCATTTTCTTTAATGTCAACCCAATTAACTTAGCAGTTAATGAATAAGCTAGATTTGACAATATATTCCAATAAATCCTACTTTTACGGAGCAGGAAGATCCCTACAAATTTAAGCCTAGTCTGTTCTACTCAGTGAATTCTAGGCCAGCTAGGGTTACATAGTGAGACTGTCTGAAAAACATCATCAACAACAAAAACACAGAAAAAAAAAACAGTGAATAAGAAAGTAAAGCTTGATAATTGTGAAAGTTTTTAAAACTCCTAAATAATTAGAGCATCAACAAGATCTCATGTCAATGAGAACTTATAGAATGTTGTTGTTGGTGCTATATTTTAAATAGTTATGGTAAGTTGAATTAACATATTAGGAATTCTAAAATTTTAATTCTCTAATTCTAAATTCTATTAGTTTAAATATAGCACAGACTTAAGAAAATGAGGATATAAAGTGAAACTGAATACTTCAAAACAGTAGTCATTTTATTCATTGTCTGACCTGAGAGTGGTTGTTTATGAAAGGGTTCACTATATCTGGAGTTACAGGTGTCTGGATGTTAGCTGAGACCTTGCTTGTTCTCCACATAGCCTAGTCCTCTGTTGTTCAGTGTTTACATGTTAATTTCAGAAAGAGCACCAGGAGAGGACAGTCTCCCCCATCTAAGTACTTTCAAGCTCTCTAGTCAAATGTACCTCTGCCAAGGGAGTTGCACAGGTCTACCTCTGCTCATCACAGACTGTACAACTGCAAGTGTGGATCCGGGAGGGAGACCTTGTCGGGTTTAACCACCCACCCACCCACATTCAGTGAGATGGGCAGTGTAGGTGTGGATTACCCCTTCTGAGTTCTACAACCAGATTAACCAGTAGCTAAAAACTACTGTAATTTCTTTCATGTTTTGTTTTGTTTTTTGGTAAGACAAAAGTAGTATTATAGGTGAGTACCAGCAGGCATTCAAAGAAGCAGGTAATTCCAAATTTGTTAAATGATTTCAGATGTAAGAAAAGAAGATGTACTTCCAGTTCCTTATGAAACAAGAAAAATATCAGCAGAGCATCAAATGCTTGTCATCCAGTTCTACTTGGGGAAAGAGAGGAAGAAAATTCTAAACAAAGTCTTTTTCTGTTTGTTTTTGGTTTTGTTTGTTTTTTGAGACAGGATTTCTCTGTGTAGCCCTGGTTGTCCTGGAACAAACTCTGTAGATCGGGCTAGCCTGGAACTCAGAAATCTGCCTGCCTCTGCTTCCCAAGCGCTGGGATTAAAGGCATGCGCCACCACTGCCTGCCTAAACAAAATCTTAATAAACTGAGTCCAATAATACATAATTTAGAAAAATTTAGGAATGATTGTCCTTGAATAAAAAGGGTAGTTTAACATTGAAAAATGGATTATTTTACCCTATTCACAGAGGGAAGTGGGGAGTTGATAAAAGAGGAACATAATTTGGTGAAACTGAATATTCTCTCATGATTGAAAGGAAACCTAACAATTTATGTATAGAGAGGCTCTTTCTTTCCTGTGTGGTGGCTCGTGCTTTTATCCTGGCACTCTGAAGGCAAAGGCAGCCACATCTCTTTGAGTCTGAGGCCAGTCTGGTAGGCATAGCAAGTTCCAGGCCTGTCAGGGTCTACTATTCTACCTAGTGAGACACTGTCCCTCTAAATAAAATATCAGAACTGTTCTTCCAAACTAGACAAGGGTACACTTACCTGTACATCACATGGTTGTATATAATGTCCAAGTACTTTCCTAAGAGTGGGGAATGTATATCTATACCTGGAAGAGTAGGGGTAATGGATAAAATTCCTGAAAGGCTTTGGAAGCATAACTTTTCAGGTGCTAAGAAGCTGGACTAAACCAGCATGAAAATAGAGGGAATCAAGGTTAGAATAGTTTAGGGAAGAGGTATATCTTGTGGCTTCTAAACATGACTGAAGCAGCTTGGAGGAAAGAGAGTTTGTTTCATCTTCTACCTTGTATAGTCAATTATCTAGGGAAGTCATTAGGAACTGAAGTAGAGGCCATAGAGGAGTGTTGCTTACTTACTGGTGTGTACTTTGTGGCTTGTTACCCTGCATTCTTAGAGCACCTGAGACCATCAGCTGGTGGGTAGCATTTCTAGCAATGACCCTTCTGAAATTAACCATTAATCAAGACAATGCCTCTTAGTTTTGTCTCTAGACAAATCTCATAGAGGTATTTTTTTAACTGAGAACTCCTGTAGTTTGTATCAAGTTGACAAAAAACTAGCTGGGGTTATAGTCGTAGTAAACGTTGGTTTGTTTAAACTTTTAAATGGAGTAAGTTTTTAGCTTTTTGGAAACAATTTCAAATTTGTAGTTTGAAAGTTAAAGTTGAAAGAATAATATAAAACCACTGTATACCCTTGTGGCACATAGTTTCTTTAGATTGTTAGCATTTTCCATATTTGCTTTGTTTCCTATTTATATGTTACACACGTACATTTTTCTTAATACTAGCTGTAGTCAATAGTGAGGTTTTTTATTGCCTTTAGTGTATCAACTCACATTTCAATAGAGTCAACTTGGAATTTTCAAAGTGTAAGTCAAAAAGAACCTATCCAAGATAGGGCCAGCAGTTTTTTTTTTTTTTTTTTTTTTTTTTTAATGTAACTCTTCTCCAGTCTTTCTCATTGATAATGACTGTATCTTTGAAGCATACAGACAGACTTTTTTTTTTAATCTTCCCAATGGTAGATTAGGGTTTGTTTGATTTTTTTTTTTTTTTCTTTTCACAAGCAGTGCCAAAGGGATATTGTTTTTCCCTATAGCAGACTAGGGAGCTCACAGAGCTAATTTGTCTTTTACTACTGGTTGTATATTTTGTCAGTTGGCCAAGAATGCCATCTGAAGGCTACATGTATGGCTTAGTGGTAGGGTATTTGCCTAGCCCTAGGTTCAGTCCCTGGTAACTATCTCATAACAAAAGTCAAACAGCGCCATCTACCATTTTCTTTTCACTGTATGTTAGTGTGTATTCTGTGTGAGGCCACTTGGGTATATAAATATCAGTGGCTTTGCCATCTATGAAATATTGATGGTTTTTTATTGATATTGATGGTAGTTTAGGGTCTAACTAATGTTGGTTATTTGTGTAGTTACTAAGAAAGAATGATGCTATAAAAGTGAGAATGTACTAATGACTATATAGATATCATTGTGTTTAAATGTGCTGGCTTATACACAAAAGTTGCAAAATGTGTGTGCAGTTTTCCTCGTGTTTTGATCCTAATTTTGCCATGAATATTGAGGCCTCTTTAATAACTGCTGTAGTCAAATATATTCACAATATTTGTACCACAGAAGTATATTCTTTTTTTTTTTTTTTTCTTTTTTCTTTTTCGAGACAGGGTTTCTCTGTGTAGTCGTGGCTGTCCTGGAACTCACTCTGTAGACCAGGCTGGCCTCGAACTCAGAAATCCGCCCTGCCTCTGCCTCCCAAGTGCTGGGATTACAGGCGTGCGCCACCACGCCCGGCTGTATATTCAAATTTTAATTTGAAAAGTAACTTGCTTTTAAATAATACTTGAGATAGCATAATTAACATTCTGAACAATTTGGGTTCCATAGAATGGAAGATGGGAAGAATTCTTGTTGGTGAAATTCATATACCAAGAGTTTAATCTGGGCTGGCAAGATGGTCAGGCAGTAAGCATACTGGTAGCTACCGGAGGCACAAGTCTGACTACCTGGATCTCAGAACTGGAGGAGAGAGCCAGATTCCCAATGATTTCCTCTGACCTCTTCCATATGTGCTCTGTGGTTCATGCCCCATAGTACTGATGATGCTGGTGATAGTGGTAGTAGAAGATAAATAAACCTTTAGTATGAAGTAGTGCTAATTTAAGTGACATTTATCTTATAGCAACGTGCAGTGAGGCATTGCAATGTAACCTTAAGCTGTTCTTACTGTATTCTTAATAACTTCAGGCAGCTCTCAGCAGTAGGTAGGTAGAAACTGCTTGATGCATAGTACTGTACCCCCGGTAAACCCTCACAGTGGTGATCAGAACAGGTGGTGCTTAGTGCGCTGGGGGGTAGATGACACAGGCGGTGGAGTTAAACCAGGCCACTGATAATACTGGCATCAAAGACAGCTTCATTTTAACAGCAGCCTCCATGAGTCCTTAAGCTTTCATTGATTGTCTTTCAGAACAAAAGAGATGAACACTTACTGAAGAAGAGAAACGTTCCCCAAGAAGAAAGCTTAGAAGACTCAGATGTTGATGCTGATTTTAAAGCAGTAAGTTAGTTACCTGTGTGCTTATGATGTGCCTCTAAATATTTTTGTTACAACCAGGGGAGTGTTATTTTAAATTTAAGAAAAAAATTAATAATAATAGTAATAAGGCATGTTAAATTATTACCAGATAGACTAGTAAATCGTTTTGTTAATATTCTCTGCTGAACTATCTTTCTTTCTTTTTTAAGCAAAATGTAACACTAGAAGCTATATTACAGGTATGTCATTAATTTAATACTGTCATTCTGAAATGTTTTGGAATAGTTTCTTTTTATTTTAAATGTCTGAAATACATATACACTTGCTGTTGCAGAATGCCACAAGTGATAATCCCGTAGTCCAGTTGAGTGCTGTGCAGGCAGCAAGGTAAGAGATGATCTGTCCCTCGCTTGGATGCCATAGCTTACTTACTGTGTAGACGTGGGGTAGTGTGGTATGCTTATGTTCATAGTGTGGGAGCAAGAGCGTTTAATTTTTTTTTCTTTTCTTTTTTCTTTTTTTGTAGGAAACTATTATCCAGTGACAGAAATCCACCAATTGATGACCTAATAAAATCTGGGATTTTACCAATTCTAGTAAAATGTCTAGAAAGGGATGATAAGTAAGTTTGAATTTGCCTCACTCGCTTTCTTCAGTTAACTTAAAATTTAAAATTAATATTTTTCCAAAGGGTTTGATGGTGTTTTGCATTTACTAAGCTTGGATTTGTTTTATTTTTGAGGTGTTATAGATCAAACTCATCCCTTGCGCATTCAAAGTAGGTTCACTGCACTGAGCTATATATCCTTATATTTCAGTGCAGTTTTCGTCCCCGTCATGGTATTTAAACATCACAAATAGTATTTGAATCACCATTTGCCTATGAGTCTATATATAGAGTAGCCTCATGACTAGTCAGCATGAATGGTTTCCAGAACCATGTGGTTTGTCCTTACCCTGGGAATAGTCCAGGTGATCATTGACCCTTTGGCCAGTCTTCAATAGCACTCTAGCCGTGGTTATTTATCCCATATCATGTGAGGGCGCTCTGCTTACCTAGAAGAGAAGGGGACTGTCCCCTTTCCGTTTATGTATAGACATCTCACAGGGATGCCCATTAAACTCTCTTAGTTTAAATTAACTTGGTTTGAAATCTAAAACTTTTTTAAATTAATACTATCTTTACATCTAGAACATATATACTGTAATGAAATATTTTGCTGAATGCCCAAGGAATTTTTAGTAGATTAAATAAAAATAGTCGTCCATAAGGGTTTGCCATTGAGGACTATGTATTTAAGAACACGTATGCTTCTCTGGTAGCTGCAGTCCTCCCTCTGCCTCTAGACCTTATCTGTGCCTGTTAGTGCATTCAAGACAACCTCAGGAAATGTGCTTTCTGGGATGAAAGCAGAGGTACTTCCTTTAGATTAGTTGGACCAAGAGTGAGCCCAATCTTGGTCTTTCCATTATTCTATCTCTGTCTTCCATCCATACATTGTGGTCTGGCTTATATGTAGGCTGCCTGGTGTGTGTGTCTGGTTGTCCCTGCTGCCTGTCTGGTCTATATGTGTCTGAATGTCTGGGTCTGTCCATGTTCTGTGTCTGTCCCTAACAAAGGGCTTTGCTTTATATTGATTGAATAGCACAGAACACAGGCATTGGGAAGGGGGTGAGGAATTGTCTACAGAAATCTTTAACAGGTCTGCAAAGGAAGAAGTCACTTTAACATTTATGGTGGATACTGGGGGTGGGGGGGAGAATGAATGAATGAATGGAAAGGGTATGGAAGAAGTTGATTGCATGGAAAATCAAAGACATGGTAAGGTTATATTGTTTTCTTAAAAGTAAGTTAAATTTAAACAGGTTGAGTCCATGGTAAGATAGTAAGCTAAGTATATAGTCTTAAGTGATCTTAGGAGGTATTACTAACTTTGCTGGAAAATCTTAAGTCTCTTTGGGATCAAGAAATATTTTCATTAAAATGTACTTAATATCTTAAAATCTGCTATATTGTTTTCTTATCAGAGTTTATTTGAGTAAAGATAAATCTTGTTCTAGCTATTTAAAAGATTAAATTTCTTCTTTCATCTACCACTAAGACTCCTTTTTGGTTTTGGTTTCCAGTTCTGTTCCTCCCACTCCTGTCTGTTCTTTACAGTCTTTGAGATAGATTTGTTTGTGTGAATTTGTCTGTGAAACAAAAAATAGGACAAAATATAAACAACTTAACAATAATTTTAGAACCATCACCCAAGATGTGGTATGAATAGAAAATTGCCAGTGCTTTAGATAACAGCTTTGTGATTCCTCTTGGAAAGCTATGTTAGCAGTGTAAAGGATTATGTTAGACTTATAGCCATATAGACCCTGGTCTAAATCTAGACTTGGTATTGACCAGAACACAACTGATTTTTGAGCCTCAGACATCTGCAAAAATTAGGTGGTTGTGAGGAAATGTACATGGTTTGTACAAAATATTCTGTATTGTTTATTTGCTTCATTCTGATTTTATATCTTACTTGTTCTTTTTTCACATGAGTTTTGGAAGACTTACCTTGGCCCCACAACTTAAGTTTTTGTATCTTCACATTTTCCTGTTCATGGCCCCCATTTCTAGTATTTTGTAAACACTCCTTAACGGCTTATTTATACTTCCGACTTTCAGCTTGTAGTAGTACATAGCATCTGTCACTACCTCCCTCACCATCCTTTTAATGTCCCTAGCTCCCAGCCTGCCTTCCATTCCCTGCCTTCTGCCGGGATTGATGGTGTCAGCTCTTGTCTATTTCGTTTTCTGTTTCACACTGCTGCTATATCTGCTCATTTGTTTTCCTTACTTCTTCCGTGTTTATTTAGACAGATTTTTTATTATTATTATTCCTAGTTTTCAGCTCATTTTAGATTTTTGCTGGCTATCTGTCTGTCTCCTTCAGTAAGCCATTTTATTCTTCCATCTATCTATGTTACTTTTTAATAGATTTTTCCTATACCAGTCTTTTTTTTCTTAATTTTATTTATTTATTATATGTAAGTACACTGTAGCTGTCTTCAGACACTCCAGAAGAGGTTGTCAGATCTCATTACGGATGGTTGTGAGCCATGTGGTTGCTGGGATTTCAACTCAGGACCTTCGGAAGAGCAGTCAGTGCTCTTAACCTCTGAGTCATCTCTCCAGCCCCCCCCTACGAGTCTTTAACAACCCTTTTTTCCATTTCGCATGCCATTGACTGACTCCAATCCCTACCTTCTCATCCCACTCCTGGATCCTCACAGGACAGGCAGGTATTCCGACACTGGACTGCCATTGCTTTTGCTTTTGCTTTTGCTTTTGAGATGTGGTCTCAGTCGTTAAACTGGGTGGGCCACTTTGAATCTGCTCTGTAGCTCAGGCCATCCCTCACTTCCTTCATATCAAAAAGTTTACCCTTTTATTTTTTCCATTTTTCCTTTTTTCTATCTTTCTCTCTTGTGGTACCCCACCCTCTCTTTTTTTCTGGAGACAGGGTTCTTACTGTGTATCCCTGGCTGGCCTAGAATTCACTATATAGACTAGGCTACCCTCTAACTCATAAAGATCTACCTGCCAAATGCTGGGATTAAGGAGTGTTAGCAGCCCTGGCTTTACTTCCCTTCTCAGTCGAATGAGTTCTCAGTTCCGTAGCGTGCCTTGTGAGATGGCCTGTGCTTCTGCCCTCTAGCATTTATGTACACAGTTTTAGTTTGTGATCCTTAGCTTTCTTACCTGTCTTAATCATATGTACATCATTCCACCTACGATAGCCCTTTTAGTGTAGCTTGTCAGGGCCTGCCTCTTAAAATCCAGTTTAGGAAAGCAAGCTCACTTTTTACTCTTTTTGTTAGATCTTCCATGACTGACTCAAATTATAATGCTTTATCTGAGGAATTATGCAGGCTTGTAATGAAACAGTTTGTAATATACCCCATATGGTGTAGTGGACTCTGGTGGGTCCCAGTTTTAAGACTAGTCCGGAGTCTGTAGCTGCGATTAAAGTGAGATTGTAAGGGCTTTGGCTATACAGTGGTAGTGGGTTACTCTATAAGTGCAAGGAAAATTCAGGACATAAAGTCATGATTTGTTCATCATATGACTATGAGCAAGGACGAGTCAAGAGATGTTTGTCTTATTGCTGCCCTTCTCAGTGGGCATAAAGAAGGCAGTTCGCAGTGCCTGGCTTGGAGAAGCAGTCAGATGCTGAGGTAGATATGTGCAGCTGGTGGATAGAGCAAACTGAAATTCAAGGACCAGGTAAGGTGGTTGAGGCTCACAAGTTACAGTGGTGCTTACATGTCTTACAAAGAGTTTTGTTTTGTTTTGTTTTGTTTTCTTAACAGTCCTTCATTACAGTTTGAAGCTGCTTGGGCACTAACTAATATAGCATCAGGAACTTCTGCACAGACTCAAGCTGTTGTACAGTCTAGTAAGTCAAATCTTTTTCTTAAATATGCTTACAATAGTTTTTATACCAATAACTGAATTTTACCTTAGAATATTTTGAAGTGGGTATAAATTTTTGTTATTTTAATTATTTTTTTTATCTTTTCGGTATTATTAAACTGTTACAAAATAATTGTAATTTTGGAACAAAATAGAGAATAGACTTTTTATTTTTCTTGCTGTAGAGATAGTATCCTAGTAACAGGACTTGAAATGTCTTGGTTTTAGTACCTTCTAAGTATGCTGAGTAGGCTAGGTCTTCCATGTTACAGCATGTAGTTGTTTTGGAGCAGGGCTTCGTGGGTACGGACTTGCTGTGTAACCAGATCTGGTTTTTGAGCTTCCTGTGTAGTTTCAGCCTTACCTTAAACTTGGGCTACTCCTGCTTCAGCATCCTGAGTGCTGGACTCACAGGTGTGCTGTACACCTGGCTCACATACAGTGGTTAATTTTTTTTTAATTGTAAGACAAGTCCTTACTGTGTAGCATTGGCTGATCCGAAACTTGTTATATAAACCAGGCTGGCCTTAAATTCAGAGATCACCTTGTCTCTGCCTTCTGAGTGCTGGGATTAAAGGCGTGTACCCTACACCTTGCTTATTTCAAGTGAGTGACTATAATTTTGTGACTGAAGTTACTACGGCTCTTAAAAACTTTTACAAGGTGCTGTAGTAGTGAACAAGTTTTTAATAGAATTAGGAGGTAAAGTTAACTATATAGCACTTTATTTTTATCATTGACATTTTAAACTGAATTTATCAGCAATGGAAATAAAAAATGCCTTGAATATTAGTTTTTTAAAGTTATGCTCGAGTTAGCCAAGTGTCCACAGTTCTACTCCTAGTTGAAGTGGGAGAGAAAGTGTGTGTACGAGGTTCACAGAGCATCCGGTCATAGTTTCTCTAGTTCACTATTAGTGGGTCAATAAAAATGTATGGAACTGAATATTATTTAACAATCTAGAAGAATAAAGCAATGATAGCCATGAAATAGATGAACTTGAAAGTTACAAAAGTGAAGGAAGCCAGATACTAAAAAAAAAAAAAAAAAATCACATGCAGTGTGATTTCATTTCTCTGAAATGTCCAGACTAGACAAGTCCACGCATAGAAAAGGCAGGCTTTTTAATGATTGCCTGGATTTGGGGATCCAAGTAACAGAAGAGTAAATGGATGTTGATTGCTAGCGATAGGAGAGCTCTTTGTGGAATGATGAACATGGAAAGCTGGATTGTAACATTGACTGTCATGACTTACAGTGATACATTCTGTTAAAGTATGAAATTATTTGTAATAAAAAGATCAAGTTAAGTATCTAGTGTACTGGTAAAGCTAAATAATCTAGAGCTAGTACAGAGTAGAAGTTTAAGAAAAAGTTAACTTATGCTGAAGGTGAGTATAAGGTAACAGAGTAACAAAGTTAGGGACTAGAGAGATGGCTCCACAGTTGAGAACATTGGCTGCTTTTCCAGAGAAGCAGGTTCCATTCCCAGTATACACATGAGCTCACGGCCATCTCTAACTATAGTTTTAGGAAACTAGACACCCTCTTCTGGCCTCCAGGCACTTGTAGTGCCCAGACATATACATGTAGGCAAAACACCCATATATATAAAAAAGTAACGATAGAACAAATAATAAATACGATTGCTTTAAATTGTTTGGTAAATCTGATTAATTGGTCCTGGTTAATCTTGTCTTAGGCATTGGAATTACATTCAAAGTAAGTATTATGCTTTAAGAATACATGTTTGGGATAGGAACTTTTTAAAAATCAATTACAGGGAAGATTTTGCACTCTTTTTTTTTTTTTTTTTAAGTTAATGACATAGTAGCCTCCTTTAGATTCTGTTTGATGCTCTATTGCTCAAATATCACCAAGTTAAAAGTACTGATACTACTTATTTTTACATATCCATGCCAAATTTGTGCAGTGAACTGTAATTGGGCAAATTGTAATGTGTATCTGACTCTTGACTATTTTATTAACTTACTTGGGTTGAAATCTGTGGATACATTAGATAACCCAGTTTTTCTTACATACAGATGCAGTACCACTTTTTCTGCGACTCCTCCATTCCCCACATCAGAATGTTTGTGAACAAGCGGTGTGGGCTTTAGGAAACATTATAGGTAAGTTGAATTCAGGTTTGAAAGGCTTTAGTTGACAATCTTAAATTAACTTTTTTCCCACATTGGCATAGCCATTACACACTATGTTTCCTCTGAATTTCATGTGAGTTGACTGTATTCATAAACTTCTAAATGGCACTTAAATGTAAAAGGCACAAAAGGATATATCATTTGTGTCAGTAGTGGTTAAATTTCTGTTCCCCAAATCAAAACCATGGGAAGCAACGCTTGATGTCTGCCTGGTGAGGAAACATAGGGCATCAGTGTCCCAACATGAGCCATTGCACACATTTCAGACTTTCTCATCCTGACTGTGATTTTTTTTTTAAATACAATTTTCATTTCTGTAGGTGATGGTCCTCAATGTAGAGATTATGTCATATCACTGGGAGTTGTCAAACCTCTTCTGTCCTTCATCAACCCCTCCATTCCCATCACCTTCCTTCGGAACGTCACATGGGTCATTGTCAATCTCTGCAGGAATAAAGACCCCCCACCGCCTATGGAGACAGTTCAGGAGGTAAATGCAGAATTGTAAGGCGAGATGGTTGGTTTCCCTGTTTATGCTCTAGGTATTCTTGCACAGGGAATATAATGAACATTCTGTTTTTGTTGAAAGTATGAAGGTTCTTCTGTTTTTAAATATAACACACCATAAAGTTGAGTGCTGTTCAGTAGTAAAAGGTTGTCTGTCCATTCTAACGCTTATTTTTTAATGACATTTTGGGAAGAGAAAAATTTATAAAAGGGAAGAAGCCAGTTTTCATTACTGCTTTGTGGATTTCTTATACTCATATTATTTGCTTATAAGAAATAAGCAAATAATTTGAGTGACTGCATTCAGCTCATTGATCTCTGGCAAAACTGATGTTCTTAGAAATGTGGTGTATGTTAAATTCTTTAAAATCCTGTAAAACCTTAATTTACTTGACTGTGGAGTGAGTAAATCTGTGTCTTTATCCAGGGTTTGCACCTTTCGTTACCACAGTGATAGTAGTATGAGTCCCTAGGAGGGAGGCAGTTTTCATTTGCTGTAAATTTATGAAAGGTCTTTTAGGACCTTGGGTCAACAAGCCTGTTCGTTCCCTTGTAGTGGTTGTAATTTTCTTGACTAAAGTTATTTCACTCAAGCAGCTTATTGAGTGCAGATTTAGATGATGGTAACTGTGAATAGTAATTTCTCTGAACTATCCACAGTGTGTGCTTGTGGCTGACGTCTCCATTCCGCTCCCTGACATTACCTCATAAAGGATGTTTCTGGAAGTAATTGAATTTCTCTTAATATTAGTCCCTGTCGGATTTATTTAGCTCTTTTAATTAGACATTTGAAATAAATATGCTTTTTGGTTTTTCAGACTGAGTTTATTAATTTCTATTCTTCTTAGAAATATTAAAAATGTTTTAATATTTTAAAATTAATAAAAAATTTAAAACGTTCACATTTTGTTTTAAGTAATTACTGCTTTCTGTGTTATAGTTTGTTTTTACAAGGATGTGTCCGTCAACTCTAGTTTTACTTTTTATCTTCTTTCCTCAGATTTTGCCAGCTCTGTGTGTGCTCATCTACCACACGGACATAAATGTGAGTAACGTGGTGTCATTGTGGGAGTTGACTCTTGATGGGGACTACAAGGGTTTTATAAATGAGTGCTAGAGTATATTTTCTCTTTGAGTGTGTGTGTGTGTGTGTGTGTGTGTGTGTGTGTGTACGCGCACATGCACACTTGTATACATAGAGGTGGAGTTGGAGAATGAGAGTAAGTTTAAATCAGATTGATGTAATTTCTGTTTTTAATCTTTTTGTCAGTAGAGATGCAGATTTCTTGATCCTGAGAGTGATTAAGGACACTATGTGATTTCACTTTCCAAAATTTCTATTGAAGTAATTTTTTGAGGGGTTTTTCTTCCCATTCTTTTGTCCATTCTGCTCCCAAGAACATGATACAGAAGCAGTATAATTTATTAATAAAGCTGTTGACACTCTGCTTGGCAGGCTCTGAGCTATGCCAACCCTTCCACAGTGTTAAACCACCCAATGCTCCATTACTTACCAAATAGTGTCTGCTGGGCAGCATCTGCTATAGTTGTCTGTCCTCAGAACAAAC
Organism: Apodemus sylvaticus; assembly: GCF_947179515.1. NCBI lineage: Eukaryota > Metazoa > Chordata > Mammalia > Rodentia > Muridae > Apodemus > Apodemus sylvaticus. The sequence goes on from NC_067479.1 coordinate 66,056,271, forward strand.
TTCTCTTGGTCATATTCTCGGGGTTCACTCCAGCTAATGGCCACCTCCTTCTCCTTTTGTTCCTTCTCATTGTGGTCCCTACTTGAGTCCCCCTATTCAGTCTCAAGTCTCACCTTCCTCTCTTTCCTGTCCAGTCACAGGCTCAAGCATATTATTAACAAATAAGAAGTTATTGGGGAACTTTTTTTTTTTTTTTAATTTGGTTTTTTTGAGACAGGACTTCTCTGTATAGCCCTGGCTGTCCTGGAACTCACTTTGTAGACCAGGCTGGCCTCAAACTCAGAAATCTGCCTGCCTCTGCCTCCCAAGTGCTGGGATTAAAGGTGTACACCACCACCGCCCAGCCATTCCTATTTTTTCTTTTTTTTTTTTCTTTTTTTTTTAATGTGTGAGTACACTATCACGGTGTTCAGACACACCAGAACAGGGCATCGGATCCTATTATAGATGGTTGTGAGCCATTGCTGGGAATTGAACTCAGGACTTCTAGAAAGAGCAGTCAGTGCTCTTATCCCCTGAGCCATCTCTCTAGGCCCATCAGGGAGCATTCTTTACATGCACTTTGGTCAATACAATGCCTATGTCCTGTCCAGATTACAGTCTGATCTTGGGACACAGAACTCAGTATATGAAAACACAGCGCACAAGACCAACCCCAACAAGTGTCAGTCACCTGTAGTCAACTACAGTCTTAAAATTTTAAATGAAAAATATCAATAAATTACTAATGTTTTAAATAATTTTATAGTATATGGCTATAATTGTTCTATTTTATCAATTATTAATGTTTTGATCTGCCTAATTTATAAATTGAACTATCACAGATATCTATGTATTACAAAACACTATAGCCATGTTGGGGTGGCACACGCCTTTAATCTCAGCACACAGGAGGCGGCAGGTGGATCTCTGAGTTTGAGGCCAACTTAGTCTACAGAGGGAGTTCTAGGACAGCTAGGGCTACACAGAGAAACTTTGTCTTGAACACCCCCCTAAAAATGCCACACACACACACACACACACACACAGACACACACACAGTCTTAGGCATTTTTGTGGGGTCTTAGAACTTGTCCCAAGTTTGAGGGAACTGTTATAGTGTTTTGGTTTTTTAGATTTTTTTTCAAGACCATGTTTCTGCCGTGTTTCTATATTAATATGTGAAAAATGATAAGTTTTTATAAGCCACTATGGCCATACAGTGAATAATTGCCATGACAGAATTGAAGCCAAATCCATGGCCTATGCCATGATTTTGCAAACACACAATATGGTTTGAGCATATAATAGAGAAATAACCAAAGTGCTCACTATGGAAGCACATAGAATTTTATTTGACAAATTAAAACTAACAAAAAATCACCCATCCAGGGCTACCCAGAAAAAAGCCTGTCTCAAACACCACACCAAACAAGTCTAACCAAACGTGCCAAATATCACCAAGGAAGTAAGTAGCATTTGAAGTGAGCATTATAAGAGCCATGAGTGGTGGTGTGCACCTGTAATCCTAGCATTTGGGAGTCAGGTGAGAAGGAACAGGATTCAAGGCCAGCTTGAGTTGAGAGCTTGTTTCAAAACAAAACACAACAACTGTTACATTGCAAGTAGAAGGAAAGTGTCGGAAACAGAATGATGTCTGTCTTGTTTACAATATGTGGAACATATTTTTTATTCACACATGTTAATGTCAACACTTTTTAGTTATAAAAAGTCTAGGAGACAGTATTTCTGTCTGAAGTCATGGAGTTGTTTTGAATAGTTTTCTTGCTGGTTGAACATCATTTGAGGAACACTAGGAAGTGTATTGAAATCTTGACTACATGGAGGTTTTAGAGAGTAGGTAACTCAAGAGCTTGGTGTGGATTTTATCTGCAATCTTGGCTCCTATGTTTAAAAACTATGGGGTTTTGCCTGGTAATGAGTGAGGCTTAGAGAAGGTTCTGGGATAGATAAGTGACAGATACATTTATATGTGTAACACATGAGAATTGATATTTGTAACAGACTGCTGTTTCTTTTTGTTATTTTGTTCTCTTTCCTAATTGCTGAGCATTGGTAGCTAACACTTGTAATAGCAACACTGGGAGGTAAAGGGAAGAGGGTCAGGAATTTACAGCTACATAACACCATGTCTGAAAGATAGGAATGGAACAATCCTCCCTCTCGTACTGTTACTTCTACTGTTTTTCTTGTATATTATATATTTTATAATGGCAATTAAGGGTTGTTTGGTGAACAAATGTTTGTAACTTACATTTTCACTAATTTAATGTAATAAAGTGTCTTTTGCATCAAGTTTTAGCTAAATTCTACTGTTCTTAACAGATTTGTAACTTACTTTCTATTTTCTTCTTTCTTTGGTATAGGTATGCCTTTACTTTTATTTTTAGTTTTCTATTACTTATTTTAGATATAGCTCACATAAATTGTAGGGCTTGTTTTCATTTAGAAAGCTAATTGAGGACTCTGCTAGGGAAATTTTTGCACAGTGATAAAGTGCTTGCCCTGTGTTCAACCCCTAATACAAACAAAGGATTTTAAATTTTAACTCTAAATACACCTTTTGAAATATCTTTGCATTTTCCACTAACTCTACTATGTTTTTTTTGTAGTAAATAAAGTATTTTATTTGTTTGCAGCTAAGCTTGTTAATATAATGAAAATATATAAAGAATGATGTTATGGTTTTTAGTTAGAAATAGGACAAAGCTGTTTGTTAATAAGGAATCTTAAAATGTGAATATCCTAGAAATACCTACAAGTAAGCTGATCTCAACAATTGTCTCTGAATATTACCTTACTTTGGAAGGTATTGGCAAACATTTGAGTTAAAACTCAAGAATTTTCCAAAATAATGCCGTATGTAATTAATGAAAGTATTCTAAATTTACACTAAAACAATTTTCATAAAACTTTTCTTTCCAAAATAATAGTAAAGGAAACAAGGCATTTTGTAAAATGTAGTCCTGAGCAAGGCATTGTACAAATAAATGTGTACTTGACTTCTGCCTTCTCAAAACAGAGGCTGCTTTCTGCTCACAGCCTAGGACCAAGGCAAAGAACAGGCACTATGCAACTTCAATTACAGGGTTGCCAAAACCAAGCTCTTAAGAGTTGAGCGCAGACACCTTGGGAGGGTTTAGGGAACCTGGACAAATGATCTAGGTAGGTTCTATGTTGAGGCCATAGGAAGGCAGAGTGGCTTCTCCTGAGTCTGGCCCAACCCACACTCACCTGTGTTCTGCTCCAGGGGAGATCTTTTCCCTGTACAAGTTCAGCATCTAGGAAGCTCAGACTCTACTGGTTATTTTAAAGCTTAATGTCAAAATATTTCCTCAGCACAGCTAGGCAGAGTCCATGTGTTTGTTGATTGCCTGTGTCCAGTTCATTCTAATTTCTCACCATGTATTTGCAGATTCAGGACTGCAGATCTTCCCCGATATTATGATCATGGCTAAATATCCATTCTAACTTACGGTTCTAATTCTGTGTCTGGAAACAGTCCCTGTAGTTAATGATAATACCTACATGTTAAAATCCACTGTTATAACTTATGTAATCTTCTAAAGACCAAGAAAATGTTTCTAACCATAGTTGTTATGCATCTAATTCACAGCCAGACTCTCCAAGATTAGAAAAAGTTTTCCACAATACAAATAATAACTTACACAGACATGCACACACTTCTCACAGAGCTGTGCTTGGGGAAATTGTAAATGTTGAGTGCCACTGAAGGCATTCTTTGCTAAACTGTGGTTCCTTTCAGGGTCTCTTTTTTCTTTTTTTAAGAAAACTTATCACAGTAGGGCACAGTTGTTTCTACTCTTTTTCCTGGAACTCTTGAGACAGATGTCAGCTTTGTTGTAAGGCTGCAAGTCCCTTGGCTCTGCTCCTTTCAGTCTTTTTGTTATTGTTGTTACTTAGTGTCTTAGTTGGTGTTGTATTGCTGAGTAGAGACACCATGACCACAGCAGTTCATACAATGGAAACATTTGATTCGGGCCTGGTTACAGTTTCAGCGACTTACTCCATTGTCATCCTTGCAGGGAACATCACTGCATGCAAGCAGACATGGTGTTAGAGAAATAACTGAGAGTTCTACATCCAGATGCTCAGAGCAAGAAGAGAGAAGGGGCCACCCTCAGTGATACATTTCCTTTAACAAGGCTACACCTACACCAACAAAGCCATTCCTTCTAATCCTTTGAAAGTAGTGCCACTTCTGATGACTAAGCGTTTAAATATATGCACCTATGGGCCATTCTTAGTCAAACCACCACACTTAGATTATATTTCCAGTCTTTCCTTTGATGCAGCTCTTGAATTTGTTTTGATTTTTTTCCTCTGAAAAGCACCCCCCCCCCCAGCTTCTGCCTCAGACATGTTCATAATTGTTTCCCTTCCCTCCTTTTCTGCTCTTTACTCTCCACCTCATCCCATGCTTGGTGTAATCCAGATTCAAACTAGTATTTAAGTATTTTCTTCTTACAGATAATCTGAAATTGTAAGCATAATTCTTAGTAATGCTAAAGATGAAGATGACGTGTGTCTTACGTCTCTGACTTACATGCTTTCCTAGAAGATATGTAAATTCAGTAGCTGCTTTTACTTTCGGGCCACAAAATACCTTTAATTTGGATTCTTAATAGAAAGGTCTCCAGATTTCAAATAGGTTGAGTGGTGCTTCTGCCTCAGAAGACAACAAGGAAGATCACATACCAGTTTTGTGTTCAGAATCTGTTTTTTAGATCCTATAAGCACTTACCCTGTTTGGATTTGTTCTCATAGTTGAAAACTGGAGAAGAATGAGGGTGAGGCTTAACTTGGGTTTTGGAGTCTTGTGCAGCCTAGGTTGCTCACTCTTGCTCTGTAGCTGAGGATGGCTTTTACTTGTGCTCTCCAGGTTCCATCCCCTCAGTATTGGCAGTTGTAGATGTGTGCTACCACAGTCCGCACCACGTGATGATGCTTCTTGCTTTTCATTTGAGGGTCTATGTCAAGGTCAAGTGCCAAGTCATTTCTTAACATACTTACTTTTAGTAATCAGAAACATTATACTGCTCATGAAGGAAGGGGCTCCAGCAGGCCTAAGCATGGCAGACAGTGCCAGCAGGCCTTCCCCTTCTTCTTGTTCCCTTGCAAACCATGGATCACACCTCCAAAGGTAGCCACCAACGTCTGTTCTTTTATTTGGACACTTTCTTGAGCTAGACTCATTATTACTGCTGATTACCAAGGTCCAACTGTCACAGTATTGAAGTCCATAATTCAAAAGCCACCCTAATTAGCATGCCCAATAAAAGCAAGCCGTGTCCTGTCCCATTCTAACAGAGGCACCCGTCACACCTGAAAGGATGTTTGCTGCCCGAATTAGAAACCAGTTGCTTTACTTTTCTTCCCCACTTAATAAAAGATCTCTCTGTGAAAATAGATGTTTGAGAATGGTAATCCGGGGTCTGGGAGGAAGCACTCCACTATGTGCAGATCCTTTCACTGAACATACTTACAAACCAGTAAAATGGATGTGCGGTTATTACTAGGTTCTTCTAGACTTGAAGCAGTACAATGTTTTGCCTCATACTGTATATGAAGTAGATCATAGTTATTTTAGTAACTAATTTTTGGACCCAGGGAGAATTTACTGCTTGTTTAACAGTTTATTATTTATTATTGTATAATAATGTATTTAATCATCATTATTATTATGTCTATGTGTTATGTCTACATCTGAGCTCTGCACCTGTGTGGAGGTCCAAGGATGACTTTGTCTAGTCGGTTTTCTCTTTCCACCTGTGTGGCTTCAGGGGTCGAACTCAGCTTTCCAGGCTAGTTTGCCAACTCTTTGCTTGTGAAACTGTCTTGCCAGCCTTTTATTTTTATTTTATTTTAATTTAATTTTATTTTTTCCTATATCAGTTTTATTTAAAACACAAATAAGTATTTCTCTTGTTAATGGCAAATGTTTCAAATAATGTTGAACACAAATCATTGACTAATATTATTTTTATTTTTATCTATCTGGTACATAAAGTCAAACTGGAAAAGAAGCATCCTAGACTTCTGTCTCATGTTCATGAAGGGTGGTGATCTCAGGTAGACACTGAGAGAAAGATCGGGTTTATATCTATCAGTACATGATGCCTCACCACCAAGTTAAAACAAAACCTTTTTCTGTTACAACTCCTTGAATATCTTTTTCCTGTTTTTCCTTTCTGTAGATTCTTGTAGACACTGTTTGGGCATTGTCCTACTTGACAGATGGAGGAAATGAGCAGATACAGATGGTTATTGATTCAGGGGTTGTACCCTTCCTTGTGCCCCTTCTCAGCCACCAGGAAGTCAAAGTTCAAGTAAGTATTGTAATTTTTTTCATATTAAATTATTTATATGACCAGCCTTCTACAATCTATTCAGTTAAGTCCAATAGCATGCACTCAAGGGTGCCCTAGCTCATCTCTTGAACCCAGATTTGTTTTCTTAATTCATCAGCATTTCAGTTACGTGTGTCTCAGAGTATATAGATCTGTATGTTTTCCATTGTCATTTCAACCAGACAGAAATAAAACTGCTGATCTCCACAAATTGCTTTCTAGTATCCCGTTAGGAGACAGTGTGGTACGTATCTGATGCCTGTGTTCTCCCTCATCCCCTTCTGCTGCCTCCTTGGGCCGTTCTCCATCCTTGCTGTCAGTGCTTAGGCCCTCCTTCACCGTGCCCTGTTACACGTCCCTGCTCTTTCCATTGAGGGCTTCAGTCTGCCTCTCTTAACTCTGACTCGGGGATGGTCTGACTGTATACCTTTTGACTCTGCTCTGTGAGGGTTATTGTGCGTTCTGCTCATCATCCTTTTTTACCAAATGTTTTCCTAATGAGAATAAATGCTGACCAGAATGGCATTAAATATATTAAATGCAGGACTATATATGACATGGTAGACACAAAGGCATGCTGATTCAGGACAATATTACAGTCTGTGGGACCTGTTTAGTGATGAATAAGAACTGTTTTAAAGATGGGACTTCATGATTTTTAGTTTTCGCTATTTAAAAAGCTTTTCTAGTAAGTTTTCTGTGGAGTCCCATAATTTTCCACAAGAAATTATTGTTTAAAAGTGATTGCTTGTTTTGCTTATGGCTTTGTTGTAGGGATAGAATAAATGTTAGAGCTAATGAAAAATACAGAAACAACAGTTTCATTATGAACATGTTTAAAACGTTTTATTCACCCTTCAGACTGCAGCACTCAGAGCAGTTGGGAACATAGTGACTGGCACTGATGAGCAGACCCAGGTGGTTCTCAACTGCGACGTCCTGTCCCACTTCCCAAACCTCTTGTCACATCCAAAAGAGAAAATAAATAAGGTAAAGGGACGCACTGTTTCTCCTCCTGTCTTTGATGGTTTCCTTGTTGCTGTTGTGTTTCTTCTGATTCAGAGTCATGACACTCCACGGGAGAAATCTTTTATCACTGTTTTAGCTTCTGCTTCCTTTAGTTCCACTCTTATAATGGAATAATGAATATTGAATATTTGGACTCTGTGTTTAAATAGGTTGAGCAGTATCGGTAATTATTAAATTATTAACCAGTATACAAAATATATATATATAAAATCTCCCACAGAAATAGCTGGTATTAAAAAAAAAACATAATTTAATCTTGTACAACATTAGAACAGACCTTAGGGTGTCATGCCTTCTTTCAAAGGTCTTAAAAATGTATTCCTTTAAAGTTTTGAATATATATACAAATTGGACAGTAGATCTTAAGTGGTTTTATGGCTTATTTTACATAGCATATTTTTAAAGGTCATTCATTCATTTGAATGTTACAGCTGTGTGTGTGTTTATGTATGTGAGGAAAGACCAAGGTCAGCATCAGTTATCTTCCTCGGTTGCTCCCTACATTGTATTTTTAAAACTTACTTTTATTGTTTTTAATCTGTGTATGGGTGAGTGGGCATGGACATAGAAATGCAGGTAGCAGTAGAGGTCAGAGACAGCGCCCACCCTTCAGCTGGGGTCCAGGGTTCCTAGGAGCTGGACTCTGTTCTTTACCGTGGAGCCATTTCCAACTCTCGCCTTGCGTTTTGAACTAATGCCTCTCCCTGGACCTGAGCACTACAGCTCCTTTTGTCTGCCTCACCAGTGCTTGCGTTACAGATCTGTGTCACTGAGCCGGGGTGTTAGACGGATGCTAGAGATCTAATCGGGTGCTTGTGCTCGGATGGCAGACACTTTACCACCTCAGCCACCCTCCAAGCCCTGACTTGGTTTGCTTGCATGGCTGAATAAGTCATTCTGTTGGGTGTGTATACCACATGTTTTTCATTTACCTGTTGAATGACACTGGGATTGTTTTTACCTCTTGGCTATTATGAATAAAGTTGCAGAAAACACTGACATCAGCAACTGTTTAAAGTCCTTGATTTAGTTTCCTTTCTGATATAGCTAGAAGTTGCTGAATCACGGTAATTGTGTGGTAGTTTTTTGATGGCCCTTTAAACTATTTTCTCTTATGGCTGTACTTTACAATATATTAGGGTTTCATTTTCTCTCAAGCTGTGTGGCTATAGCTAAAGGTCATAATGTGTCTCACATAGGTGCTAAGTACCTGAACATAGGTCTTCATGCTCTTGTAGAAGGTACCTTATCCACTGAGCCTTCTCCCCTAACCTAATCCTTTAAAATAAACTGAATATCTTGTAGCAGTAATTTTGGCAAATATATAGAAATTGCAAATTCTTTGGGCATGCCTTTCAAAATGAGCTAATACAACTCTGTGAAGAAAGGTTTGGGGCTGTTTTATTTACTGCTGTATCACCACTACTTAGACTAATGCCTAGCTTAAAGTAGGCTTACAGATATTAAGTAAACACTGGGTTTAGTGGACATACATGTGTCATGAATGGAAGCTTCCCTCTTCTTTCCTTAATTGGGAAGTCCGAATTGGCTAAATAGCAGGTAGAATGCTTGCCTAGTAAACCTGACAACTGAGTTGGATCTCTAGAAACACATGATGAAAGGAGAGAACCAAATCTCAAAAGTTAGAAGTTTTCTGACCTGTACATACGCACCATGGCATGGGTGTGCACATAGCTTTTTCAATAAAAGTGGTCCATATTTTGTTCACTACAGGAAGCGGTGTGGTTCCTTTCCAATATAACAGCAGGCAATCAGCAGCAAGTTCAAGCTGTAATAGATGCTGGGTTAATCCCTATGATTATTCATCAGCTCGCTAAGGTCAGCCATATTATGGATTCATTATTTATCTTAATTTATTACCACCCAGACATTTTTGATAAAGAACTTACTTGTGAAATTGTTTTTACATTTTAGGGGGATTTCGGAACACAAAAGGAAGCTGCTTGGGCAATTAGCAACTTAACGATAAGTGGCAGAAAAGATCAAGTGAGTTTGAGAAAATTTAACTTGTCACTTTGCTAACTTCAGCAAGGGCACTTCTTTCTTCTAAGTTACTGGATGTTTTTGTCTCAGTACTACAGTTGTTAGAGGGAAAAGAGAATTACATATATCAAAAATATTTCTTCTCTTGTATTGTCTAGGTTGAATACCTTGTACAGCAGAATGTAATACCACCATTCTGTAACTTACTGTCAGTAAAAGATTCTCAAGTGGTGCAGGTGGTTCTAGATGGTCTAAAAAACATCCTGATAATGGCTGGTGATGAAGCAAGCACAATAGCTGAGATCATAGAAGAGTGCGGAGGTAAGGAGTTGCCCTGGAGTGCTAAAGCACTAGTCCTCTGAGCTCAGTTTGTCTTGAGAACAACTAAAGGCACATGGTTACTAAGTGGTCAGAGTTATTTTGCTAAAGGATTTTTAAAAAACAAAAATAAAAGCAGTAGTTTATACTTGGGTTGTGGAATTACCTTTCCTGGAAATAGATGGATTTTAGGAAATACGCTTTAGTGATTTGTTTTCCATTGTCAAAAATCAAGACTCTGAGGCTGAGTGCTTATGGGGAAATAAAATAAAAAATAGTTTTTTTTAGCTCAGAGTTTTGGAAAGTGACAATGTGTGTGTGTGTGTGTGTGTGTGTGTGTGTGTGTGTGTGTAAGCACACATGGGAGAGAAACCACAGAGTAAGTCAGGGACAGATGCAGTATTTTGCAGTAACTTCCTATTGTGAGATGAAACTAAGGAGGGTTCTACAAAGGTTTTACTAAGTCTTCTAAAGACCAGATCCCCAGTTTCAATAGGCCCCACTTTTTAATGGTTCTTAAAGCCCTCCCAGCCACTCTATACTGAAAACTAAACCACAACCAAATCACAGTTCCCCTTGATGTCACAGCGTACAGGAGCGTGTAATAGCCTGATGTGGACCACTAGAATAGTAAAAGCTCTTGTCGAATCCAGCATTTCTCAAACTCTGGACAAAGCGAACACATTTATTCTTGTTGCACATATTACCATGGAACTTGGTGGACTCTACTTTGGGAGGTTATCCAGTTGTGTGCATCTCGTTTGAATTCTGTAAGTTGGAGAAGCTTTTAGGATTGCTACAAAAGCATATTGAAGATAATAGGACAGAAGTCATTAAATATTGTCATTTATCTATTCAGTATGTACTAAAGTATATTCTGAAGATGTACAGGCATGAAAATGTTTCTTTTACTGTATTTTAATTATCTGTTTGTATTTTTGTTAATTATATGAATAGTTTACACCACTCATAGTTTAGAGAAAATAAATGCAATAGCCATCACAGATTAGTAAAAGCAAAAAGGTATGTGAGAGTTTTGTCCAAATTCATATAACTAGTGTCAGTAGATGCAAAACTAACCTGGAGGTCATCTTACTATTAATTCATGTTCATACTTGTCTTAAGATAATCTTTAAGGTATTAAAAATTAGCTTCAAAGTCAAGTTCATAACTTAGAAAGTTTGAATAACTTAGAGAATTTTCTCTCTTTAGTGTTTAAAACTATATCTTTTTCTACTGGAGTAATAATTACAACATATAATCTTATTAAGCACTCTGCATTTATTATTGTTAATACCTATTTTCTCAGTTTTCTCATTTGTATGTTATGTTTTAAAAATGAACTATTCCAATATGTTTGAAAGAAAGAAATCTCTAGGTGAATACTAAGGTTTTACATGTACAAACTCGTACATCTCAAACATGAAATACATGCTGCATTGGAAATACAGAAGATATTCTGAATTGAACCCATGTGTGCACACCTGTATGCAGCACTTAATAGACAAGAGGATTGCAAGTTCAAGTCCAGACTTGACTGCCCAGGCCTTGTCTCATAAACCAGAACAGAAATCAGTGATTAGTGGTCTTTTGGTTTTATTTTTTGGATTAGTTTAAACCAAACCCATCAGATCTCTGTCAGATGGAAGGTTTTGGTGGTTGTTTTTCTAGTTTTATTGTTATAAAAACATTTTAAAAGAGAAATGGGCTCTTTAATGGGCTGCTGGTTAAGTTTTTATCTGCTTTTAAACTGTCACCTTTAATCAGATTGTACGTATCACCTAATTTTTTTATATTCTCTTGTCAGGTTTGGAGAAAATTGAAGTTTTGCAGCAACATGAAAATGAAGACATATATAAATTAGCATTTGAAATCATAGATCAATATTTCTCTGGTGATGATGTAAGTAAATATTAAAATAGAGATGTCTGCATGCAGATTGAGACTTTCATAGATAGTGGCCATTTACCAAGAATTTTCTTATTAATGTGTATTAAGTTTGTACTGTTTTCTGTTAGATACTCCATCAATGATTTTTTGTTTTTGTTTTTGGTTTTTGGTTTTTTGGATTTGGTTTTTTGGAGACAGGGTTTCTCTGTGTAGCCCTGGCTGTCCTGGAACTCACTCTGTAGACCAGGCTGGCCTCGAACTCAGAAATCCGCCTGCCTCTGCCTCCCAGAGTGCTGGGATTACAGGTGTGCGCCACCATGCCCGGCTCCATCAATGATTTTTTAAAAATACTTTATCCAAAACTTCATTATCAGGTTATAAGACAATTTTGTTACATTTTTAATCTATTAACTGGGAAGACATAATTCTAGAAATACTCAGATAAGTTAAGTACTTTTGCAGATACAGGAACTTACTTACGACAGGTACTTTTTTTAAAAAATGCATATTCAATTGTCTATATTTAATTTTCCAATAAAATTGTTACTGATTTTCCTGGGTAGTTTTAGGTAGTTAAAATATTCATTCAGAGTTTCTCCTTTATTCTCATAGATTGATGAAGATCCTAGCCTCATTCCTGAAGCAACACAAGGAGGTACTTACAATTTTGACCCAACAGCCAACCTTCAAACAAAAGAATTTAATTTCTAAGGTCAATTAAGTGCAGCATCTTTCATTCAATATGAAACACCACCAGATGGCCACCAAGCGATAAGACAGCAAGCAGCAGAAGGCTCCCAGCACTCTTGCCTCTTCATTTTGATGCTTCTAAAGCAAGCCATGTCTCAGTCACTTTGCAGTTGCCAAAAGTCACTCTCACATGGACTGTAAATGCATATGCATGATTTCCTAAACTGTTTTAGAATTCTCCTTAACCATCTCCATTCCCCTATACTTTCCATGTTCCCTGGTGCCACATGCTGACAACTGCAGTCTCCAGTTAGAATATTCCATAGTGGTGGTGTATCAGCTGCCCACTGATTACGCCTTTGGGAAAAGGTGCGCTGTGGATCAAGACACTTTGGTATGATGTATATTCGTGTTGGAAGACTACAGAGGTGCAGTGTGATCTGAGCCTCCATCATTGTCCTCCACAAACATATTTTCATATTCTTATGTGGAAGAATTAAAGTACAAGCCAAATGATTTTCATTGGTGAAACTGACACAAAAGTAACTTAAAAACAAGAAACTTGGTTGTTGATTAAAAAGATAAGTTTTTTAAAACTGTACTTCACCTACTATTAATTGATGCGTTTATTATCTGCCTCAGAAGCCAGGGTTGGAGGAAGAGCTTTAGATATCAATGGTAATGCTTTCGCCATTGTACCTAATTTTTGAGAACAGCAAATCCTATTTGACCACTCACTTCAGCCTGTGTGTTCCTGCTGTTTTGAATAATCAAATGCTGTGCATGGTCTCTACCTGAGCTGCAACCTGTTACAGACTTGAACTTCTGTTAAGTTGAAAGCAAGAGTCCTTGACTACAAAAATACATAAATAAATAAGTCAAAACAAGAATGGAAAAGGTCTAAATACTCATTGGTGATGTTTTAAGACAAAGTCTTGCTTTCAGCTTCCAGGGGTTAATTTTATTTTTTGTTTTAATTTGATAATTGGATATGGTTGATTTATATTGGGTTTAAACTGTGGAGCTTTCATGTTTACTGTAATTTAGTCTTAAAATATTTTTTACTTAGTAACCAGTACTTTTGATAATGTGGTGGCAACAAACCAGCAACTATTTAGAAGTGTTACAGACTCCATTCTTGAGTGTTGGGGAGCTCAGTCAGATCCCACTCAAAGCATCTGCACATATTAAAAGATCAACTAAGGATCTGTGTAGAGGGATGGTCTGCAGTTATTTAACTCAGCCTGACTTGCAGTGATCTTTAGCTCTGCAAAATCTGGCATTACTATGTAAAGTCATTGCGTTTGAAAATGGTCTGACCCAGTTATTAATGAATGAATATGGATTTAAATTTTTTAAACTAAATAACTTGTGCTGTCACAGAAATGGATTTGTTGCTCTTGCTCACTGGGTATAATTTCCCAATGCATTGATGTGAAGGGATAGAATCTAAGGTAGTTTTCAGATGGGGGGTGTATTTACTGTGATGAAGAGGAGACAGATGCCGTCAGAGCTTTGTGAACCAGCTGGGGTGTTTTCACTGATAAACAACACATAGCAGGTGTGCTTCATTACAAATATATGTATCTGCCAAGGTGGAGCCACTTTAAAGAGTGAGTTTTGTCTTGTATCTAAAATGGATACAAGCGTATGTTTAAACTGCAAGATTTTTACTTGCTAGAGAATCTGTTTTAATATAGTGGTTTGGCCTCTGATTATTTATAGGTTTTATAAATTTTAGAATCAATTTCTCTTTAAGGTGGCTCAGATTTTTCAACTCTTGTGCACATAAAATTGAGTTGAAGTTCATTGTGCCTTTTTTCTTTACCCAAATTTTGAGTTAAAGCTTCATATGGTAACTGCATCCTGTTCACACACTTGTCTAAATTTTGAAACTGTGTAGTGTTCACTAAAAGTAGGAGTAACAAAGTCAGAATGAATTAAGGTCACACACTCTGGTGAAACCCTTAAAGTCAAAACCTTCTTGATAGTGTGAATTGTCCCCCTTCCAGTTACTTTCTTCTGGACTCTCCCGACTTAACTGACAGTTACCTTTTAAAATTTGCACACATTGAGCTTAAAATTGGGCCTCTACTGTGATGATTCCTGTTTCCTCTCTTCGTCTTAAGTGCAAACTAACCGTTAAGTAACATTAGCATCAAGTAGTGCAGACTCTGTGCATCTGCTTGGTTTGGTTTGCTGTGACCTTACCAGTTTTGAATCGGAATCACACCATTTCGTAAATAAAGGAAACTGAGTGTATTGCTGCACTTTTAAGTTTTCAAAACAGTGTTTTAAAATTGCATTGTTTTTATTTTTTTTAAACTCAGTTTAAAAAAAGACTAAAATGTTCTTTCAAAAGAGGCATCTAAACGTGTTCCTAATTTTGTATATGGGCTTAGGTTTTGTAACCAATAAAAAAGCTGCTATCAAATATGATAAAACATTGAAAGACTTATTTCTGGAAATAATTGTTTAGCTTTGTTTTCTGTGTGGTTAAATTTAAATTTTGATTATCTTCAAATGCTAGCCACAGTGGTGGTAAATCATGAGTGATGTCATTGTATTTTGATTTTCCTTTCTACCATAACACTAACCAACCAGTAGCTATTGTAGAGAGTAGTTTTAACAAATCAGAAGTACCAACATGTAATTTCCTAAGCTGCCATAACACAGAACCAGTGAACTCTAGGAGCTTCAAACCACAAAAACTATGGTGTAGTTCTGGCAGCGAGAAGTCACGTCAGAGTGCTGGCTGCACCAGACTCTCTTCCTCACTCAGCCTGGAAAGGATTCCTTCCTGGCTTCTGGTGGAGACTGGCAATCCTCAGCTCATAGTTCCTCACACCATTCTCTGCCAATCTGTGTGTGTATTGAAACGCTGTAATTTAGAAGAACCCCCCCCCCCCAGTTATTTGAAAAGATGGTGTGATTATGAAATGAACCCGCCATTCAGACTTTAAACCCTGTAATTATAACAGAAAGTAGTAGCTGATGTAAACCTGAAAGCCTTTACTTTCAAAGTAGAAATGAAGCTTTGAATGAAATCTTGTATTAACTAGAATAACAAAAGAACAGCCAGACTTTTGAGTATAGAAATATTCTTCTGTATATTGCCACTTCAGATTACTTTTAAAAGAAGTCAGTGCAGTGGCGCATGCTTTTCATCCCAACATTTTGGAGGCAGAGGCAGGTAAGTTTCCATGGTTTCAAGGCCAGCCTGGTCTACACAGAGAAAGCCAGTCTTGAAAAAACAAAGAACAACAAAAAAGTCCATGTGTAAGTAAATCAGTGTGATCATACGGTCTTGCCGTCATTTCCTCCAGCTACGCATCCTTTTTAGAGCATTCATCGCTGCAGGTAAACCAAGAGCATCTGGCGTTTGGGTGGCATTGGTCTTTACATGATATTTTTTTAAACACCTTTTGACTCTAGGTTTTCAACCCTCTGGAAAACTTTTAACTATTAGTGGGGGAGTATAAATTTCCATTTGTTGAACTGATTCTAAGACCCAGAAAGTGCTCATGGACCCTACCTTCAAGCTTAGAAGTAAACTTCATGTAATCAAAAGCATGGGACAGAATGACTCTCAGAAATGTAGAGACCCTTCATGATGATGGCTGTTTGGGAAAGTGGATATGGGATACAATCTGTCTCCATGATTGGTTTGTTCAGTAGATAACTTATTTTGGCCCATTTCTTGGTGTTGGATTAGTGAAGTGAGGGCAGTGAGACAGTTCGCTTTGTCTGTGAGTTCTAGTCACCAGGCTGTAATAGCAGCCCATCCTCTTCCAGGCCAGACAGCTGGACACATGCCTATATAGACACTGCTAAACGTCTTCTGATGCCCTAAATTTCTATCCTTGTACACCATTGATGCAAATCCACTCCTGTAGTGAAGGCTTAGCAGAAGCAGTCCCTAGCTATCTGCTGGGTGAACAGTAGGCTTTTCTCAGTGCTGTCCAGCAATTGAGTTAGTGTTGGTTCCAAACGTCAGTGTAGTTTGAAAGCTGACTTTTTTCATTGCTTCCTAAGGCACACAAGAAATTGTTTCCCTCTACAAGTTTTTCAAGCAATACAGGAGAATAGAAGAGAGCTTAAATAGACGTTACAGGTCCTGAGTACAAATCTGAGAAGCATTAAGCAAATAAAACAGTTGCACTGCTAAGAAATGGTATCACGAAGTCCCTGCAGGGAGTTTGTTCCGCAGTGCCCCTGACTCTCCACAAAAGTTACCATCTGCCACTCTCCCAAGACCATGTACGTAAAGCTGTGAGGTAAATATGGAGCGTCTATGGGATAGCTATTTTACTAGCTTTATGTAAGTGAAAACCTGAGTGTGTGTTACAGAGCATACATTTACATCCATGTGGTAGCTTTGAATCTGAACTGTTCTAGATGCACCCTCCCTCCCTCTCAGCCTGGGTGCCAATGCAGTGCTGTGTTCCTGGTTGTAAAGGCCTTGCTGCTCCTGGTTCCTGTCCACTTAAACAGGTCACAGCCCCAATACTGAGCAGTACCTAAACTTAGAGAACCCTTCATGGGCATGATCAGAGACTAGTTTCCCAGTTCACCTACATCCTGTCAATTACACAACTAGCCATCACCAGAAGGAATTATGAGATTTGATAGAGAAAATGTAGTTGAGAAATACACTGGCCATATCAAAGAGTAGTTGGTTTTCTGTTACTGGACTGGCAGGACTGACTGCTCTCTTAGTAGTTCTTGGGTTGGACAGCTGGTATTTGCCAGATCCTGTAATAGATGCCAAGGATCCCATGCCAGACACTCCAGTCACAGTCTCTGCTCTTACGGAGTTTATATTCTAGTGTAAGGGAGTCGTAATAAAGAGTGAAGAACTAATTTCTGCAGATGTTATCTGCCACAAATAAAATAGAACAAGTTTTTTGAATTTATGCCAGCCATCTTCAGTTTTGGTAAAGTACACATAACAGAGTTCACCCTCCTAGCTGGCCGTTTTTAAAGGTACATAATTCAGCAGTGCTCAGTTTGCTCACACTGCCATAGAGCCTACCTGCAGAAATGTCCTCTATTGCAAAGTTAGGATTAACTCCATTAAACAACTGCCCTCCCCTTTCCCAGAATCTACCCCACCTTCCTGAGTAGGAATCTAGTGGTTGCTAGGCAAGAGCTGTGCACCTGAGGCTTGTCCCCAGAGAAATCAGCATTTGAGTATCAGGAATAGGGTCTGTCATCTGCATGGCATTTAAAAACCTGGAGGAGTGGTGCCGTGGTGATGCTTGCCTGGGGTTGCTACCCTTAGGAGGTCGAGACAGGAAGATAAGAACCTTGAATTCGACCAGCCTGGGCTGCATACTGATTAACATTTTAGCCTGAGCTACGTTGCTAGACTGCTCAAACAGGAGACAAAGGTTGAAAGGCGCAGATGAAGACTTTTCTTGGGCCTCCTTGGCAAGACTTGATAAGCATCTTTAGAACCTTGACTCAAGATTTACCATCTCCGGACAAAAATCCCCACTGTTTGAACTTCACTTTGTGGCTCAGCCTTTTGAACCTCGTTAGATGTCAGACTTCCTGTATCTTTTGGAGGCAGCTAAATATGTAAAGCATGAACCTGGGTCCAGGAATCATCCGGACAGAAAAGGGCTACACAGGCGGGGCAATGGGCCGGAAGGCCGAGCCCCTCGGAGGCCCGCCCACGAGAAGCTCCGCCCACGAGAGCTTCTCTCTGTTCGCTAGCTCTCTGCTCTTGGGGGTGTGCTGTGGAGCCATGGGGGAGCATTGGGCGCTCGGCCCGGCGGCGGGCTCCTCGTTGCTGTTGTGCTCGGCGCTGCTGGCCGTGGGGTGCGCGCTGGGCCTGCGTCTGGGCCGCGGGCGGAGCGCGGTGGAGCGTTGGGTGCTCGCCTGGCTCTGCTACGACTCACTGGTGCACTTCGTGCTGGTAAGTGTGCCTGCCTTGGGGCTCCGCCCGAGTGAGGAGGTTATGGGAGCCCGCGGCCCTGATGTCTCGGGGGGGGGGGGGGGGGGGCGGCCGAATGGTGCAGCCTTTGGCCTTGATGGATCCCCCAGATCAAACCGAGCTCCCTACTCCCCAGGTGCTGCCTGGTCTATCAGAAGAATTGAGAATCAAACTGAGAATTGCTAGAGGAATTTCTCCTCCTCCCTTTAAAATTGGCTTAACTTTTGTAGGTCAGAAGAAATCCATTTCTTGTAGGTTTCCTAATTCTGTAGAATATAGGTTTTTAAAGTATGTCCAGGGGCTGGAGAGATGGCTCAGTGGGTAAGAGCACTGACTGCTCTTCCATAGGTCATGAGTTCAAATCCCATCACCCACATGGTGGCTCACAACCATCCATAAAGAGATCTGATGCCCTCTTCTGGTGTCTGAAGACAGCTATAGTGTACTTACATATAATAAATAAATCTTTAAAAAAAAATATGTCCATACAATTTTCTGAGTTTCTTTGATATCTGTTAATCTTCCTTTGCATCCCTAATTTATTAATTGAGGTCTTCTGCCTTTGGTTAGTTTAGCAAAGGGTTTGGCAATTAGTCTTTTGTAAGAATCAACTTAGGTTTTATCGATTCTTTTTTGTTATTCTTATTTTATTAATACCTGTCTTGCTTTTAGTTATGTCTTCCAATCTACTGTTTTGAATTTTGGGTTATTCCTGCCTTTTAAATTCTTGAGGTGCATCATTAAGTTATTTATTGGAGGTTTCTGGCTTTTTTATTTTTTTAAATGTAGACACTGAGAGCTATAACTTTCCCTCATAGGAATTTTCATTTAATTGTGAGATCTTTGTTTTAAACTTCCCTTGATTTATTCAAGTGCCTATTCATTATCCAATAATCTGTTGTTCAATCTTCTCTTTTTTTTACATTTTTTAATTAGCTATTTTATTTATTTACATTTCAAATGCTATCCCCTTTCTTCTTTTCCCCTCAAAAAACCCCCTATCCCATTCCTCCTCCCCCTGCTCACTAACCCACCCACTCTGCTTCCCTGACCTGGCACTCCCCTACCCTGGGGCGATGGGCCTTCATGGGCCCAAGGGCCTCTCCTCCCATTGATGTAGGACCAGGCCATCCTCTGCTACACATGCAGCTGGAGCCATGGGTCCCTCCATGTATACTCTTTGGTTGGTGGTTAAGTCCCTGGGAGCTCTGGAAGTACTGGTTGGTTCACATTGTTGTTCCTCCTATGGGGCTGTAAACACCTTCAGCTCTTTGGGTCCTTTTTCTAGCTCCTTCATTGGGGACCCTGTGCTCAGTTCAAAGGTTGGCAGAGAGCATCCCCCTCTGTATTTGTCAGGCACTGGCAGGGCCTCCCTGGAAACAGCTATATCAGGCTCCTGTCAGCAAGCACTTGTTGGCGTCCACAATAGTGTCTGGGTTTGGTAACTGTATATGGAATGGATTCCCAGGTGGGGAAGTTTCTGGATGGTCTTTCCTTCAGTCTCTGCTCCACACTTTGTCTCTGTATTTCCTCCCATAGTATTTTGTACCCTATCTAGGATGGACCAAAGTATCCACACTTTGGTCTTCTTTCTTGAGCTTCATGTGGTCTGTGAATTATATCTTGGGTATTCCAAGCTTCTGGGATAATATCCACTTATCAGGAAGTACATACCATGTGTGTTCTTTTGTGATTGGGTTACCTCACTAAGGATGATATTTTCTAGTTCTATCCATTTGCCTAAGAATTTCATGAATTCATTATTTTTAATAGCTGAGTAGTACTCCATTGTATAAATATGCCACATCTGTTGAGGGACTTGTTCAATTTTTAGTCTATGCATTTCTGGTTGAATATACTCAAGATACAGGCAGAATGCAGCCAGATTCAGTGCCAGGCTGCCACCTGATTGGCCTCCAGCCCAGTTTGCAGTAGAGGTCTTCTTCCCCTCTGGAATCCCATGACCCAGGTTTCTACTGTCTTCATTATTAGACTGTTCTGGTAAACTTTTCTTAGAACACTGTAGAGCTTTTCTAGGCCAAAGTTTCAAACCATTCACATTCTTACAACTCAGTCCCAAAGGCCCAAGAACCTCATGGTCAGGTTTACCAAGTATCCGTTTAGTTACTTGTATTATTGCTGTAATAAAATCCTGACAAAAGAAATTTAAGGAAGGAAGGAAGGATTTATTTTGACTGGCTGTTAGGAGCTTTACTCCATCATGGCCGGAAGACACAACAAGAGCAGGAGGCAGCTGCTCGCAGAGAGAGGGTCCACATTCAGGAAGTAGAAAGCAGTGGGTACTTTCTTCAGTATCTAGCCATGCCCCAGGAATGGCACCACTCACATGGACATAGGATCTTTTCACCCCAGTTAACCTAGTATAGATAATCCCTGACAGGGATGCGTTTCCATGGTGATAATAGATTCCCCCATCTAGTTGAAAGTTAATAGTCAAGATTAAACATAACCTGGCCATCAGATTCACCTAAAATAAGGTAATTTTCTTTTTTTTTTTTTTTTTTTTTTTTTTTTTTTTTTTACTTGTTGGCGGGGGGGGGGGGGGGGGGGGGTTGGGGAGGTACACAGCTGTCATACCATTGCATATGGGGAGCAGTTGACAGTCAGAGTCAGTTCTGTCCTTCCCATGGTTGGGTTTTGGGGATCAAACTCAGGTCATTGAATTTGTCAGAAAGGTCTTTATTCACTGAGCCATCTGGATGGCCCCTCACCCCACTTTAGAGATAGCCAGTGCAGCTGCACCTAAGTAGTTCTGAGGTCTTATTCCCTCCCAGGTTTAAAAAATATAATCTTAAATACTGTTTTTTTTTTTTTTTTGGACAAAATTTGACCTACTCTACATCTGAATAGACATATTCAGTTACGTTAGTCTGCATAATCTTACAAAGAAAACACAGTGTTTGGCTATCATTTAGTTCTGAGCATTGCCAGTTAAATGAGCGCAATTCCATGTGTTTGCACAAAGATGAGATTCCTTATTTCCTAATAGTTAATGTGTTATTTCCCTCAAAGCCTTTATTTAAAGAACTGATTTTTAAGCAACCACTTGAGTACACATAATCCCCCAAAGAACAAAGGCAGTAAAACAGGTACAGTGTGTGTGTTTGTTAACCCAATACTCGGGAGGCGGGTGCAGAAAGATGAGAATTCCAAAGCTCTCTTTGGTTACATAGTAAATTCAAAACCAACATGACCTACATGAGACCCTGTGTCAAAAATAAACAAACAAAACTCAGGTCCCACTTAACAGAAAGTATATAGCTAAAACATTCCAGAAATATAAAAGTATAAAGATTCTCAAAAAATATATTTGTCTACCACCTAGTTTAAGTTGCCTTCTCAAGCAAAGATACAGGTTACCTGACACAGGCCTCCCTCCATTCATGGTACCTTGAGGCCTGGTCTGATGAGTGGAATTAGTCTTCCCCATTCCTCGAGCCCCTTCCAGATCTGGAGGAAGCCTCCTTTAGAGCCTGAGGTTGCCTGCTGTGAAGGGCTCTTCTGTGACGGCTCTTCCCACCTAAGGTGTACCTTTCTCCACAGATGGAAGTGACCACTCACAAGCACCACAAGCTACTTTGACTAATTCCTTAATCTTCATATGAAGACCATGCCAGAAGACTGGCTTCCAGGCAGCTAGGGTGAGAGTCTTATAGCCCACATAGTGTTCAAAATCTAATTGGCCCACATTAATGGACAATTTTTGCTGTTACTAACAATGCTTTGGGCAGATTCTTTGGACACCCACCTCAGATCAGTGGGGAGGACCCTCGAATTGCAGTGAGGTCTGTAAGGAATATCCTTGTCTGGATTAGTTTTGGCTAGCAGTTTGCTGCAAGGGGATCCAAAAATATGGGATGTGTTGATACTGTGAAGAAAAGCCCTGAGCACTGAATGCCCTCACACTCAACACTTGAGCTGCCTTCATTACCTCTCTAAATTTCCCAAGTTTGCTTCCTGACACCATACTAAGAGCTAGCCACTGAGACAGAGGTTTAAACCATACATTCTCAAGGGCAGTTCACCTCAAGTGTCCAACTAGAGTGTGCCAAGTAATCGTGGACATCAACCTGACTGGATTCAGAATTTCCTGGAGATGTGTAGAGCTCACTTCCATGTGTATCTGTGAAGGCGTCTCTAGAAGGGTTAACATGGAAAGGCCCGCCTTGGATAAGGTGATCCCATCCTGAAGGCTAGGGACTGGAGTGGGGGCCATTCACAGGCACAGGCTCTGCTTCTTGGTCACCTTGCTGTGATCTCTTAGCCACACTCATGGAAACTCAAAAGAAATCTTAAGTTCCCTAAGATAAGTGTCACGGTTGTGAAAGTCTAATAGACGTTGGTCACCTTGGTCTCCAGCACTGAGTCAGGCCAATGTGACTAGAATGGAAGGTGCAGGCATCCCACAGTGCACAGCTGCGTGTGAAGAAAACAAGGTGCTTTGGAACACCTTTCTCCTGTCACTAAGAGCAGGATACATGCAGGTTTCCTGCAGTCGAGCACAGCCTTTTCGATATGGTCAGGAGCCAAGGCAGGAGGTTCATGTCTAGGTGTGGAGAAGAGGTCAGACATGAAGTGGTCTGGCTGAGAGTGGAGCTGGGATGACAGGGAATAGGCACGGCTCTTATGTAGTGGGAAGGATTTGAATAAGAGCGTAGTGTGGCTGGTGTTACAGCATCCCCTGTTTTGGGTTTTGGCTATTCCTTCAGGCTTGGAACCCCATAGCTCTTACTGTTTCCTAATGACTGGAGCAATCAGGTTAAAGCATTTGGGCTTTTGCCTTGTTCCCAAAGCAGCTTAGGAACAACTTCAGAGCAATAACGGTAGAGATGGTGTCTTAGGGTTTTTTGCTGTGAACAGACACCATAACCAAGAACTCTATTATAAAGGTCAACATTTAAATGGGGCTGGCTTACACGTTCTGAGGCTCAGTCCATTATCATCAAGGCAGGAAGCTCAGTAGTGTCCAGGCAGGAGCTAGGAGTTCTACATCTTCATCCAGAGGAAGCCAGGAGCAGACGGGCTAGGAGGAGGGTCTCAAAGCCTGCCCCCACAGTGACACACTTACTCCAACAAGACCCCACCCACTCAACAAGGCCACACCTCCTAATAGTGCCACTCCCTGGGCCAAACAAATTCAAACCAGCACAGATGGTAAAGAGAGATTGTAATGGTGGGGTCCCGAGGCCCCAGAAGCCAAGGCTCTGAGCCTCTGCACAGGCTCCTTTCGCTCTTCAAGGCAGGCATTAGAGAGTAGAGAGTCTCTTCTCCCAGGTGAGCCACAGAAGCAGAGTAAGCACACACCCTGTCCTTGCCCTGCCTCGCTTCCTTTCTGACCATTATACTGGTCTGGCCTCCATCTCAGGAAGAGAAGCCTGGAAGAATCTGCAGACAGGCCGTGCTGGGCGTTCCCCACTGTGGCCACTGATTTTCTGTGCTTTGTTTGCACCTTTGCGGTGAAATCCCCGTGAACTAGAGACTTGGTAGACTGACTATCATGCTTGAAGTCCTGAGTTCACTCCCAGCACCCCATAAAAACCAGATGTGGTAGTAGATGCCTGGGATCCCCCAGCACTGGGGAGTCAGACGCAGGATGATTGCCACAAGTTCAAGGCCAGAGTGGCCTACATAGTGAGCTCTAGGCCAGCCAAAGATAGGGAGAGAATGTTAGTATGAATGTTCACTGCCACAAAGCCTGGGATCATATGGGAAGTGAGCGCCTGGGCAGGAACGGATGAAATTGTCCTGATTGTGTCAGTTGATTTGGGAAGATTAATGTGTGGTGGTGGACAGGTCTTAATTGCAGGCTTGACACGGGCTGTATAAGTGTTGAGTGTGGGCTTGAGGGGTGAGTGTGGGCTTGAGAGGTGAGTGTAGGATTGAGGGGTAAGTGTGGGATTAAGGGGCATCTTAGGGTTTATATTGCAGTGAACAGACACCATGCCCAAGGCAACTGATACGGTGAACATTTAATTAGAGCTGGCTTAAAGGTTCAGAGGTTCAGTCCATTATCATCAAGGCAGGAGCATGGCAGCTTCCAGGTAGGCATGGTGAGGGAAGAGCTGAGAGTTCTGCATCTTCATCTGAAGGCCGTGCCAGAAGACCAGCTTCCAGGCAGCTAGGGTGAGAGTCTTATAACCCACAGTGACACACCTACTCCAACAAGGCCACACCTTCTAATCGTGCCACTCCCTGGGCCAAGCATGTACAAACCGTCATGGGGTGAGTGTGAGAAGCAGCAGAAGGAAAAGCAGGCTGGTGGAGACAAGAGCAGCGGAGTTGTGGTAGGAGGAGGGGAGGAGCATGGGAGAGCAAGAGGGACGCAGGTGCAGGCAGGAAGGGGCTGAGTCTGGGAAGTGGGGAAGTGTGAGCAGGAAGGGAAGGAAGGGACAAGGAAGTGTGCGTCACAGCAAGCACGGAGAACAATAGCTGTCTGCTGGCTGAGTGTCAGAATGCGGTCCTTCTATGTGTACCTTGGTACCCTGGGGACGGACTGGAATCTGGAGATCAGCCTCCCTGGGTTTTGTTCCTAGCGTCCATGTTCCCGCAGTGCTCTGTTTAAGCTTGCTCTTCAGAATAGAGGACAGTTGTCTCAGGGAGCCTGGGTTTCCTTTGCAGCTCGCATGCTCCCTAAGGTTTGTCTGTGTGCTAGGTGTCAACCCTCTTCCGGTTACCAACACCAGCTGCCTCTCACCTTATGCTGCTAGAACGTTAATCTCTGACTCTCTCCCCACTGATCAATCATGGCCTCCTCGGCTGCCTTTTCCTGAGTCTCTCTGGCTCCCATCTTCCCTGCAGTTTCCTGACACTGCCACCTTTGTTCCAGGTTGATACAAGGTCTAGTAGATGACTCATGGCTGGGAGGCTTTGGCTGTAGTAAAGCTGTTGGCTAAATGGCCAGCCCTGAGGTGAGCACTCGTGATTCTGCTGGCTTGGCAGCCCTTTGGCTGACTAGGAGTAAGACAATCTCACTTTCTCCCTCCAAAAGAACTTACACTTTCTCCTGACAGCAAAAACGACATGAATGTTTCTGTTTTCACTCTGGCTGCCGTGAAACTTAAACCCACACAGCAGAGGCTGCCTGCACAGAGGGCTCTCTCCGACCCCTGACCTGGATTTTCTTCCCCCTTTGACTAAACATTTTAAATTCACTTAAATGTTTTTTGCTGCCATTGACATAAAATCTTTTTCTCTTTTTAAAGTTCAGACAGGCCTTCACTATGTAGTCCTGGCTGTCCTAGAACTTGCTATGTAGATCAGGCTGGCCTTGATCTGGGATCTGCCTGCCTCTGCCACCAAGTGCTAGAACTAAATGCATATACCCCAAATCCAGCCTTTTTTATATATATAAAAGGAATTTGAATTCTTCAGAAATGCTGCTTATTCTGCTGGGCGTGGTGACGCCTGTGGTCTCAGAACTTGGGAGGCAGAAGCGGGAGAGTCAGGGGCTCAAGGCCATCCTCAGCTCCATAGCAAGTTCGAGGCCACTCTAGGCTTCGTGAAACCCTGACTCTGAGCTGGGTGGTGGTAGTGCACGCCTGTAATCCCAGCACTCTGGGAGTCAGAGGCAGGTGGATATCTGAGTTTGAGGTCAGCCTGGTCTACAGAGTGAGTTCCAGGACAGCCAG
This sequence comes from Apodemus sylvaticus, assembly GCF_947179515.1. Lineage (NCBI taxonomy): Eukaryota > Metazoa > Chordata > Mammalia > Rodentia > Muridae > Apodemus > Apodemus sylvaticus. Next base: position 66,082,163 of record NC_067479.1, read on the forward strand.
GGCTAAACAGAGAAACCCTGTCTCGAAAAAACCAAATCCAAAAAACCAAAAAAAAAAAAAAAAAAAAAAGGAAAACCTGACTCTGCAAAAACAAACAGGCTAGAAAGTGGCGCCGCAGTTTAGAGCACTTGTTGCTCTTGCAAAAGACCCAGGTTTGATTCAAGCACCCACATGGCAGCTAGCGACCATTTTTAACTCCAGTTTCAAAGGACTTGATGCCCTCTTTTGGCCATTCTGTATAGGAAGCACATGGTATGCAGACACAGATGCAGGCGAACCACCATGCACATAAAAGATACAATAATAATAACCAGTTGTTTATCATTTCTTTTGTGTTTGAGGTTATGATTACATCATCTCCACCTTCTCTTTCCTCCCAGGAAGCCATTCCTTGTATCCTTCCTTACTACCTTTCAAATTCATGATCTCTTTTTGTGTTAACAGTTGTTACATGCATATCTGTATACATGCACACACACACACACAACTAAATACATTTACTTGTGTGTATGGTTTTAGTGTTGACCATTTGGTGTTAGACAGTCAATGGCTGTGCTCTTCCCTGGGGAAGATGATTTCTCTCCCTCTCAGCATTCCTTAGTTGCGTGTGTTTTGTGTAGGGTTGAGGTCTGTGGGCTTTCCCTTATCCACGTCAGCATGCCCTTGTCGTATTTATTCAGCTCATATTTAGGCAGTCATGTGGTGAGACTTTATAGGTGTAGCTTCAGACATTCCTAGGAAACACAGCCTCACACCAAAAGTCAATCAACCAGTAAATTAAGCCACAAAGCAAGCGCAATGGAATCCCAGTGGTTTTGCTTTAGACATGGTGTCTGGCTCTGTAGACCAGCTGTGTAGTTAGGCTGGGTTAGTTTCAAACTCACATTGCTAGCTGCCATTCTTCTTGCTACCCCCACCCCCCATCCTACCTGCTGCAAGTTCTCTTTAAACATGGGGTTGGCTGGGTGTGATGGCACTCACCTTTAGACCCAGCACTCTGGAGGCAGAGGCAGGTGGGTCTCTGAGAGTTCAAGGTCAGCCTGGTCTACAGAGTGAGTTACAGGACAGCCAGGGCTACACAGAGAAACCCTGTCTTGATGGATGGATGGATGGATGAATGGATGGATGGATGGATGGATGGATGAAACAAGCCCAGGGTTAGTTACTAACCATTCTTCCACTATTTGAGGAGGCAGGCTCTGGGGTGTGGGGGTAAAAGGAAGAATATGAGGTGTGGGTACAACAAATGTACATTTGAATCTCTGCACTACCCTCTGCACACTAGGAAGCCACAGGCAGGACGGGGGGGGGGGGGGGGGGGGCATGGAAACTCCTGTTCTCAGTTTCCTTATCCATTGGCCTAGCTTGCTCTCTGTTGCTGTGTATGCTAACCAAAAGCAGAAAAAGAGGAAAGGGCTGATTTCACTTTCCACCCCCCCAGGCCAGAGGCCATCCCTGAGGGAAGTCAGGCAGGAACTCCAGGTAGCAACTGTGTGAAAGGCTGCTTTGCCAGCCCACGCGCTGGCACTGGCACATTGTGGGCTAGCTTTCTTACACATCTCTCCACTTTCCTGGGCTTGTCCAGATCATCTGTCCTGGCAATCCCTTCCAGTCATGGCTACAGGCCAATCTGATCTGGGCACCTCCTCAGCTGAAACTCCTTTGCTACTGGCTTTGTCCTGGAGACAGCTGAAGCTAACTAGCACATCCATAAAACCAGGCGCTAGCTATTCTCCTCAGAGGGTGTCTGTAAACTCAGGAGGGAAGGGGCTCACACTTAAAATCTCAGTGCGTGACTGAGACAGGAGGATTTTTGAGATGGAGGCTAGCTCCAGCTACAAATCAAAACCCTGCTCCAATAAGAATTAAAGTCCAGTGATTTCAAGTAGTGTTTTTCAAAGTTGACCATGCACATAAGTCACTGGGCTGGGATTCTGTACTCGTATAAGCTTTCAGATGATTCCCAGCTCCAGGGTTCTTGCTGCAAGGACATATGGTACCTGGCACTTCCCCAGCCTCAAAGATTATACACAGTCCCTTCTGTCTGCATCCCCCATCAACTCCCCTCTGCCCTTTGCATTCTGTTCCTGTGTCAGATGGCCGTAAGCTCCACGTGCTGGCACAGTGAGCTCCAGGCTTCCCCTCAGTCCTTAACCGAAGAACAGCTGTCTCAGCAGAAATAAAGATTGTCTCAACAGGACAGATGTTCTCACGGCCTAAATCCAACACTAAGCTGAGTGTCATGGGTACAGAGGAACTAGTGTGGCTGGCTCTGAGGCCCTATAGGAGCCATCACCATCCACTGGTTAATGTCAGGTGACATCTATCTGCTGGGGCTGGGAGAGACTACACCAAAGCAGAGTGGTCATGTCAGTAGAGACTGGCAGAAGGGGCAGCTTGTAGTGGGACTTACGTTAAGTCAGTAAAGCCTAGGGGAGGGGCTGCAGCAGCTGGTCCTCCTCAAGTAATGGTGCAGGCTGTAGCCATGACGGGAAAACCCAGTGTGGGCCGAGACCCGTTGGTGGGATCGTGAAATCTAATGCATGTCACGTATGGTCACATCATGTATGGTCACATCACATATGGCCACATGAGGGTCCACTCTCACTCCACCTCAATCTCCTCTAAGTTCTCAGTGCTATATTGTTTTCTGAGTCTTCATTCAAATAATGTTAAAGCTAAAACTCCAAAATATATTTACATACAGATTAGCCTCATTTGTATGTTTTTTTTTAAAAAATTCTGTAAAGCCATTTTCTTTTCCTGCTAAATGTCTCTTTAAGAGTTGAAATGTGTCCACATATCATTTCCTGTTTGTTATTTAATCCCAGAACACAGTTGCTTTGCCAGTCAAAATTTTCTAGAAATCTATAAAATACATTGTTAAAACCTCCAAGTCTGGAATACCTGAAGAGAAAAGCGAGCTGGGACTTTATTAACTTCCTCTGCCATGGACACGGTCATTTTAAAAGAGACTTCACTAGCTGCTCAGTTACATGGAATTAGTGCCCTCCTGGTTTTTAACCCAAAAAATATCCCATTTTTCAGGCCAAATATCTTGATATCAAGAACCTTTTATTATTATTATTTTTAATTTCTTTTCTTTTAATATTTATTTATTTTATATGTATGAGAATACTATAGCAGTCTTCAGACACACCAGAAGAGGGTATCAGATCCCATTACAGATGGTCGTGAGCCACCATGTGGTTGCTGGGAATTGAACTCAGGACTTCTGGAAGAGCAGTCAGTGCCCTTAACTACTAAGCATCTCTCCAGGTCTTATTTTTAGCATGCTAGTGTCTTAGTTAGGGTTTTACTGCTGTAAACAGACACCATGACAAAGACAACTCTTGTAAGGTCAACATTTAATTGTGACTGGCTTACTGGTTCTGATGTTCAGTCCTTTATCATCAGGGCAGGAAACATGGCAGTGTCCAGTCAGGCATGGCGCTGGAGGAGCTGAGAGTTCTACATCTTGTGCAGAAGGCAGCCAGGAGGAAACGGTATTTCAGGCAGCTAGGAGAAGGGTCTCAAAGCCCACTCCCAGGTGACACACTTATTCCAACAAGGTCATACCAACTCTAACAAGGTCAGACTCCTAATCGTGCTACTCCCTCAGTCAAACCACCACCACTAGCTATCCCGACTGATAGAATATAGAATCGCAATGTAGTTTGAACCTACTTATTCCTGGTTGCTAAATGTTCTGGAGATTTCTTCACATGCCATGGCCTTTTGTTCTTTCTCTGAGAAATGTTCTTATCATATGTCCACTTCCTAATTGAGTCATTGACTTGTTCATTTGGTATTAAAGCTGTGGTTAATCTTTTGGTTATTTTTTTTAATTCTTCATATACTCTAGATATTAATCTGTTATGGTGGATATGGACTATATGTTATGGTGAAAGACTTCTGAAGCTAGTAACTGTCTTTGTTGGTCATGAAAATGACCGTGCAAACTTCATGCCTCAGAGCTTCAAATAACTTAAAACTAAAAAAAAAAAAAAAAACAAAAACCTGAACAGGTCATTAACACAAAGTAAATTCATGTCAGGAACCCTGTGGGTTTCCTTTAGCAGACAGTGTTGGCCACTAGAATATAACACTAGATGGTTTTTGTTGTTGTTCCTGAGTAGTTAGAGAACTCTTGGTGCAGGATCCTCCAGGAATCTTTAGAACCAGAGTTGCTGGTCTCATTCTGTGATCAGATTCTGCCTCCTGTGTCTTGCTGAGTTTGTGGTCGGGCAGGGTATGTATGCTTTAGAATAGCCGCTGCAGTGGGCCTGGGTCTAGTCATTTGTGTTTCTCCCAAGTTCTTTCATGGTCAGAGCAGGCCAGGCTCATGTCACAGAACCTTCCAGAGATCCCTTCTGGAAGAGGTGACATTGAATGGGAAACTCTGGGGACATTGTGGGATGTGGTATCATCCCTCATGGGACCCCTTGACAGCTCACACAAGAACCTTGTTGTAAAAAGACCAGGCCAGGTTTGAGACGCAATTCTTGCTCCACATGCCTTCCACCGTTCTTCAGCCACCAAGCCATCTAGCCTCTCAACCACTGAACTGCTGAGCTGAATCACTTCTTATTCTCTGAAATTAGCCCTTCTCTGATGTGCCGCTGTGGTAATGAAAAGCTGGCTAATGGGTTGGGAACCAGCCTTACTATTCGGTTTCAAGACATTCGGTGACACGACACTGTTTAGAAAGGCTCTAATGCTGTCGGGTGTAAAGTAGTCCTGCTTTAAAAGAGCGCCCTGGCTCCTGCCTCACAATGGCTTCCTCTCTCACCATGTGATCTCCCCACTTCATGCACACTCCCACCAGAAAGTCAGCCGCTGGGCTGAGCTGTAGCAGAAGGCTGTACCAGAGCCAAGGGTTGTCTCGGACCTCCAGAGCTGATTGCGAGCTGAGTAACCCTCTCTATACAGGCCCCAGCTCATTTCGTTACAGGAACAGAAAGCTAAGTTCCAAGCAGTGATATGTGTATTTTTAAACTTTTATATTCTTTTTTTAAAATTTTTTTAAATTAATTAATTAATTTGGTTTTTTAAGACTGGGTTTCTCTGTATAGCCCTGGCTGTCCTGGAACTCACTCTTTAGACCAGGCTGGCCTTGAACTCAGAAATCCACCTGCCTCTGCCTCCCAAGAGCTGGGATTAAAGGCATGTGCCACCACTGCCTAGCCCTAACTTTTTTTTTTTTTTTTGGATGTGTACATTATCTTTATTCATATTTGGTATATAGCAAGTTTCAGAAAAGACTGCACACAAGTATTTCTCAATGCCTGAATGAGTACTTTATACTAATGTGCCTCATCTGGATTGGTATCCAGAGTGCCCGAAACACCTAAAACACAATACAACTTTTAAAAAATAAATCCCTTTAGTGAATAGTAAGAAAATGCAATGACTAAACAAAGCCATCAACATGACAATGTTCATCATACATACTAGTAGATACTCCACAGTGGCAACCAATAAGGTTGATACTGATTTGAGAGATGGCTCCCACTCGTAACTGATCAAATGCTCGGGTGAAAAAGGCAGCAAAGGTGCAAGCAAAAGCAATGGTCCGGTCACGGGTGGCACATCTTAGAGCCACATTCACCTAAAACACAAAGAACAGGAAGCAGAGCATCCCTGAATTTTAGCCCTAACTTTTACATTCTTAACAAAAAGTTGAAATGATTCAAAGATGGGCGAAGGATAGACATCTCGGTGAAGGAGCTATCCAGATGGTCAACGGGCACATGCAGAGAGGCTCAGCATTCCCAGTCATTAAGGCATTACGAGTCAAAATCCACAAGATACCACTTCACACCCGCAAAATGACTATTCTGAAACAGCAGCAGCAATAAAAGCAACAGATGCTACCTCGCAAGTGGAGGAACTGTTGGTAGAAGCAGCCACCTCGGGTATTTCCCTTGGCCTTGGTGGCAACTTCGAGAGATGACAGCGTGTTATCACAACTTGGGTGTAGGTATTGATGCAGTCCGATAATCTTCAGTTATTCAAGGTAAGATTTCCCGTATCCCAGGGTAGCTTAGTGGCTTATCTGACCCCCAGAAGAGTCATGCCCACAGGTGGAGAACCACTGCCTTAATACATTCACTACCTCACTCAGCTAGCCCACTAATCATAGGCCTCTCAGTTTTATGTGTGTGTGTGTGAGTGTGTGTGTGTGTGTGTGTGTGTGTGTGTGTGTGTGTGTGTGTGAGAGAGAGAGAGAGAGAGAGAGAAGTGGTGGTGTCTGGCCTGTAATTCAGAGTATAGCCCACAGTGGCATTGAATTTGTGTACAAGTATTTGCCCCCATGCCTGGTCTAAATCTCCTGTGAAGAAAATGCATTTTGGATTAACTTGGACTTACTAATTAGGTGACCCAGAAAGAATGTCGAGGAAACAAAAGCATAAACCAGCTTCCTTCCAAGCCCATGTCAACAGACATTAGAGAGGAAAAAGCTGAAAGGCACGCAGAGATAGCGTGAAGGTCAGAGAAAGACAATCACTGTGGGATGAACAGAAGCTCTCACTAGCGAGTCCTGGCCCACGGACAAAGCCATCTAACGCCACATGATCTTGAGGCATCTTGAGTAGGGAAGGACCTTCCACCTATAACTTTAGCACTCAGTGACACACAGGTAAGACACTGGATTAGTAAAGAAAAACCATCTGTGGTCTACTTCAGTGAACACTACCGCTACAAACACAGTAGGAATGGCTTTTCCGGTTTTAGAATCCACTGACGGAAAAGAGAGAAGGCAAGTATGCTCACAGAACCAGGCTGAGGATGTAATCTGTCTACGTTGTCGTCCGTGTTAGCAGGCACCATGGGCAGAAGTTGGCCACTGGAAGCTGGAACGAGAGTATGGAGGCAGGAGTGGGGGGCTCTTGTGCTCATAGAAGGAGCCTACACTGCACAGATGAACGGGTGGGAGACCTTTCAGTCCATTACTGAAGTCACACGTTAATTAATTAATGAAAGAATGCTATACCTATGTCTAATAAATGTTTTTCAACAACTGGCATTAAAAAATCAGAGATGTGTTCTTATATAGGAAAAAAAAATAAGTGAGGTTTCTGCACAAGAGATTCCTTGTTGTATGAAATACAGTAAGCCCAGATTTACTGATGGGAGAACTGGGATGTGGTATACATGAATAATGTTACCACAGAGCGAACAGTGTGAAGAAGTAGGTACCTCCAGAAGTGATGGAGCAGGGTACCAAAGAGGGTAGAGGGGATGCAGAGAGCTTAAATGTCTTATGAGGAAGAACTATTGAGCTGCAGTAAAAATTAGTCAAGGGAACCAATGTCACATCAGATATACCCGTGCGTTCCAGCTGTTTGGTTTCTGGAAACTTGAACAAAGAAACACTTCCAGGATGAGGGAGTGCAAAGATCCTTACAGACACGCAGCATAGGAAGGGCCTCAACTCTGCCATAGACATATGCTGGCCACAGACATTTGCTGTTTTGTTTTTAAGGTTAATAGAATAAACTACTATGAGATTCTTCTCCAAGATTTAAGATTTTTTAGAATAACCTAGCACTGATTTTTCTCTGTATGATAGTCAAGCACTCTCTTTGTATAAAAATTTGACTTGTTTTTCCTACATAAGAACATACCTCTGATTTTATAATGCCAGTCATTAAAAATGCCATTACATTTATGATAAGGTTTGGCCACGTTCATTTCCCAGTCTGGGTAGCGTCCAGAGATGATGTGGTCCTCCAGGCCACTGGCCAAAATGTGGGCAGCTTACAGAGGGGAGGAGGGCTGTTGCCGCGTATTGCTGCCGTGTGTCTGCTGTGCCACCCTGTGGTGGTGAGGCTAAACAAAGCCTGTCTCCCTTTTCTTCCCTCTAGGAAGGCGCCTTTGTGTACTTGTCTATAGTAGGAAATGTTGCAGATTCCCAAGGCTTGATTGCATCTTTATGTAAGTAATTAAAAACATTTGCATTTGAAATGTCTGAGGAGATTAATGGCAAGAATGGCTGTCAATTAACTGAATGTCTACATCGCTTATTGTGTGATTCCATTTACATGTCCCGGCCAGAAGAGGTGAATCTTTAGAGACAGATAACAAATTAGCGATTGCTTGGGGCTGGGGGTGAGAGCAGGGATGAGTGGGAAGGCCAGATGACTGCTGGTGGGTGTGGCTTTCTCTTTTGAAATGTTCTCGAGTAGATTGTATCTATTCAAATCTGTGAATGTTCTAAAATTGGGATTGTGCACCATGTGAATTACATCTCAGCAAGGCTATATATGGAACTGCGAGTATACAGCTGGGTGTGGCTCAGTGGCGAAGTACTTGCCTGACAAGTACTTCGGGAGCCTCTGTGCAACTCTGTAAAACAAAGAAAGAGCATCAGAAGACCTGCAGTGTTTAAACTGGGTGCTTCCCCTATATGTTGTTTATATAAATTTACTTTTAAAAAGTGTTCTTATTCAATGTGGGTTTGCACATATGGGCAGTATCCTGGAGGTCCGCCGAGGTCGTCAGCACTGCTGGAGTTGGCCTTACAGGTAGTTGTGAGCTGCCCAGTGAGGATGCTGGTAGATGAACTCAGGTCTGAAAAAAAGCACGAACACTCCCAACTGCTAAGCCGTTTCTCCAGCCCACAAATCACTTTTGATTGTATGTTTGATTGTATGTTCTCCAAATTCCTCCTGTCCTGTAGAGCTATCAAGTAGTTTCCCCATTTTCTTAACACTCGATGTAAATCGGCCAGCATTTATTCAACTAATATTGACTTCCCAGTGTGTTCTGTACTGATGTGGTTAAGTCAGTGACCAGACACCAACGCCAGCATCTCTATTACGTACCTTCAGGTTTGGCATCTGCAATTCTGCATTGTGTGCTGTGTGCCTTTCTTTTTCCTTATTTTATTATTTTACTCTGCTTTTATTTTATCTTGATTTATTCATCGAGCGTCTAGGTGTGTGGTATATGGAAGTATATGTGGGTGAGTGTTTACTGTTCTTATTTTATTTCTTTTATGACTTTAGTTTTTATTCATTTATTCTATATGTGCGTGCGTGCGTGCGTGCGTGCATGTGCGTGTGTGCATGCCTGTGAAGGACAGAGGACAGGTTTTGGGAGTTGGTTCTCCCCTTCCTACGAGTGGTGCCCTGGAATCAGACACGGGTTGCCAGGCTTGGTGACAGGTGCCCTTACCAGCTGAGCCATCTCGCCAGTCCTAATTTATGATTTTATTTTATTATCTTTTAGTACTGAGTATGGAGCTAGGACCGTGCTCATGTTGTTATGCATGTACTGTGCTCTGATGGCTCATGTTGTAAGCATGTACTGCGTTCCTTTGCCATGTCACCCAGACCCATTGTATTGTCATCATGCCCTGAAATCACATGCTTACACCAAAGGTCTGTGTGGACACACTTATTCACTACCAGCGCTAGAAAATGTCTAAAGAATCAAACTGTCTCAGTTCAGTCATTACTTCTAAAAACAAAATATTTCATCTTTGGTCCTCCAGCCCTGGGCTGTGGGCAGGCAGGGATCTGAGCCCCTTTGGCCAGAATCTTGCTACCGTAGCTCCAAAGCTTGTGGGGGAATGTCTGTATTAAACTTACTTCAGGTTGGCTGGAAAGTATTGAGGACCTGGCCTGAGCCACTACCCTCGTGTGTGTGTGTGTGTGTGTGTGTGTGTGTGTGTGTGTGTGTGTGTGTGTTCTATGGTGCCCTTTGTCAGAAGTCAAGCTGCAGCTCCCACCATTGATTATCCTGCTTTGGGCATCAATGGAAGGGAACAGCCCAGGTGTGGCCCAAGTCCATGAAAAGAAGATGATTGACAGGGCCTTCCTTTGTCACCACCTGCAGGTGAACTGCCCTTTATTATGAAAGCAAATCCTGAAGAGCACTGCTCCTCCAGAGGCTGGCCTCTCCCTGGCCTTGGCTTCAGGCTGTGGGGCACCCTCCTCCCCCTGGGTGGCAGACCATGCAGGCAGCAGTGGTGGCGCTCAGGAAGCCTCCTCTTGCCATGGCCTTGCCTCCTTTCCCTCTGAACCTCTGCCCCCTGCAGTTGTGAGTCACAAAATAAATGGAACTGATCGTGTTAGCATGCTTTTTAAATCTTGGCTGTTCAGGTGTAGCAAGCTGGGCAGCAGGTAGAGTTCAGCTGCAAAGGTTGTACCAGAGGTACACGGACCAGGTCTGGACAACGAGGCCTCAGGCCGTCCATCTGCCTTCCCCACGCACTCTTCAGCTTTTCCCACTCACCTCTGTTTCCAGATGTTCTATTTCCTGGCCTGGGACTTTTGCATCTGTTCTGCTTTGGAGCACCCATTCTTTACACTGTGATGTAAGGCTGAATTCAGGATTTAGGATTCTGTCAGCAAGCCTGGTGGTATACACCTCTCATCACAGTACTTGGGAGGGTAAGGCTTGCTAGTTGGAGGTCAGTCTGGGCTACATAATAATACTATCTCAAAAACCACAAAGGGCATGTAGCTCACCCCATGAGTGCTTACTTAGCAAGCAGAAAGCATTAGGTTTGGTCCCCAGATCAAACCATAACAGTGGCAGTAAAAACAATACGGAAGGGCTGGAGAGATGGCTCAGAGGTTAAGAGCACTGACTGCTCTTGCAGAGTCCTGAGTTCAGTTCCCAGCAGCAACCACACGATGGCTCACAACTATCTGTAATGAGATGTGATGCCTTCTTCTGGTGTGTCTGAAGACAGCAACAGTATTCTAACGTACATGAAATAAACAAATAAATCTTTAAAAAAAAACTAATAAGTAAATTTAAAAATTATATGCCTTGACATGCAGTAAAACTGGAGGGCACCCCACTATTTCCATAGAGAAGAGTTACTAGCTTTCGGCCCTCTTGATTTTGGAGACCAGACACTGTGCATGTCCCTGTGGAGTGGGCCCTGGAGTTGTCAGATGAGTCCATCACATTCTCTGAGGGAATCAGCCTCACCCCACCCTGTTCTTACCACGCCCACTGGTATGGCCCTGGGGTCGACTGTCTTCCCAGCTGCAGCCCTCATGGGTCCCTGCTTAGTGCTATGGCCTTGTCCCTGAGCTAGTGTGGATGTCACAATGGCAGGTCCAGAGCCAGGCACCTTCCTGACAGCGGGGTGAGGAGGGGGAAGAATCATCAGGGCATCTTCCTGGGTCTCACTTTTTAATCTAAGCACCACTTTTGTCCTTCCTAGTGTGAGACGCTTTCAGACAGACCTTATGGCCTAGTGGCTGCATTCTCAAGGCCCAGCAGAGACAGCCCCCATATGTTCAAAACATACTTGTTAGATTAGGGGCTGGACCGATGCCTCAGTGATTAAGGGCTGCCCCTCCAGAGGATCTGGGTCAATTCTTAGCACCTACATAGTGGCTCACCACCATCTATAATCCAGTCCCATGGGATCCTCACCATCTTCTGGCTGCCACCAGGCACCAGGCATGCACAGGGTACACACACATACATGCAGGCCAAACATCCAGACACATAAATTATCATTAGAAAGAATGAATAGAGATGGCGGTTTGGGGTTTCTGTTTTGAATGTCTATGTGTTTACTAATCTCTTCCCTCCTAAAGCATTGACATTGTATGTAGATGATTTTCCTAGATTTTGAATACCTTGATTGATTTATTTTACCTTTTGATTATACTTTTATGTTAAGGGATTTTTTTTTCCTTTGCAATACTGCCTTGCATTCCAGTTTCTACAGCTGTTTCTGAACATGGCAGATGGCTCGTCAGAATCTAATGGTGTGCGTGGCCTTACATAGAGACTCCTCACCAATGAGGCCTTGCCCTCGAGACAGCCTTTCTTGAGAGACCTTAGTCACTACTGCCAAGGCATCCTGTCTCTGGCCACTGTGAGATGAAAGCTTCCGACTGCTCTGACCAGTCAGACATCAGAGCTCATTTCTAACCAGTTACACCTTCTCACTGTAACGTGCGGGCGTGCTTGAAGGGAGAGAGGGAGAGAGAGCCACTCTTCCACTCTCAGCATTTGAGTCTGAGATCAGCTTGTATGACTTCTACCGTTTAAACATTAATCGGGTGTTCACTTTGGCAGCACATGCACTAAAACAGGAACCATGCCAAGAGTAGCCTGGCCACTGTTCAAGGTCACATGCAAATTCATGAAGCATTCCATGAAAATTAACAAAATAATTAGGGGCTGGAGGGACGGCTCATGGTTAGCACTTACCCCTCTTACAGAGGACCTGAGTTCTGTTCCCAGCAATCACACTGGGTAATCCAGTCACCTATAACTCAGTTCCAGGATACTGAGTGCCTTGAATAAAAACTAACTCCAAATGGATCAAGAACCTTATTTAAGTCCTGAAGTGCTAAGCTGCTAGAGAGAATTGTAGGGAAAACACCTCAAGATAAAGGCACGGCAAGGGTTTTCTGAACAGACACCTAATAACACAGGAAATAATAGTGAGAATTGGCAAATGGGATTGTGTTAGTTAAGCTTAAAACTATTTCTACTATAACAGAATGAGGAAAGCACAGAAGGAAAGATAATCCTTACCAACCATACCTCCAGTACAGATTAATAACTAGAATCTATAAAGAACTCAAAAAAGTAAGCGTCAGAATCAAGCCACCCAATCAATAAATGGGCAAATACCACATGTCTGTAAATCTAGATGAAAAGCTATATATTGCAGGAAAGCAGAAAGTCACTGCTTAGAGGAGGACAGAGAGCAGCAGAAAGGGGGACCGGAGAGGGCGATGGGGCAGTGAGCATGGACAGAGCACACTCCTGTGCTTGTCTGAAACTGTCACAATGTAGCCCGTTACTCTGCACACAGCCTAAAACCTTAACAAGAAATGTTTGCCCGCTGAGAGACTTACATGTGGGTATTCTATCTTCAGGGAAAGAATATGGCAAGGCTGACACAAGATGGCTGTATTCTGATCCGACCGTTGTGTCCTTGGAAATCCTGACTGTTGTCCTGGATGGGTTCCTGGCATTGGTCCTCATTTACGCCATAGTGAAGGAGAAATATTACAGGTAAGTGTGCTCCCGTCTAGCCAGAAGGGGGACATCAGCTGCCCAAGTGACATTTGGATGAGGTTGTAACCACATTTGTCCACAAGACAAAGCTTTTCGTAAGACTTGAGACAAGATAAAACTTTATTATAAATCTCGAATAGGAAAGAGTGCTCCCGGCTTTTAAGACCCTTTCTCTACCACTTTTAAGGTGATTAGCAGTAACAATTACCTTTTCTTGGTTCCTTTGATATCATTTTGGCCCCATGACTACAATTGCAGACACGTTACAAATGTACATGTGTGCCGTCTCCAACATTGGCTGACTGAGTCAGGCACAGGAAATGAAGACCCTTTACCGGTGTCTTTCATATGCTCTCCATGGTACCTTTTGAGGAAGGATTGTTGTCACCTTTTGCGGCAGATGAAACTGACTGGTGACAAGACTCATAGCCAGGTCTCTTTGAAGGTCGGAGGGGACCTCATTAGGTCCTCCTGAGAACAGTGCAGGGATAGGGAAGTGTTGCTTCGCCAAGGAAAGATAGTGTCTTCACTGTCTAGGCTGACATGGCCCATCAAAGAAGCGCACGCCAGAACCCACAAACTTCTGTTGTAGAGACTGGCGGGGCTGGTCTGAAGAAAAGATGCCTGCCGTGCTTCAGAGTGCCAAGCTGTGCCCGTTTCATTCCGTGTCTTCTCCCCACAGGCATTTCGTACAGATTGTCTTGTGCGTGTGTGAACTCTATGGCTGCTGGATGACCTTCTTCCCCGAGTGGCTTGTCGGGAGCCCCAGCCTCAACACCAGCAACTGGCTCTACCTCTGGGTCTATTTGGTGTTTTTTAACGGCCTGTGGGTTCTGATCCCAGGCCTGCTGCTGTGGCAGTCATGGGTAGAACTGAAGAAGAGAGATTACCAAGAGGCCAATTCAGTGAAGAAGCTTAAGTGAATTCTCAGAGCAATCCATTCTGAGTCAGAACGGACCAAACATTCCAACCTGTGCTTCCCTTTCACAGTGCTTTGAAGCAGCCATTACAGATGGGTTAGAAGGTGGCAATCTGATCTGTTTGTTTTGGTTCTCTGATTAAATGATAATCTGAAGAGAGAACTTGGGGTGTGGTTCAGTAGTGTTGTGCTTGCCTAGTGTTCACAAGGCCCTGAGCTGTTCACTTAACACTACTAGGTGATGAGTAAGTTTTCACTTGCCACAAGATCATATTTAATTAGACACTCAGTCATGGCTAGCATAATCATTATACCATGTTAATAAGAGTATCACAGGATACTATAAAGAGTCATATAAATTTTTACTCCAAAAAACAAACAAACAACCTTTTTGCTTTAGCTTTTATTCTTCTCAGTGGTCTCTTGGAGTTACTGATGTAAACCTAGAAGTAAAAGGGATTGATTCTGTTTTATACTCATATTGTTTCAAATTTGTGTGCCCATGTTACAGACCGTGGGTCTGCTGTGGGATAACCAGGATTCTTCGGTCCAGGAAGACACAGGTCCGGCAGAAAATGACAAACTGACATGACTACAGAGGTGGTTTGAAATCTGAATGTATTTTCCGGTATCTCCCAAAGTCCAGTCAAGTTAACATCTCGAATTAAGCATCATATACATCTGTAAAAGGCTATCTGGGCTTTCTCGGGCAATACAGAGTGTTTACCCAAAGTCCAGGGCTCATGCGGCTAAACTGCTTCTTCATCTTGGTCTCGATGTCAGGCCCGCCCGGAAGCTAAAGAAGGATGATTCTTGGGCCTAGCCTCTTGGCGAAAATGGCGACATTGTAGAGCTTGGGAAGCTGCCTGGCTCGTGCTGTCTTTTAAGAGTACTTCTGTCTAGTCTGTCGGTTGTATTCTTCTTTGTGCCATGCCTGGGGCCATCATAGCTCCTCTGAGGCCCCTGGTGATCAGTTCCTTGTAGTCCCTAGCCTCTTCCCCGGGGCCGCCCTAGGTCCTGGGCAATTAGCTGGATCTGCTCCAGCCTCTAGCCCTTAGCTTGATGAATTAACGAACTCATTTCTCCTCTGAGTCTCTCTCTAAGTAGAGAGAATCTATTGCCGCTCTGAGTAAAAAGTATCTACTGTCTCTCTACTCTCTCTCTCTGACTCAGACTCAATTGAGTTTTCTTGAGTATTAAGTATAAACTGTATCCTGAATCACACCTGGATAAGCTAAGAAAGGTTGTTTTTCTCAAGGACTCCCTGTGTGAGGCCTGCAACACAAAAGGCCAGTTCTTCATAAACTTCCTTTGCTATTCTGGTGGGCCTGAGATAGCTGGTCTGCAAGCAAAATCAAGAGTTAACGGCAGAACTAGATTAACTTCTGGGGAAAGGTAGCTAGGGAACCAACTCAAATGTAAATTCTTTCTACCTTGCCCAAGACTCATCTGTATGGCAGGGACCTCATAAGATTTTTCAGATGTAAATATCCTTAGTCTGGGCTATTGTTTGGAATCCACCTGCCCTGAAAGGAAATGACTGAAAAGCAGAAAAGAACCTGTGACTAGAGTTTCTGGGATGCCTTTTCTACCATAATAACATAAGTGGTTGAAGCAAAGCAAAGCAGAATTTTTTGCTATAAGATGGATTCTTACATATCTATATTTGCTTGGTTATATCATGTCTCAGCTATAAGGTAATAGAAGAGTTGAGGAAATTGTCAAGTGAGAGTTTCAGCTTCTAAATATACAGAGAGGTCCATTATTCCCAGGAGACATTTTTTTCTTTCGCCTCTGTCTGTAAAATATGTTTAAAGACTTGACTGGGCCACTGCGGCATGCCCAACAGAGAACAATAGGGGTGTCTGGTGCAGTGGCGTCCACGTGTACCTGGGATGCTGGGGCTGCTCGGGTTTGAGGCCCATCTGGGTGACATCGCAATGTCCATTCAGAAGAGAAGGAAGGAAGGAAGAAAGAAACAAAGGAGAGAATCAAAGTGTTGGGGGCAGAGCGTGGAACTATGGCAACACACAAAACCCAAAAATGTGGCAAATCTATATAGTACAACTATAAAATAAATTCCAGAGGGTTTCATGCAGGGCAATTTGTGCCCTCAGAGTCTGGGTGGTTGAGGAGTGGAGCTTGTCTGCCCTGTATCAAGATGGGGCAGGACCATCTTGGCTCTGGGAAGTGACTGTTGTGGGTCTCACAGGTGGCAGAGGGTACTCACAATACTACGTAACCCACCCTCCTGCTCAGGAGAGCACCCTCACCCGGATCCACGCCTGATCCGTGGTAGTGGGCCCTGGAGCCGGGCTGCTCACTCTGTGCCCCGCCCGCCCGCTCTCTTGCCAGTTTGGCTGTTGGTCCAGTTTGGCTCTCTCCTCCCCTTCATCTCTTTTTCTTCTTAGTCATCTTATTAACAGTATGAGAGCCAGTGTCTCCTGCACCCTGGCAGCACTCCATGCTTGCTACCCACAGTCCTCCTGCCTCTGCCTTCCAAGTGCCAGGATCTCAGGTGTGTGCCCAAGTGCCGGGATCTCAGGTGTGTGCCTGTACTGGCTAGTTTTGTATGTCAACTTGACACAGGCTGGAATTATCACAGAGAAAGGAGCTTCAGTTGGGGAAGTGCCTCCATGAGATCCAGCTGTGGGGAATTTTCTCAATTAGTGATCAAGTGGTGAGGGCCCCTTGTGGGTGGTACCATCCCTGGGCTGGTAGTCTTGGGTTCTATAAGAGAGCAGGCTGAGCAAGCCAGGGGAAGCAAGCCAATAAGAAACATCCCTCCATGGCCTCTGCATCAGCTCCTGCTTCCTGATCTGCTTGAGTTCCAGTCCTGACTTCCTTTTGTGATGAACAGCAATGCAGAATGTAAGCTGAGTAAACCCTTTCCTCCCCAACTTGCTTTTTGGTCATGATGTTTGTGCAGGAATAGAAACCCTGACTAAGACAAATTGGTACCAGCATAGTGGGGTATTCCTATGACAACCTGACCATGTTTTGGGGAGGACTGTGGAAGGACTTTGGAACTTTGAGCTAGAAAATCCATTAGAATATTAAGAGCTCAGTGGAAAGTTCTGTAGGAGATTGGAAGACAATGTTAAGAACAGTGCAGAAGATGGAGGCCTGGCTTGTGAAATTTCAGAGGGAAGATTAAAGACTATTACAGTGGCCATGTTTTGAGTGTGAAGATTCTGTGGTTTTGGTTAGCTGGGGCTGAAGAATCAGCTGTAAGTAACAAGACACCAGAACCACTAAAGCAACCCTTTGTGTTACTGGGACTATTGATGCTGGTTAGCTGGAGCTAAGAAATTATCAGTGATTAAGAAGAGACCAGCATCACTGAGGTGAAATCTTCTGGGAAGTGTTTTCTGAGAGCACAGAGAGTGTGTTCCAGAGATAGCCACAGTTGTATTTTGTGCTGTGGCTGGACTTGGTACTGTGTAAGAGTCACCCAGATGGTACTGGTTTTGAAGGCATGAAGGGGTCATGAAGAACAGCTGAGGCTCTTGGCACAGTGAGAGGCCATGGAAAGCCATTGTTGAAGGTGCGGTCTCAGTTGCAATTGATGGCCCAGGACTTGAAGAGGTCATGCATAGGAGCAGAGACTTGTCACCATGAAGAGAGCCTATGAGAGGTTATTGGTGAAGCCTAATTATAGTGGATGATAGCAGTGTTTTGGAGATGCCAGTACTATGCGATGACCACCAAGAACAGCAGCAGCAGTGGAGTACAGGCAGCTGGAGCCTAGGAGACAAGCTGTGTGCTACAAAGGGCAGGGCTGGAGAAGTGACCCAAGCCCTTGGAGGAGCCCAGAAGATCGTGAGTTGGATCCCAGACATTGAACCATTGGAGTTTGAGTTTTGCTTTGGTTGTGACTGTGCCCTGATATATTTCCCTCTTGAAGGAAGAAAGTATTTTAATGGAGCCCACAGTTAAGAGACTTTAAATTTTTAAAAGACTTTGAATTTTAAAGATATTGGACATTTTAAGGTAATTGAACGTTTAATATGTAAAGACTGTGGGACTTTTAAAGTGATTTAGATCTTGAATGAATAAGAAAGTAAGGATTGAGGCTTAATAGTGATGTGTTTGTGTATCAAGTTGACAAGGGGTCAATTGTACTGGGTAGTTTTGTGTGTCAACTTGACACAGGCTGGAGTTATCACAGAGAAAGGAGCTTCAGTTGGGGAAGTGCCTCCATGAGATTCATCTGTGGGGCATTTTCTCAATTAGTGATCAAGGGTGGGGGGGCCCTTGTGGGTGGTACCATCCCTGGGCTGGTATTCTTGGGTTCTATAAGAGAGCAGGCTGAGCAAGCCAGGGGAAGCAAGCCAGTAAGGAACATCCCTCCATGGTTTCTGCATCAGCTCCTGCTTCCTGATCTGCTTGAGTTTCAGTCCTGACTTCCTTTTGTGATGAACAGCAATGTAGAACTGTAAGCTGAATAAGCCCTTTCCTCCCCAACTTGCTTCTTGGTCATGATGTTTGTGCAGGAATAGAAACCCTGACTAAGACAGTGCCCAAGTGCTGGGATTGCAGGTGTGTGCCCAAGTGCTGGTGTAAGACCCCCCAAAAACCGAGGGTGCCCCAGCACCCCACACCCAAATCACCCGCGAGAAACAGTCTCGATGCAATAACATGAGGGTTTCTTTATTCCAGAATTCTGGGTTCCACAGCCATACACCGTGCAGGGTTAGAGGGCTGTGGACCCTGAGTGCCAAATTGTGACAGCTTTTATAAATTTACAACAATGCCCTCAAATCACAAACCAATCATTTCTTAGCAAGGAGAGCCCAAGAAGTGTGAGCCAATCGATTTGTACCAGTCCATAGTTTTTAGGCCAATCAGTTTAAATTATTGGAGCCCGTGCTCAGTGGACCAATTAGTTTCCTATTTTCTTGGATGTCTATAGCTGCATGAACTCCTGGATAGGGGTAATGGCATAAGCAGTTTACAGAAGCAAGACAAGCTTAGCTCATTTCCAGTTACCTTGTGGGGCCAGGATCACCTATTCAAGGCCTTTCTGCCTATCTCTTAAAGGGCGGGCTCTGGACTGTGACCTTTTACCTAGTTTCTAACAAAGAGCACAAGAGCGGGCATGTGAAGTGTTTGATGCTCCTTAGAAGGCTGGAGTTAGGCTGTATTTTCTATTTCACTGGGATCGCAGTTGTGTGCCCAAGCTGCAGTCCAAATTGGATCTTGAACGTGTTGCCTATCAGCCAATGTTGCTGGAGGTGGGGGTGGGGGTGGAGGTGGCCTCAGGGGCGGCTTGTGTGGAAGTGGACACACTGGGATTTGCTCTTGAAGGGATGTCTAGTCCTGCCCCTCCGTTCTTCGACTTTCCAGCTGACATGAAGTAAATAGCTTTTTTTTTTTTCTTTAATTTTTGAGACAGTCTTACCCAGGCTGGCCTCAAGTGTGAGAAATACTCCTCAAAAGTGCTGGGATCACAAGAGCCATGTCTGGCTGAGTGAACTCTGGCACTGTGTCTGTCACACAATGGGTCTGTCCACAGCAACAGGACCAAGCCCCTGTAATCTGACACCACATAAACTGTGAGCCACACTAAACCTTTCCTCCTAAGTAGCTACCTTGGGTGTTTATGTCAGTGACAGAAGGTTTTCACGTAACAGATGATTTGGACTGTTAAAGCAGCAAGGCCATTCCCCCCTACCCACACCCTACCCCTGTCTGTCTCTCTCTGATGGTTTTTTTGTTCAGTGTTCTGTGGGCACATGCTGTGGTCCTTGTGAAGAGGTCATCAGGCCTGGTGCCAGGAACCTTTACCCTCTGAGCCATGTCACTGACTCCTCAAATGTGGCTTTGTGCCCCATGAGCTTCCCTAGTTTGGGGAGCAGCTGGGGAGGGGGCAGCCAGAAGAGAGACTGAGGTGGGAGTGGCTCTAGTGGTGGTCTGTTGGTTAGGCCACGCCTCCCTTTGCCAGGGTCCACCCCGTGGTTTGGAAGTCATCCCCTATAACAGAGAGAGTTCACCTCCAGATACAGATGTCTCAGAGTGTCTGATAGTCACACTAGAAATAGCAATTATTTTTCACCACAAATGTTAGGAAACAAATGTTCACACTAATGCTGAATTAAAACAAACTGAACCTGCTACTAATAACATCACAAAAGGAGAACTGACCATGCCTCGAGAATGCAGGCTGTATGATTTTGTGTCTGTAAATTTTGTGGCTTCTTAGCATCAATGTGGTACAATCCCTTAAAAATTTGTAAATTTCACAAACATGTAAGTTGAGTATCCCTGACCGGAATGCTTAGGGGCAGAACTGTTTCTTGACTGTTGTATATGTGTGCGGTTACATGGGCTGTACGAGCCGGGTGGTGGTGCCGCATGCCTTTAATCCCAGCACTTGGGGGCTGGAGAGATGGCTCAGCGGTTAAGACCACTAACTGCTCTTCCAAAGGTTCTGAGTTCAATTCCCAGCAATCACATGGTGGCTCACAACCATCTATAGTAGGATCTGATACCCTTTTCTGGTGTCTGAAGACAGCTACAATGTACTCATAAAAATAAAATAAAATAAATCTTTAAAAAAAAAATCCCAGCACTTGGGAGGCAGAGGCAGGCAGATTTTTGAGTTCAAGGCTAGCCTGGTCTACAGAGTGAGTTCCAAGACAGCCAGGGCTACACAGAGAAACCCTGTCTTGGGGGGGGGGGACCCAAAACAAAACAAAAAAAACCCATGGGCTGCACAGTGCACATCCTAATCTGAAAGTCCAGGATGAACCACCGTGGGGCTGTTACAGTAAGGGTACTCAGATTGAACTGATGGATGGTGTCTGGAATCCAGTGGAGCTGCCTTTGGGGAGAGCCGCTAGGAGCATCTGTGATGCAGAAACATGAGTGCTCATTACAGTGTGACAGTCCTGTGGGATGTACACTTAGGAATTCTGCACTTCTCAGTACATGTGTCCTAGTAAAATTAGAAAAGCTGATTTGATCTTCTAATTTGTCTTTTAACTTAGGGTCTCATGGTATATAACCCTGGGCTGGTCTGCAGCACACAGGACAGGCTGCAGTGCCTGGAGTAGTGGGCTCTTCTCCCTTGATGGGCGATTGCTGAAAGTTGAATGGAAGGGAAATGGGGGCTCAGGCTTCCACTGATATCCGAGGACAGACACATCCCTCTGCCAGGTGTGGGGGACTCTAGTTTTCACAAAAGTGACTTGGTGTCTTGACCTACCAGATCTCTGACAGGACAGCAGAGAGCTAGCAGGTGTGGGGGGTGGGGACATGCAGCTTCTTTGGAAGTTCAGTACATACTCTGCTGGCTTCTTAGCATCAATGTGGGTCAAGCCCTTAAAAATGCTCCTCTACCATGGTCTCGTCATCTCAAGAATCTAAATTGGGCCACGGAGGTGGCTCAATTGGAAGTGTCTGCTGTGCAAGCATGGGGGCTCAAGTCCTGATCCCCAGCAAGTGTGTAAAATCCAGACATGGCAGTGTGCTTTGTAGGCCTAGGGGTGGAATAACAGAAACGGGGATTTGCTGGGTAGCCAGACTAGTGGAATTGGTGAGCACCGGGGTTTAGCGAGATGTCTTAGGGTTTCACTGCTGTGAACAGACACCATGACCAAGGCAACTCTTATAAGGACAACATTTAATTGGAGCTGGCTTACAGGTTCAGAGGTTCAGTCCATTATCAAGGCTGGAGCATGGCAGCATCCAGGCAGGCATAGTTCAGAAGGAGCTGAGAGTTCTACATCTTCATCTGAAGGCTGCTAATGGAAGACTGACTTCCAGGTTGCTACGGTGAGGATCTTAAGCCCACACCCACAGTGACACACCTACTCCAACAAGGCTACAGTCCAAATAGTGCCACTCCCTGCGCCAGGCATATACAAACCATCACACCCTATGTCAAAAAAGAAAACAAAACATGGTGGAGAGCAATTGAAGAAGACACTAAACAGCAACCTTTGGCTTGCACACATCTGTGTACTTGCATGTGTACTTGTGAACATGTTTGTGTATATACAAAAATAAAAATAAAATCTAAGGCTGGAGAGTTGACTCAGTGATTAAGAACACCTACTCTTGCAGACGACCGGGGTTTGATTCCCATTACTACACAGTAGCTCACAAATGTCTGCAACCACATTCTCAGGGAAACCCAGTGCCCTCTTCTGACACACACATGTTACAGACATGCGTGCAGCCTTTAAACATGCATACACATAAAATAAATATTTTAAGTCTAAATTTTGCTTGGAACCTTAGGAATCAATTGCCCTGACTTCTTCCTAGCGTATCTGTTGTATGGACGCCAAAGAAACTAGGAACCATGAGATCAGCAGAAGCAATCTTAAGGTTGTAACAAGGTTGGAGGTTGGTAATTAGAATACATGTGACATGAAGGCAGGAGGGCCCCTGGAGGGGGGAGGGGAAGAGGAGCAGCAGGGAGGAGGACAAACAAGTGAGTGTGTGTGTGTGTGTGTGTGTGTATTTAACAACAAAGAAATCCTGGGCTGGAGATGTAGCTAAATTGATCAAGTGGTCACCTAGTATGGGGCTAGTTTTATGTTAACTTGACACAAGCCTAAGTCATTCGAGAGCAAGAAACCTCAATTGAGAAAAATACCTCCATAAGATGGGGGAGGGGCTATAGGCAAGCTTGTAGCGTATTTTCTCGATTAGTAAGTGATGGAGGAGGGCCCAGAACGTTGTGGGTGGTGCCACCCTGGGGCTGGAGGTCAGGGCTGTATAAGAAAGCAGGCTGAGCAAACCACATGGAGCAGCTCCCCTCCGTGGCTTCTGTGTCAGCTGCCTCCGGACTCCTGGCTTGCGTGAGTTGCTGGCCTGACTTCCTTTGGTGATGAACTATGATGTGGAAGTGTAAGCCAAAGACACTCTTTCCTCCCCACTTGCTTTTGCCCGTGGTGTTTCCCCTAGCACATACAAAGTCCTGGATTCAATCCTCACTATTGCACACCTGCAGTCTCAGCTCTCCGGTGGTTGAAGCGGGAAGATCAGAAAGTCAGTCTCAGCTGCATAGACAGTTTGGGGCCAGCCTGGGATTCCCAAGACTGGAAGGAGGAAGCAGTGGCCTGGCTTGTCCAGCCCCACCTGCTATTACCGACACGACTCTAAACTTCTCTTGTAAACTCTTTGCTTCCAGAAAGCGTTGAGCAGATGTCTTCATGTTTGTCTGAGAAGAGTCTGGGTAGTACGGTGTCCTTGTATCTGTCTTGGCTCCACTAATCCTCAGTGGTAATTATTAATACCTGGACTGTAAAGGCAGTCTGCATGTTGAGATGTAAACATTATAAAACCTTGCTGAGAGACCCAAATGCAAACAAAAGGTTTCTGATAATTGGTTGAATGTCACAGGTTAGAGTCACCTGAGTAGGGAACCATCCTGGTTGCCTTATTGATATGGGACGGCCCATCTCTAAATATGGGCATCGCTTCCTGGAACAGGGAAGGCCACTGGCCTCTCTGGCTTGGCCTTCAGAGTGTGCTGGCTCATTGACCCTGCTGCTGTTGCTGATTCCTCACTGATATCAGAACTAGCTGTTCCCAGCTTCTGTCACTGACTAAGCACCAGTGGCTCTCTGGGAATCCTGTAGGTTTTCTGGACCAGGTTGGATCTGCCAAGGCACCCAGCCTCAGGGACTGAGTATCACGATCATAACACTAGCTGATTTACTAAATTATTTAATTCATGTAAATGATCGATGAACAGATTTACTGATTGATTTGCCCAGTTGATTTGTTTCCTCTAGAAAGCCCTGACTAATACAAGGCTTGAAAAATAACCCCATGTTTTTTCTTATAACTTATACTTATAACTGTGGCATAGTGGCACATGCCTGGAAGCATACAGGAGTATCTCCAGAAGTTTCAGATCAGCCTGTGCTACAGTGTAGAAAATAGTTTTAAAACCATCAACAAAATTATCATTAAAATACATGTGTCTGCTTTGTTTTTTTTTTTTTAAATAAAAGCTCAAATTTGTCTCTAATGAGAAATAACAAATAAAGAAAATAATTGGGCAAATCCTCTAATAAGCATGTTAACTGCCGCACTTCCCTAACGTTAAATGCCCTGAAGTACTAGGCAGAGCCTGCCAGGCACAGGGAGAAGAGGGCACTAGCCTCTCTCGCTCACTCTTCTGTGGAGACTCTGCATTTCACCTGGACATCCCTACAGACCCCAGACTCAATCCATTTCCCAGAATCTTCTGCTTCCCCTGTAGGACACAACCATATGCATCCATTGGGTAATCCTTAGAAGTTAATAGTCGAGCTGGTCTGATATATTATGTTTCGCTGATGAATTTCCTTCAAAATTGGCCTTATTTGAAGGGCTTGACTGCAGTGGTAAGGCGCTGCCCTAGCGTGCCTGAAACCCTGGATCCAGCCCTAACCCCAAATGAAAATAGATAAAAGTGTGATGCTGAGAGGAAACTGGAAGAGTAAGAAGAAAACAATCTGGGTGTTGGTGACCCATGTCTGGGGTTTCAGTCACTCTTGAGGCTGAGACAGCAGGATTGCTTGAGCCCAGTAGTTTGAGCCGAGTTGGATAACATGGTAAGACCCTGTCTCAATGAAAGGAAGAAGTGGAGGGGCTGTGGGGAGGCTCAGCTGGTCAGAGAGGGCCCGAATGACACACTTGCTTTCAGCTTCCTAAACATTTTCCTTCATGTGTATTGACTTTGGGGACTTGACAATTCTCTCTCCTTTGTCATTAGTTTCCATTTTGCAAGCCACAGCTCTCCATGCTCCACACAATATAACTGTGGGTACTATAAAGAGGCCTTCACTTTTGAGGAACTCGTGCTCATAGCAGAAGCTGGTTAGTTGTGGGGCAAGTGGACCTTGCTACCAGTCAGAAGAACTGTTAAGGTTGAGTGAGCCCAAACCCTGTGAAACTCAGAATTGAGAATGGCAGGAGTGGGGGCAGAGCCTGCCAAACTCTACCTGCTTTGGAACACAGAACCGTGAATCCCACTGAGAGGATGATGGCCATCAATCTTGTAGCATAAAAACTTGGAGTTCTCCATGCTAATGAGGTGTCTAGATAGGCCCCTAGTGTTCAGCCAATGAGCTTCCCTTCCTGGGCATTCCTTCCCACAGAAGGTATTTAACCTCTGGTTCACCTGAGTAAGGGGTATGCTTCACATTCTCCATCAAATGAAGCAGTTTGAACAAGCGAGGACTGTGTTTTTCATCAAGGATCACCATGGGTGGAGGCCTTTAGCATAAAGAGCACTGCCTAAATCTCCCAAAGAAGGCCTTCTTTTCTCTCCCAGCCCCTCCATACTCTGGGCACTCACTGGATCCAAACCACATTCAAACAAAGCCCCGCCTTCCCCTTCCTGCTTGATTCATGGAGGTCCTGAGGGGAAGCATGGACCAGAGGACCCCATTCCAGACTCCCAGTGGTTCAGCAGTGGTGCCTGTGTACACAGGAGACCAGGAACCAACCACAGGAATCGTCCCAGACTCTGCTGTTTCCCACCCAGGGATACATGGACCCCTGACTGCAGACTTGTTTGCCTCCCCTAAGTGCCATGCCATCTGCTCTGGGCATCTCAGCAGTGAGGCAGGACTCAGCCCAACAGTTGGTAGCAATCATCCTTGGCTTGTGAAGCCAGTTTCCTGAGATGCTTATGTGATTGGAGGAAAGAGACTGTTAGTTGAAAGTATTTAGATGGCCTCTTTCCAAGTCTGGAAGAGAGGCTGCAGTGTGGTCAGACTGCTACAGTTCCGTCCTGGTTCAATCCCTTCTCTCCCTAAAGCCATACCTTGTCCACTTCTTGGAGCCTGTGTCTCTGTCGCTTAAATGGCCTTGTATGGCATCAGTGGTAATGTTTGTCCAGCCACCTTTCCAGCTACACAAGAGCTTTCAAGGGCACACATGGAATTCTAGATTTGTGTTGCTTAAAGGGATCTTTAAAAGTCCTGTTTACCCACAAGGAATTTGAGGGACACAAGGGTAAGAGCACCCATGAATTAGGCCAAAGTCCACTTAAAAGTGTGCCTCTGGGGCCGGAGAGATGGCTCAGCAGTTAACAGCACTGACTGCTCTTCTAGAGGTCCTGAGTTCAATTCCCAGCAACCACATGCAATGGGATCTGATGCCCTCTTCTGATGTGTCTGAAACACATACGTAAACAAAACAGTGTGCCTCCCAACAAGGTGGTAATTAAGGCTGAGGTAGAAAAAGTTCCAGTTCAGAGGCAAATGGGCTACATAACAGGACTGTGCCTCCAAACAGGAATGGCAACAAAAACATGGTCTTTCTACTCCAACGGCAAGACACAGCAACACAGAATATTAGATGCATTCCCAAGAACATAAAAGGTCTGAAAAATCACTCAGTTGAAGGCAAGTTACCCACTAAAACAACAACAACAAAATTAACCCGTGTTTCTTAGTTACTTTTCTCCTGCCATGACAGAACACCATGGCCAAGGCAACTTATAAAAGGAAGCATCTAATTGGAGGCTCATGGTTCACCATCATCATGGCGGGAGGCAGGCAGGCAGGCAGGTAGGTTGGTCCCTGAGCAGTAGCTGAGAGCTTGCACAGTAATCCACAAGAGGCAGAGAGAAGAATGAACACACCAAGACTTTTGAAACCTAAAAGGCAGACCTCCTCCAACAAGGCCACATTCCTAATCCTTCCCAAATAGTTCCACCTATCCTGGAACCCACTATAGACCAGATTGGCCTTGAACTCAGGTATCTGCCTGTTTCTGCATTCAGAATGCTGGGATTAATGCCACCACCCACTGGTGTGATAGCAGTTACCTGTGACAGCATGGCTTTCTAGAACACTCTCAGGGATCCCCACATTTTCTAATATAATTCTGCACTTGTCTTTGTTGATGGAGCCTTTTGCTGAAAAGTCCATTAAAATTTAATTTGCCTTTCATTTATTGCTTGTGGTCCTGTGTTAAGAATGAAAGTGAGCCAGGTGGTGGTGGTGCACGCCTGTAATTCCAGCACTCTGGGAGGCAGAGGCAGTCAGATGTCTGAGTTCGAGACCAGCCTGGTCTACAGAGTGAGTTTCAGGACAGCCAGGGCTATACAGAGAAACCCTGTCTCGAAAAACCCAAATCCAAAAAAAAAAAAAAAAAAAAAAAGAAAAAAAAAAGAATGAAAGTGAATTGACCTTTGACATTTCTTGCCTGTGTTTTGGTTTAGAGGTGTGTGTGTGTGTGTGTGTGAGAGAGAGAGAGAGAGAGAGAGAGAGAGAGAGAGAGAGAGAGAGAGAGAGAGACAGACAGAGAGAGAGAGAGAGAGAGAGATTTAATTAGAACTGGAAGCAGTTAGCAAATTTCTCCCAAGTGCCGCTGAGTGCCCAGGTCAGGCAAGACCTGTCTCCAGCAATTCTCTTCCCATCCAGGGAATAGCACCACCGATACATGTGTTCCTTGTTAACAGCGACATCTGGTGGCTTCTGGATAACAAGACAGTGCAGAGTCGCAATTGGTGGTTGTGCAGACCTTATTCTAATACAGTGAAGCAGTTGCTTCTGTGACCTATCAGCTGCCTTTCCCCGGAGCCTGCTTCCCCAGCAGCTCTTTCCCAAACTGCCCTACACCCACGGGGCGCGTTGATGCCAGAAGGTTCAAGTTGGCCTTGCTGGCTCTGGGCATTGCCCTTCTGCCTCTAGCCTCCTGGACGCTAGGGAAAGCTGCTGGTAGCAGCCTGGGTGGGGAAACCTGAACATAGCCTCATGGGTTTGTGCCTGGGACCACCTTGAACCAGGCCTGGCTGGGATTCTAGTGCTAGAAGGCCCATGATTTACTGTCTCCCTGGGCAGCAGGTGGCCAGGGTATTTTTAGCAGCTGGAGTTTTTAGGGCAAGGCTGGGGGAGGGGTAGAACAGTGAGATCTGAGGACATCGGTTCTTTCAAGGTCTGAGTTCAAACATCTCCAGACAGTGGGCCTTTCCCCTAACACTCTTGGGTTTGGGTGTAGGGGGCCCACTGTGAAAGCCATACACTCAGCCGTTCATTTGCCTTTTCCATTTTTTTTTAGGCAGTTAGTAAATGAAGGCGGGAAAGGGGTGGATTTGGGATGCCGTGTTGGCATTCGTCCCAGGAAAGCCTGACTGTTGTGTACCCAGCCCAGATCTGTCCCTCTTCAAAGCACTTCTGTTCGCTGTATTGTCCAGCCCTCATTAATCCCATGAAGCCTAAGGATGATTAGCTTATTCTACCAAAGAACTTGGCAAGGAAAGCTAAGAGGCCTGCCTGGTGCCCTGGGTACGGAGGGAGGAGCTGTGGCTTCACTGCCACAGAGCTAGAGCCTAACTGTGTGCTCTGCAGGCCTGGGTTGGAACCGCTGTGCCAAGGAGACCCTGCAAGAGGCGTGCTTCCCCGCCTCATAGCCTCCTCCGGAACGTTGGTACAGTGCCTCGCATGTGCTCCTGTGAGGATGAGCACGTTAGAAACCCTCGCTGCCCTGGCCTTGCTGCTACAGCTCAAGCAGTTATTGCTGTCAGTCAGTCAGCTCATGGAACAGGCCGTGAGTGTACTCCGTTATTGCTGCCCTCATGAGAGGGGGAAATCTCAGATCAACCATAAAGGGGTGAGGAGTCAGAGGCTCTTTGTTCCCGCCAGGAGAGGACCTAAATCCAGGAGAGACAATCCTGAACTGTGGGAGCCCCCTTGCCTGGCCCTGGGTCCCCCAACATAACTATACCTGAAGAACAACCGCAGGTGACATCATTCATGGAAACTGGTGGTGATGGGATCAAGATGGGGGGACCCTTCTCTCAGAGAATTTATGATGCTCTGGCCCAGAGGAGTCACCTTCATCATCACTTCTGTGGGCACCAAGAGGCAGGAACTGGGCCTAGGCAGGCATCTCCCATTCCTGCCGTGTAGCCCTGAAGTTCAGACAGACACCAGCAAGACTGAGGAACTCAAAGATGGCTATGCAGAACCAGGAGCCCAACACAGATGGGCCGGACATATTTGTCAAGTTGAGAATTGAAACCCAGGACTCAGTGGTAATTGAGAGGGACTCCAGAAAGCCCTGCAGGTTACAGACACCTTTTTTAACAGTCTTCCTCCCTCTCTTCCTTCCCTTCCTCCCTCCCAGAAAAATTGGATGAGCCCAGGGCTAAAGACAAGGGCATCTCTCAAAGAAATTCCAGATGACAGCCAACTTATCCTGGCTGATAGCAACCTGTTGCCAAAATGCCTCATAGTATAGGTAGCGCTTATGAAACACTGGGCCTTATCCTGGAAGAGTTTACTTCTTCCTGTTCAGACCATAGGGAGGAAGAGCTAGTCTGTGATCATGTGCTGAAGGCCCTGAAGGGTCTCACTGACTACCTTGCCCACTCAGTATTCTTCACAAAATACAATACCTGGGTGGATTCTACATTTCTATCCAATGGATACACTCCAAAATAGCCAATGGACAAGCATCTTGGGTTCTTAGGCCAGTGTAGGAAGCTAAGGTTGAGAGAAAATATAAGGGATGAAGATAAGGTTTTAATTGTGGGATAATCAGTAGGACAATGCATTTTAGTAACACGGAATGAAAGCATGCTGCTTTCCCAGGGCTAGGACAGGAGTTGCTAGAACCCACTGATGGAGAGCCAGCGCTCCAGAGAGGGCCACGTTAGAGAGCAGAAAATGTGAACAGGGAAGTCTGTGTGTCGGGCTGGAGAGATGCTCGGCCACTGGGAGCACACGCGGTTTCAGTTAAACATGCTGCTCTTCTGTGCATCCTGGGGACCCATGCACAGGTTCTCATGCTTCTGGGACAGGCACTACCCACTGAACCACCTTGCCAGCCTCCTTTCTTAGCTTCTCTGAGGAGTCCGGCAAGTGGGATTTCCCCAGCTGGATGGAGAAGTGTCAGTCCCAGGAAACCCCACCAGAAGCCCATAGAATCTGGAAAAGCCCTGAAGAGAGGAAGTGGGAGACAGGCAGTCACCCCGCACTTCACACCAGTCTCTTTTACAGCTGCCCCCATCATTTCCAGGCTGGCGGAGGGCTCTGTGGGTTTAATCTTGGTTTTGTATGGACCTGGGAGCACCACAGTTCTGTGAGGTCCCTGGCTCCTGCCTCCCTGCTGGCTGGCTGGCTGTGATTTTTCTCACCTTGTCTCAAACCTCACAACATCTGTCTGTTGCTGGAGAAAGTGTTCGTGATTGGTGGTGAAGGCATCAGAATACAGATCTGGGGATGCAGCTCCGCGCCTGGCAGAGCCCTTGCTCAACACCGGAACAAACCAGAACAGAATGCTGATTCCTTTTCTGCTAGTGCCGGGCACCATGTCTCAGCCCTCAACCGGAGAGTGTCGTCAGTCCTCTGGTGCAGCGTTCCGTTCTCTACGGAGTCTCGGAGTCTCGTGGGCAGCTCAGCTCTGCATCATTTCCACCTTTACAGGTTTCACAGAACCAGGGCACGGCCACCTCATGATGGTGTCACCTGCTTTGGCTTGTGGCTGCACTCTACCCCAGTGGCATGGAGTTGGACTGACTCCTGCCTACCTGGAACTTGAGCCCCGGCTCTTCCCCAGCCAGCCCAGTCTGGCCCATCTGCTCAGCCTGTACCCCCACACCGGCTGGGCTGCTATTCCGTCCCCACTGGTTTGCCATGGCTGCAGGGAATCAAGAGTCCCTTAAATGTTCACATTTACAGCCATCATCACTGTCAGTCCACAGAGGCACACCTGAGGCCCTGCCCAGCCTACAGCTGAGGATCCCCCCAACTCCCACCCCGCACGGTGGCTCCTTACTTGTTACTTGGAAGAACAAGAGTTAACTCTCATCCCTCCTGTAACAGACACTTCCTGTTTTTCTCTTCTCCCAAAATAGGCATCTGGTTAAATGAGTACTTAGTGTTTACATTCTTAGGACTATGCAAATGTTGTTTACAACTGAGCTATTTAGGGTACTGGGGTTACATTTCTTTTTAGTGCAACCCCCCCCCCCCCCCGGGGTTATACTTTTCTCTCTCTCTTTTCTGTTTAGTTTTCTACCTATTTATCAATAATGTAACTCCAACTCCAAACTCTATTAAAACGGAAACCTTGGTCTGAGGGAGGAGGCACTTTGGGCAGCATAGGGTGGACTGTTCAGCTTTCCGGGGACCCACACTTAATCCCATGGCTAAAGTGGCTTCTGCATTTTCCCACTATAAACATGTGACAGGGCAAGACAGTGAGGAGGTTTTTTCATTTTTTATTTTTGCTGAGGAAACTTTAGGTTTTAAGTAGATGTTATTTCCTTGATAGAGAAATCTATTACTGCCGGCTTGAGCAAAATGGCCCCCTGCAGCTGTAGAATGAGATACCAGGGTGTGGTTTTTGCCTTTATAAACCCTTTACTCTGCAGGGCGGTGGTGGCACATGCCTGTAATCCCAGCACTCTGGGAGGCAGAGGCAGGCAGATTTCTGAGTTTGAGGCCAGCCTGGTCTACAGAGTGAGTTCCAGGACAGCCAGGGCTATACAGTGAAACCTGTCTCAAAAAAACCAAATCCAAAAAACCAAACCAAACCAAAACAAAACAAAAAAAAAAACCCAAAAAAACCCTTTACTCTGAACCCAGGAGTACACTTAGGTTCTGATTACCTGCACGTTGTCCAGCAGCTATGGGTATAGACTGCATCTACATGGCCATGCTTGGTGGATTTCCCATAACCACATTTTTGGTTGTTGTTGTTTTATTTGTTTGTTTTTTAGACAAGGCCTCATATAGCCCAAGCTAGCTTTGAACCTGCTATGTAGCCAAGGATGGTCCTGAACTCCTCAACTTCAGACCCCTCTGCCCCGATGGTGAGACTGTAGGTGTGTACTGTTATACCCGGCTTAAATTATTTCTGCCAACAGTAGGTGTTGCTGAGCAAACTTTGAGATTACACAAATACTCAATTTATTTAAAACTTTCACCACATAATTTCAGGTATTCCATGGATAAATCTTACCTGCAACAGTTATTACTACAATATTCTAGGGTGATTTTCTGTTTCCCTCATCCCTTTTACACTTTATGATTGGCATCCTCTTGTAAGGTAGAGCCACCCCTTTCTCTTCAAACTTACCCATTCAATTATTGACATACCAGCATAGACTTGGAATCTGTCTGTATCTTATGGATTATAATACAGGCTTACTGTTTACATTGTCCATAGACTTCTGAAGGCCTTCTTATTGATATAATAACTCCTTATTGATATAATAACTCCTATCTTATTGTTATAAGAACTCCTTTGGAGTTCTGTGTTATTGTCATTAAGAAGTTTGATGTCATTTTGATAGTTACATATTTTTCTTTATTAAAAATGAAGGAGGGAATGGGAGATCCTGTGGACATGAACAAGGCTTGTCATTTGGGGGCCTTTAAATGCCAGTGCTGACCTTCAGCTGGTCAGGATCTAGGTCCTGTGAGGGGCACAGGTACTTTCTGTCAGACATGAGAGCTAAGCAGAGAAGGTTCCAACAGCCTCTGATCGGTTCATGGTCTTTCTCTCACTTCTCCAGTTTCTCTGTGAGGCTTCCTCTCTGCTCCCTCTGAGCGTGGCCACCAGAGAAGAAACCAGTGCGTTCTGCTCAGTGACGGGGGTGGGGGGGTGGGGGGGGTGGGGGGGTGGCTGTGCCTAGGATGAAGTGAGAGGATGGCCTGCGGGTCGTGCTCCCTCTAGACTGTCTACCAGTTCTGTTTTGACCACACTGTGGCCCTTCCTGTGGCATGTCCTGAGGGCTCCAAATTCTGGAGCCTAACCTCTGTGTCATTGGAGAGTGTGGTCTCTGGAGATGTGTCTCTAACACTCAAATGCTGTATGCGACTCACTCATGTTGCTGAATGTCTCTGTGCGTTTTCTCCAAAACCAGGCTAGAAACTTTCTGCATTGGGGCACATCAGATGGGTTAATGCAGCCTCTCCTTACACCTGTATGTGGCAGAGAGGGAGTCCCCTGAGCTGCCCAGATGGACAGTGTCCATATGGAGGCTTTTTGTTCTGTGAGCTGTTTTCACATGCTATGATTTCATTGCTCATCTCAAAACTGCAATTCTCTCTTCTGCTTTTTTATTTATTTTTTGCTTTTATGAAATGTTGTTTCTTTTCCATTCTTTTGCTTTCCTTCTTTGAATTCCCTTATTGCCTGTCTGATGAGGTTTTGGGGTAGAGTACAATCAAATGTGAGTATGCATGTTTCTATTTAGGTTAATAACTCAATAATTTTCTCTCCTTGACTTCCCTGTAGACACCCTACCCCCACCCCAAATTAGGGGCTACACATTAATAACGATGTGCTTGACTTCCCAGAGGCACCACAGCTGGAATCAGGTCTGGCCTTGTTTCTGGTGTTATCTATATGCCGATTGCAAGGGTCCAGAGGTGGACCTGCAGGAGAGTGTCCCTGAGGTCATCCCAGAGCTGCTGACTCATCCTGGCTTAAAGGAAGCCGGGCCTAAGCTGAGGCCACACACTTGTGTAAGAGCCTTGTGACGCAGCTGAGGCCGAACAACCAACCTCAGACTCCCTCCAGCCGGCATCACCTGACTGCCCCGGAGAGTTTGACCCCATCTTGCCTAATAGGAAGGGTCAGTGGTGTGCTCATTCTTCTGCCTGGGACATAGGAGGAAGACAGAAAGAACAGGGAAATAAAGAGGGTCTGAGAAGGCAGACTCTCTTTCAGGTCGACTGAAAGTCTAGAAACTTCTACTCAACTGATAAAGCAGAAATTGCCTTCAGAGACAATGTGTCATTCATTCCCTAAAGACACCCCAAGCAACGATGCTAAAATGACAAATGCTGGCTGCATATCAAGTTTGAGGCCAGCCTGAGCTACATGAGACTCTTAAAAACAAAGCAAAATACCCTCTGCTTACCTAGGGCTAAAATGTCCCTAATCTGTTGCTGGCAAAGGTGTTGCCCCTGAGAGGAGCTACTCTGCATGTCTAGGGTGTAGTCAGGGAAGCATGGCTTCCTCACTGAAGGGCATAGCTCCTTCTGGCTGCCCAGGCACCAGCGCGCTCCCATTTATCTTTGCATTCGTGCTGAATCTTTCCTAAGCCTTATCCTACCCAAGCCTGATCTTTCTCAAAAGCTGGGTCCCAGGAGGCCAGTCACTAATGGAGAGACTCTGCAGAGCTGTGAACTGGAGAGAGGCGGGGCTAGTAGACCCCCATGAAATCCCAGCCTGAAGAGGTGCTTGGAGCCAGCCAGTCAGTCTGTGTGACTTCTTCAGTTTGTTCTCGGCCCATCCATAAGCCCGGGATGTGACACCTCCATCCCCCATGGATGATAACTCAGATTCATCATCTCCCCACAAGGGTCCCTCCCTCTGGTACCTTGTACCCACACTTTGTCTCTTCTGAACTTAAGAGCTTTGACTACCTAAAGTTCCTTCCCACAGCATCTTGAAGATTCATTGGCTGTGGGAGACCAAACTGTGGAAAACCAGACTCTCAACAGCTCTCACCTTGAGAGTCCACTGACCTTGCGGCTTACAGCTGAACCACCCCCTTCTTCACACAAGGCTGATCAACTGGTTTTTATCCTGGCCGAACACCTGGGGTTGTCTAGGTTGTCCAGTATTCCAGAAAAGCTGCTGGATGCCACAGACAGCATCTGCCCCATGACCTTTCCTCTTTCTGTGCCTGTAGCATTCCCCTCAGCCCCTCCCTACTTCCTCTCAGGTGCATTCAAAACCAGGCATTTTGCCTTTCATTAAAGAGGCCTTGACAAGACACCCCTTTTGCTTGTTCTCACTCTCTTTTCCCGCCCATTTCTCTTTCAGGCTTGGGCTCCCCTCGGCTCCCCGAATAACTAGGTCCCGCGGGACGGATAATTGGCATTAACGTATACATGACTTTCCAAACACAGTTGTCTGGGCCTGTAATCCCAGGTGGGGATTTCAGGATGAGGCAGAGTAACACTTGCTAGGTGAGTTTATATGATTAAAGAGGGATTTCAGCCTGTGGAGAGGGGGTGGGGAAGAGGAGGAAGAGGGAGGAGGAAGAGGGGAGGGCAACAGGAGGAGCAGAGGTAGAGAGATTGTAGTGCATATTTTCAGGAGACTAAGGCTTACAGAACATAATCTGAAGGGTAGCCTGGGCTATAACAGAGGATCGTGTGAAGTGGGTCAGGCACTCTGCCTGGGGTACCTAGTCGGTGGGAACAGAGGTGCTGTGGGTCAGTTCGAATGGACTTCAGGCCCAGAGCAGCACACTTAACTGCATTTAGGCAGCACTGATGTAAGGTGGGTTGTAGCTTCCTTCTAGAATTTTCACAGAACACAAACATTGCTACTTAATTTCTTTCTGTCACTCACACCTGCCCTCAGTTAAGTCAGCAACACAGCAGCTGGCACTAAAGGTTGTAAAATCCCAAGAAAGGACCTGTAAAAACTGCAAAAAACTACAAAAACAAAAACGTAAAAACCTGCAAAGGGCAGCAGTGCGCGCCTTGTCCACTTAATAAATAAGAAGCCATTTATAACCACAAAGCCTGCTTTTATTTGAACAATGAAAGTGCTTCTATGAGACCGGGTTTGTTTGGGTTTACAATTTCATGACTGGAATGGGCCACAGAAATGTCTATGTGCCCAGGCTGGGAGATGGGAGGGTTTGTTAGCTTGAGATATGGGCATAATTTAAAAGAGTTTCTTTTTGTTTAAAGACATATTTGTTTTTGTTTTATGTATATGAGTGTCTGTCTGCATGTATGTATGGATCACATGTGTGCCTGGTGCCTGGCAGAGACCAGAGAGGGCGTCGGCCGCTTGGAGCTGAAGTTACCGGTGAGTGGGCGCCTGCCAATGTTGAGCGTGGAACAGCAAACCTGGTCCTCCAGGCTGTGGGTCCTCTCCACTGCCTGCCCAGCCATCAGGGAGAGCCTTAAACTCCACAGTCTGTTGCTTCGGAGCACTCTTTGGTGAATATGTTAGAGGGTGAGAGTCAAGGCAGCCAGGAATGCTCTCCGCCCCCTAAAGAGGTCGTGTTTTTCTTTGAGCTTCGGTATTCCTTCATTCTGTGGATGTCTGGGCCCACACTTCTTAATGCTAAGTCTAGTTCTTTTCTGCCAGTATCTGGCTGTACTCCTCCGGGAGCATCTGGGCTGGGAGGGGTTATTCAGAACAAGAAACCATTTCTAACATGTAGACGCCAAGCTCTTGATAACACACACATGCAGAGCACCTTTCACAATATGGAGCCCAAATATGTCTTTATGATACACATCACAGCAGCACCCTGCGTGTCCCTCCTGTCCCTCCCTGTGTTGTAGTGAAAGGGAACTGTTGCTGTCAGGATCATCAGGTCACAGCTCACCCATGAGTCCTGGTCCCCAGGGGACAGTGGTTTGCTGGTTGGGTTTTGTTTCCTTCATCAATCCTTTCTTTTTCTCTCCTCTCCTCTCCTCTCCTCTCCTCTCCTCTCCTCTCCTCTCCTCTCCTCTCCTCTCCTCTCCCTCTCCTCTTCTCGCCTCTCCTGTCCCTCACAAAAATTGTTTGTTTGTTTATTTAATATGCATTGGTGTTTTGCCTGCATGTATGTCTGTATGATAGTGTCAGATCCCCTGGAACTGGAGTTACAGAGAGTTGAGAGCTGTCATATGGGTGCTGGGAATTGAACCCAGGTCTTAACCATTGAGCCATCTCTTTAGCCTTTCTTTCTTTCTTTCTTTCTTTCTTTCTTTCTTTCTTTCTTTCTTTCCTTCTTTCCTTCTTTCCTTCTTTCCTTCTTTCCTTCTTTCCTTCTTTCCTTCTTTCCTTCTTTCCTTCTTTCCTTCTTTCCTTCTTTCCTTCTTTCCTTCTTTCCTTCTTTCCTTCTTTCTTTCCTTCTTTCCTTCTTTCCTTCCTTCCTTCCTTCCTTCCTTCCTTCCTTCCTTCCTTCCTTCCTTCCTTCCTTCTTCTCTCTTTCCTTCTTTCTTCCGCCTCTCTCTGTCTCTGTCTCACTTTTTCTCTTTTTCTCTCCAGGTCTCACTATCTAGACCAGGCTGGTCTGATCTCAGAGCTTCAGTCGCCTCCTCCACCACACCAGGTCTCTGTCTTTGGTTTGCTACAAATTAAGTGTTCTCACTCTCTACACATTAAAACCAACTCACCTGATCTACTTCAGTATTGCGGTTGTTTTATCTTGTGCAACTCCTCACATCTCTGACTTCCAAAGGCTGGAATTACAGGCAGGCACTGCTGATCTTTACACTTCTTGCACCCCCAACTCAGTGATAGAGATCAAACCCAAAACTTTGTACATGCATTCAAAGCCCTGGCCTACATCCCAGGCTTGGTCTGATTGAAAACATTTTTTAAAATATTTATTCATTTGGGGGTGGAAGACACACACTTGCTATTGCACTAACACACACACACACACACACACACACAGCAGCAGCAGCAGCAGCAGCAGCAGCAGCAGCACAAGGGACAATTTGTAGGGATCAGTTTCCTCTGGAGATCAAACCCAGGTCATTAGACTCAGCAGCAAGTGCCGTTACCTGCTAAGCCATGTTCCAGTCCCTGACTTCCTAATCTTTAAGGACAGATATGTGCTACAAAAGAAGAAAAGGAGAGTATAAGTGGAGTTTTATTTTACCTTTTACAACAGAGGATGTAGGACAGAGAAGAGTTAGTCAGAGTTGGAGAGCAGGGGGAATTCTGGGAGGATCAAGGGCCCCATGGGAGCAGTACTGTGGGAGCAAACCTGCCCCTCACTGCTGTTAACACAGCTAGAGGTGAACAGGAAGAGTCACTCCTGATGACAGCCATAGGTCCAGTGACACTCAGATGCAGTTTTGAAACCTCTTTTCATTTGTGAACTTGGACATCAATTATTATGTCACCAACTTTGTTACGAGTTGACACTTGGTACTGAGCTGTTACACGGGGAATTCTAAGGATTTTATATTCCCTCTGACTGTTGTTACTTGACGGACCATTGATTTTCAGCATAAACTGCCACTGAGAATAAGTCCTGAGAAGTAAATATCCTGTCCGAGACAATTGTGGTTTCTCATGTGGCAAACCGAGCTTCACTTACTCACTGATTAGCTGGCTCCTGCTGTTCACAGAAGCAAGGATAAGCTGCTCTGCCTGCCCAGGGCGTCCGGCTGACCCTGCTCCCTCCCTGTCCTGCTCCAGCCTGGAGGCAAAGGTTACCGCATTTCAGCAGGACTTCAGCAAGTGCAGCAGGCTCTGGAGGGCTTCCTGCAGCCCCTGCCCCGTGAGAGCGCTGCAAGCCCGCAGCTCCCAGCAACGGTCTTGGAACCTTTCCAGGCCCAGCCTGTTTCTGATTTCAAGCAACGGCAGAGCATCAGGAGCCTCCTGTTTGTTGGCCAGTACCAAGAAAGGGACGCCGGCCATGTTGGGGTTTTCCAGGACTTCCTTGAGCTCAGCCACTGCCTCAGGCAAGCGGGCTTCATCTGTGCTGTCCAGCACGTACACAAGGAGGTCGGTGCCTTCCAGGTAGTCCTTCCAGGTAGCCCTGAGTTGGCTCTGTCCCCCAATGTCCCAGAGAGTCAGTGACACATGTCCAGGAGCCTCAAGAGGCTCTACATTAAAACCAACAGTGGGTAGTGTGTCTACCAGCTGGTTCCCTTTCAGTTTGTACAGGATTGTAGTCTTGCCAGCGGAGTCGAGGCCCATCATTACCACCTGGGCCTCTGCCTTGTGACCTCTGGAATTCACAGAGCCCATGATGGCCCCTGATGAGTCCTTCTGCAGATAGGCTGGGGGCGCACAGCAGCTATTCTTCTCTGAAGACATGCAAACCCATGCGTCCCCTGAGCTCCTACCCTAGAACAGAAGAAGTCATTTTAGGGAAGGGTTTCAGACCCAGGTCAGACCATTGAAAGGTCCAGGAAGTGAGGGAGTGTGAGTCACCAGCAGCTGACTGACCTCTGGCGCAGGATGGCCTGGAGATACAGAACTCCCCGTCCTTCCTAAGTAGTTAAGAAATAGCCTAACGGAGCTGCAGGAACCCTGACCAATAGAACCTGCAGACAGGCGTTTTTCAATTCTGCACAGTTGGTGTCCTCTGACCCTCCTCTTTTGTTCTGGAGTCTAAACTCAGAAGTGGCAGCACACTGCATTCCACAGAGTGCAGACCACTTGGAGTTCCTCCCAGGACCCACCCGCACAGTGGTCTCTCCAACTGACAACCATTGCTGATTCAGAAGTTTTCCACATCACCTAAGAACTGTCTACAACTTAGGAGAAAGTTGGGGAGGCAGGAGGAGGACCATAGCACTCTTAGGAGTATGCATCAAATACCACTGTAAGGAGCCCCATTCACTCGTGCCACGGGAAAGAGAACAAGAGTTAGTTACCTCTGTGGCATGCCTGCACTGTGGTAGGCCTCCCCCGCGAGGGCACCTCTCCACAGTGAAGCTTCTTTCTGCTGGTCGCCATGTTCCGAGAGCAGAGCATGAAGGAAGTGTATTGGCTGTTGCAATCTGACCTGGTTTTGCTTCCTTTTCTCTCTAGTGGTTGGGGCAGATATCCTCCTACACTGAGGCTGTGCCTCAAGACATCTCAGCTCTCGGGTTGTTAGTGGAGCCCTGCCCAGTGCCAGCTCTCATGAACTGCCACCCTCAGTGGCCTTCACAAGTGCAGAGCTGTGCCACCCTCAGCTGCTTTCTGTTGCTTTCCTTGACGTCTGTGATCTCCCGGGGAATTCTGAAACCCAGGCCATTCAGCACAGGCAGCAGTGGTTTTCTGGTGCCTGGAGGTTTTTTGATTTACTGTAAAGCTTGTCAGAATTAAAATGGAGTGACTTGTCAAGCCCAAACAAAAAAGGAGGAAATAATAAATTAATCAATAATTAATAAGTACATAAAGGAGCAGATCTCATGCAGGCATGGCTGAGAGTATTTATAAAAGACTGCTAGAAACACAACTGTACACACACACACACACACACACATGCACACAAACATTCACGTGCATATTCTCACACACTGGTTCTACAGAGATGTCTGTCCAACAACTATTTAATTTTGGAATAGCACGACCCTTGTTATTTTCCTTTGCAGCCTAAGATGGTTTCATATAGTTATGTAAGCCTTCTACTGTGTGTGCACATGTGCATGTGGTATGTGAACATGTTTGTGTGTGCATATTCACATGCATGTACACGTGCATGCACATGGAGACTGTAGGTCCGTTTCAGGCATTGTCTTCAGTTATTCTCCACCATATTTCCTGAGACAGGGTCTCTCAGTGTTCCTCACAGCCCTGTGTATATCTGCATACCTGGACCTCAACCTTTTCCTCTGCAGAGGGAGAGGCTCTTTCCCTAAGACACCCCCATGGAGGTCATTCATCGGTCTAGACTGGGATCCTCTGCCCTCCAGTGCTGGGATTACAGGTGAGACCCTGTGCCCAGCTTTTACAGGGGTGAAAGCTCATACAGTTGGGCCTGTGGGCTGTTTACCTTTCTTCACAGGAGAAGGGAGGGTCCGGCACACATATCCTCAACCACCTGTGTGCAATTCTTCCCTAATTGCATATGGCCTTGGGGTCTTTCAGGATGAGCTAGAGGATGTAGATTGGGACGGATGCGGGGAGGAGGCTCCATCTACTCAGCTGTTGGGAAGTGACCATCCCTCCTGGGTGCAGACCTTCTAGGGTGGCTGGTTAAGGTCACCTATGCCCCTGTCTATAGCATCCCCCTTTGACCTGAATCCCTCCTGGTTCCCAGTGAACACTGGAGGAATTGTTCTGTGGTTAATTACTGGGACCCAAAGGAGGAGGGTACATGCTACCATTCCCAAGGAAGGGGTTTCCTCGACACAGTGTTATTTACAATTCCATTCTTAGATTTTCAA
The DNA here is from genome assembly GCF_947179515.1 of Apodemus sylvaticus. Classification (NCBI taxonomy): domain Eukaryota; kingdom Metazoa; phylum Chordata; class Mammalia; order Rodentia; family Muridae; genus Apodemus; species Apodemus sylvaticus. Next base: position 66,122,873 of record NC_067479.1, read on the forward strand.
AATGGTTACTGTACAATATGTTACATAAAAAAAACGAAGAGGCATCCCTTCATTTTAAGGCCCCGTGTTAGAGATGAACACGGCCAGATGGAGGTCAGTCACGAGGGGTCTGAAGTTGAAGGAAGATGGGGGGAGGGGACCTTGATTCAGAAGTCATCTGAGGTGACCTGTCCTGAGTGAGTGGGCTGCTTCTTCAAGGTAGGACATGGATGTATTCCTTTGTAAAACATGCTACTTTGTGCTTGTATCCTGTGGGTACAGGATGGGTGTCAGCGTGAGCATGGTGGCAGAGAAATCAGATAGTACGACTTTCACAGAAAAGTGTGGCAGCAGGGCAGTGGTGGCACACACCTTTAATCACAGCACTTGGGAGGCAGAGGCAGGCGGATTTCTGAGTTCGAGGCCATCCTGGTCTACAGAATGAGTTCCAGGACACCAAGACTACACAGAGAAACCCTGTCTCAAAAACACCAAATCCAGAAAAAAAAAAAAGAAGAAAAAAAAAAAGAAAAAGCATGGCTCATAATCTGCACGGTAACAAGTCATTATCGAATATTTGGGAGGTGGAGGCAAGAAAACCAGAAGTTCAAAGTCACCCTTGGCTGCATAGTGAACACGGATTGACGGGGTTACTAGCTAGAGACCTTGTTTCAAAAAATAAAGAAGATTGCTGAATGAAGATAGAACAGTTAAGTCCACTACAGGACACAGACAGTGACAGAAAGTGCAAAGAAAATCTCCCTACATTTACAGTGCGTAACAATACCTATGTATTTATTTTCATATGCTGTTTAAAAAATTCTAAATATTTATTTATGGGTGGGGCATGCGGATTCTGGGGCTTGAATCCAAGTCATCAGACTCAGGACCAAGCTCCTTTTCATGTCACGCCATCTCATGGGTCCTTTCATGCTTGTAAACGTGCATTTGTGAGTGCCCTTCTGCAGGCTTCCTAGGTGGTTAGCCTCAGTGGGATGTAGCTGCTCTCTCGTTCCTGCTTTCTAGCACTGACCACAAACCCAGCTTTTACAGAAGTCACATATCTGCAGCGAACACTCTGGAAGAAATATTTATCAAGCCAGCAGCACCTGGAAGCTGCAGTGTTCTCCTCCCTTTACTGCTCCTTAAATTGCTGGCTTCGGTCTGGTTTGGGCTACTGCTCTGGGTACCTACTGTGTGGAGTAGGGAGACAGCCTACACCTTTGAAGCTCTGGGCACATTCAGCTCTGCTCTTGGCTGCCTCCGCCATTTTGAAATCCATCTGATGATCTTGGTGGAGAGCCATGCCAAGCAGTCACAGCTATCACCGTGGTCTTTTCTTTCTTTGCCTTCTTCCTGAGCAACTCTGTGAATCCACAACATCCTCCATCTCACATTCAGCTGGGTGCTTATTTAACAACCTGTTTGCCAATTGCAGCCCAGGCTAATTATAGCTATGTTCCCCATGGTTGAAATCAGAGTATATATACACTCTTGGGTTCTGATTTTTTTTTCATTTAAGATTGTATTGAAAATTATGTGATTTTACTTCAGTCTCCAGTAAAAACAGTGTAATGTCTTCATAATTATACTCTCAAGGAGTGTGTGGACCACTGTCCTCTGAGTTCAATAGTGGTTATATTCTTAATCTGAGCAGCTGTGGTCACCTACAAGTCTCCTTCGGAATGGGACCTGTTGACATTCCTTTATACTAGGGGGTGAGGAGACCCATTAGGCCCTCACTTGTGATTCTAACCATGGTGTCCTATGCCTCCTGATTTCTGTTCCAGCTGTTCATGGCCAGAGCAATGTGAGAGTATACTGTTTGAATATGCTTGGCCCATGGGAAGTGCCACTATCAGGAGGTGTGGCCTTGTTGGGGGAAGTACATCACTGTACAGGAGGACATTGAGGGCTCTTAGTGCCAAAGCTCTGCCCAGTATGGAAGAGAGAGCCTCCTCCTCCTCCTCCTGGCTGTCTTCAAATCAGAACGTAGAACTCTCGACTTCTCCAGCACCAGGCCTGTCTACCTGGATGCTGCCATGCTACCCGTCATGGTGATGATGGACTGAACCTCTGAAACTGTAAGCCAGCCTCAATTAAATGTTTACCTTTATAAGCATTGCCTTGGTCATGGTGTCTCTTCACAGCCATAAAGCTCAAACCAACACATATACCACATATAGAAGGTTGACTAAAAGGTGGACTCCAGCGGTGCCTCTATTGGGAAGTCTCCATCCATGCTGAGGTGAGACTTGTGGTCACACTGATCTTTTGGGCCCATTCACCTGTTAGTGATTCATTATGCATGCATCTATAAGATAAATAAACTCTGGTGCATCCAGCCATACTCAGATGGAATTGTTACTTGGCCTGTGTTGGTACCCCGAGGTGAAGACACATCTGTTCATTTCCACCAGAAAATTCCATCCAGTAATGTGATTTATTCCTGAAGTCTACAACATCCAACAAAACAAAACGTCCCACTCCCCCACCCCCCCACCCCCCCTAACCCCCATCCCCCCCAACCCCCCCACCCCCACCCCAAAAAAAACCCAAAGAAGCTAAATTAAAGAATTACTTCATCAGATAGATTACAGGGTTGCAGTTCTGAAGCAGAGGAAATGAACGCTACCTGTTGCTTAGAACTTCGGCACATAGGGTGTTGCTGCACCATTCCTGCTTTGATTTTAGATATTGCTTAGTGCTCCCCACCTTCTGTTATAGGTTAGACCCTTTAGTGCCCAGTTCTGTGACACCATGGAGTTGCTGTTGGTTTTTAGCAGTGACAGGAGACAGTGGAGAGAATGTTGTCTATAATGGTTGCTATGGTTACGCCCCTATCAGCTGCTAATCTCAGCTCCTTTTTGTTAGGTGTTCTGTTAGCCCTTTCTTCTTTATCACGTCATCAGAATGGGCATGTGGAGTCTGAAGCCACAAGCGTGCTCTGTTGTGCGTGTGGAGCAGCTCAGTGGAATGTGGTGCTACATTCCAGGTTGGCCTCCAGCCCAGGTTCATGAGGGAATCCATCTTTGCATGTTTCCGATCATTAGATGGTGTGTCCTTACACAAAGCAAATTATCTACCCCCGAGAAAAGTTAAAAGGAGGAATAATGGTGGCTGTCTTCTCCTGTCACTGTGTGTGTGTTCACATATTTTGTCACCATTATCTTGCTGGCCAGAGCAAGAAATACCTTCTCTTATCTTGGCTATGTTCATGTTTTCTAAGAACATTGCTTCGGTCTCTTGGTATCTGAATAAGTAGTACAATGCTACTCTTTGTAAGAAGAAAGCAGGAAAGGTATTAGGTTGAAAACATTATTGCTGCATGTTAAGGCCTAGGCAATTGTTGCCTGTCTAGCCAGACCTTTTGTGCTGTTACTAATGTTATAAAGAAAATTTCTCATGTGCTGTCATTAGGAAACTTTCTCATGCCTGAGTTGATTGCATATTCTGTTATGTTCTGTGCTTTGGTGTTCTTGGAAACCAGTCACAATCAAGGTCAGTTAGAACTGCTTTGGATAGTTAGCCACAGGAAGCTTGGACCTGAACCAACAGCCAGCAGCTATGGTTTCTTGCCTTTATAATTTACCCCTGGTGTAGACCCCAACATAAGAGAGACACTTGCTCCAATATAAGAAGCCGTTTGGACTAAAACTTCCATTTTGAGTGGGGGTCAAATAAAGTTTATGCTTCCAAGAACTCCATGGGAACTGACATCCTGCCCCACAGAAAGAGACATGCATCCTGGTTGGCAAGTTAAGACAGGAATGTTAGGCAGGCAAGTCTCCTGCCGCAGTTGAATACCCCAACCAATGAGAACAGGCTAAGTGTACAACAGAGACATGCTCCTAAGGCAATCCCATATCCTAAATCCTGATGGACGAAATAACTTGGCACAGATGTTTGTGAATTTCAGGCTTAAAAAGCTCTATAGGATTCTAGCTGGACTTTACAATTCAGCTTCCAAGTCTGGACTGCATCCCTGATCAATCAGTCTTAGGGAGTGCATTCAATAAATCAGCCCTGTTTGACTGAGATTGGTGTCTGAGTGGTTTGTGTGATGATTTCCAGACCCCAACACTATATCCTCCTTTCTACCTGTGTCAAGTGTTTTCTCTCTCTCTCTCTCTCTCTCTCTCTCTCTCCCTCCCTTGCTCACTTTCTCTCTTTCTTTCTTTCTATCTTTCTTCCTATCTATCTTTCTATCTATCTTTCTATCTTTCTTTCTATCGTTTTCTTTCTTTCTTTCTTTCTTTCTTTCTTTCTTTCTTTCTTTCTTTCTTTCTTTCTTCTTTCTTTCTTTCCTTCTTTCTATCTTTCTATCTATCTATCTTTCTATCTTTCTGTCTTTCTTTCTGTCTTTCTTTCTATCTTTCTTTCTTTCTATCTTTCTTTCTTTCTTTCTTTCATTCTCTCTTTCTTTCTCTCTCTGTTTTTTGTTTGTTTGTTTTTTTTTCAACCTTAGCTGTCCTGGACCTCACTCTGTAGACTAGGTTGGCCTCAAACACACAGATCTGAGAGCTGGGATTAAGGATGTGTACCACCTACCACCACCAGGCCCATGTTACTTTTTCTTTATACAAGGCAATGCTGTTTTCTAAAACCATTGGCCTTTGGCCTATGTTAACAGTATATATCTAGCTGTATATGTGTATATACATATGTGTGTGCACATGTATGTATGAAGCTGTGTCTCAGGTGTTTGTTCCTGGAGTAGCATCATGATCAAATTTTAAAAAAATCAAATGGGAGGTATTCCTATGAAGGTCCTCTAGAGAGTTCTATATAAGGTCTCCGGATGGCTTGGAATGTACTATATAGACCAGGCTAATCTTGAACTCACACAGACTACCTGCTTCTCCCTCCTGAGTGCTGGGTTAAAAGTGTGTGCCACTCACAGAACTTGTGTGGGAGTGGCCAACCAATGCTTGGTTTAACTTGAAGCACACACCATGAGACAGAATCTATGCCCACACTGCCTCTGTGGCCAAGGACTGGGCACTGGCTAACACAGAGACTTAGGGTAGAACTAAACACAAATGGCAAAAATAAAATAAAATACATGAAAGGAAATTACTTCTAACAATATTCTGCTATAATCATAGACCAGCGCTGTGTCCAGTTGTCATCAGAGAGGTTTCCTCTGGCTGCAGATGGGAGTGGTTGTAGAGACCTGCAGCCAGGCATCATATGGAGAGAGAATCTATTTTTAAGATTTCCATTGGGTTCCTTCTCTAGGAGATCGGAAAATCCTGCAGAAGAGGGGGAGGAGAGATTGCAGGAGTCAGAGGGGATGGAGGAACCAGGAGAACATGGCCCACTGAATTAATCAAGCAGGGTGCATGTGGGCTCACAGAGGCTGAAGCGGCAAGCACAGGGCCTGCGTGGGTCTGCGTGGGCCTGCGTGGGTCTGCGTGGGTCTGCGTGGGCCTGCGTGGGTCTGTGTGGGCCTGCGTGGATCTGCGCAGTCTGCGCCAGGTCCTCTGTGTTATGTTATGGTTGCTAGCTTGGTGTTTGGGGTGGGGGGCTCCTAACAGTGGGAGGTGGGGTGCATCGCTATGCTGCTGAATGTTCTGCACGCCATACTTGGTGTGCACTGCACACATTGACAAGGCTGCATCTGATTTAGATCCTGGCTAGAAATGTGCTGCCAGGCTCCCTAGCAAGGCATGGACTGTGTGCTACTGGAAGGTGATCCAGGGAATACAAACCTCCACTCTGTTCTCACCATGTTTCCTGACTCATTCACTTATTAGTCTACTGGTCCCATGGATCCTCCGGTGACATAAAAGAAGGAAGCTATTTCTCTCTTCTCTTCTCTTCTCTTCTCTTCTCTTCTCTTCTCTTCTCTTCTCTTCTCTTCTCTTCTCTTCTCTTCTCTTCTCTTCTCTTCTTTCTTTCTTTCTTTCTTTCTTTCTTTCTTTCTTTCTTTCTTTCTTTCTTGGCATCTGGTGATCGAACCTGGAGCCATCTGAAAGCTAGCCAAGTATTTTAGATATTCAGCCCAAAGATGTGGTTTTTAAAAATTCAGTGAACTGCTCCAAATACTCCCTCTCGGGGGACTAGGTTCCGTGGTACCAGATGTCCATCAACTGATGAATCAGTAATGGAAGTGTAGCACGTTTACACAACCAAATATTATTCAACTGCTAAAAAATAAAATTATGAAATTTACAGGAAAATGATAGACCTAGAAAGACTCAAACATTATATGTGTTTTTTTCTATATGGTTGTCAGCTTTTAAACTGTAGATATGTGTGTTTCAATTATAAATAGCCACAGAGGTTAGGTAGATAGTAAGGGACCAGGAAGGAGGATTGTCCAAAGAAGGATGAAGAGAATATAATGTTATAAAGAAATAAGGGGAAATTGGAATAGGAGTATTAAGTCAGAGGGGAATGGGGGGATAACCACCACTAAAAGCTTTTTGAAAAGCCATACGGAAACCTACTACTATAGAACTTCCTAAAACATATACTTATATGAAAGGAATTTAAATGGAGTTACCAAATAATGAGGGAGACAATGCCCCAATTAGACACTTTATGCTACCAATTAAAGCCCCAGTAGCGGAAATGAGTTACATTTTGTCGAGTCATTGGCCAAAGGGATCTCACACACAGGTCCCAACATTATAGGCTATTGCTAATGCTATTGGTTGTTCTCCCAAACTGTCAGTAAGGCCCTGTTGCTGGAGACACAGCTTATATTATTGAACTCAGAGAAACGTAGCTGGTGTCCAAGCAGAACCTTCACCCCTACTGACTCGTAGAGTCCATGATACTGCAAGGTACTCTGTGCCTTACTGGGGGGAAAGGTAATCATCAAAATGACCCGGCTATGAATCCTGAGACCTGCAATGGTGGCTGGCCTGCAGGATATACTGGTGTAGTTTTCTCCAATGGAGTGTTCCTAGGTATATCACCCACAGACAGGAGTAGTTGGCCAACATAAAGCAAACTATATATTTGTTTGTTTTGTTTTTTTCTTTTGAGAGAAACCACATGAAGCCAGGGAGAGGAGATCAAGAATGAATTGGGGGAGGGCAAATAATATGTTCAAAACCTAATATATGAGAAAAAGCTAGTAAAAAGATACAGAAAAGAAAAACATTTCACTTGTGATGAACCTAGTTTGATAAGATGATAAGCATTCTTAGGAATGTCTTGAAGTCTTTCCAGGATTCTTTTTATTGTTTACACACATAGTTTTCTAGTGTGTAATATGACTTCATGACTGCACAGAAGCAGAGATTCCCCAGAATAGTAAACCAGATGATTTTTCTCTACAGCTAATTCTTCTCTGTTGACAAGCCTTAAGTTTTTTGGCTTGTGAGTGGGTTTTAGGTGAGGCTTTCTGTCGTTTGCACACCATGTAACCAGAATTATGCATCACTGTCTGTGTATTGTCTGACTCACAATGGCCAACAACTGGGTTCCCTCCATAAATGGAAATGGTTTAATGTGAGATTGCTCTCAGACCATGATGCTTGAGGCTTGTATGAGGAAATGTCCAGGGAATTTACTCAATATTTTGCCTCTTCTTTTTCCTTCCAACACATATTCATCTGCCATTAGCTTAGTAAGGAAATCAAAAACTAAGTTTTACTGATGGCTCCGTATAATACTCAGCTCCAGCAGTGGATAATCATAGCAATTCTTCTCTGCCGTCACACAGCTTTGAAAGACAGAGATGAAAACCTTAGTGGAAAGCAACAGTCTGTGCTGGATAATTATAATTGTCAGTGACACAGAATTCAGAATTCCAGGGAAGGGAGTTTTAATGAGTTATTGTCTAGATCAAGTTGACCTGTGAGCATGTCTATGAGTGATTATCGTGAGTTAGTTAATTATATTACATTAACTCTGTATGAGTTAACACTGTTGGTGACACCATTCCCTTGGCAGGGGCATCCTCAGCTCTGTGGGAGAGGAGAGGATGGGCTCAGCACAGCGTCACGAGCTCATCCTCTCTGTGCTTTACCATTGGAGATGCTGTGACTTAACTGTGTCAGGGCTTTCCCACCTTGACTTCCTGAGATGATGAACTATAACCTGGAACTGGGAGCTAAATGACCCTTTCTCCTCTAGGTTACTTTTATCAGGTTATTTTGTCACAGTGAGTGGAAGGAAAGATACCATCTGTCCATTTTTCCTTGAGGAATAGTCAAAGGATAGACAAATAAACCCCAGTTTATATGCTACTTGAACATGGCTTGCCTGGATTGTTAGGCTACCAGGAGGGAAACAACTGGAAATATGGATGACAAGGCAGTTTGGGGAAGCATTCCTACATGCTTGTCCCATCTGGATGCTTACCTAGATTCTAGGTCCTAGAAGATCAACTGAGAATTGAATGTAAACAATTGGTGAGAATATAGCAACTTGGTCTGTGTTGGCATATATATATTTATTTATTTGGCATATATATTGGCATATATATATTTATTGGGTTCTTATATCTACCTCCCTTCCAACCTTTATTCTACCCTAATCCCTTCCAATCCCCAACACTAGGTAGGAGAGAAAGAAGGTTAGAAGAGAAAAGGGGCATAGACCTCATTACCCTACTTCCTGCTGATTAGGGGCGTTAGGTTCCTCGGGGAAAGTTCAGTCTTCCTTGTCAGGATATCCCCAACTTCCTCTTCTATCAATTTTGATCATGACCATTTGACAAACCTCAACAACAGGAACTAGCAAGCAGTACCCCAGGCCCTCTCAGGGCTCTCTCATTTATACCCTCTCAAGAATTCCCAGAATTCTAAGCATGAACTATCTTCAGTTGGCAAAAATCACAGCCCTGCCAGTGCACGAGGCAAACCATAATCACCTACTCTTATCCCACACCTGGGATTAAAACAAAAACATATTCATAGAACATAACTGGGTTTTTAAAGAAACCAAAACTCTCACTACAAGTCTGTGTATACCAGCCAGGCTCTTCTGCAAAGCCTCAGCCTGCTAGAAGCACACTTGTGCTTGTTCAGTCAGTCAACAGGTTCTCCAGCACAGGAGAGAGGATTGAAAAGAAAAAGACAATTAGACAACGCTGCAGCATGACCCCAGTCTTCTGAGACTGAAGGCAGGTTTAATTTTTTTCCAATCTGCTTTTATACCACTGTAACTACATGCAAGTATCAAGGGTAAGAGTAGTACATGAGGAACAAGCAAGATAATAAACACAAATAGTAAAGGCAATAAGCAAAGTCCTGTGATAGTTGTTTCCAAGGGCTCCTCAGAATGACCAAAATACCTGAGCCCACTTCATTGTCCAAGTCCAAAATCTTGCCCACCCGAAGATTAAAATTTCTGCCTTAATCTACTTCCCTATTATAACCTAACTAGTTCAGATTCCTGCCTGAACTTAACTTCCCTGTCATGCCCTAATGTCAGATTCCTTCCTTAGCTTACCATGGCCTAAGGTCAGATTCCTGCCCGAAGCCCATTTCCTTGTCCTTGGCCAATGTCAGGCTCCTGCCAAGTGGTAGCCCAAAAAGGCTCTTTACGTCTTATTACAAATGAAATATTTATGTCTTTGCGGAGTCTATGCTTTGTGTGTTTAGTGCAGTGGTGGCTTCCTCTCCCACACGCTGCTTGTGAAGATCAATTCCCCACCCATAGACGATGGTATCACGGCCATGTGGGCTCACTGAGAAATGAGACAAAAATGCAAGGTGAGAAGGAAGTCTGCAGGAAGAAGCAAGGTATGTGCTGAATAATTTGGACCTGGACTGAATTTCCCAGCCGATTGTTTTCTGGTGAACCCAGGCTCACGATGTGGAGATGCCAAGATCAAATAGCATTTCCAGCAAACTGATGCTGAAGGAGAACCTGAGGCACACCCTGCCCATTACCCCGACAGAATGTATCAACGAAGGGCGAGCGTGTAGAAGCCTCCCAGGTAGAAGTAGTTCAGAGGACAGGGAGCATCTGCTCCGTTGAACCCCTGGAATGGAAGAGAGTGCCTAGCTCCTGCTGGGCAATCGATACATATTTCAAAAAGAAAGAGAGTCTGCTAAAGGATTCACACAGAGGACTGAATAATAGGGAATATGCTAACACACACATCTTATCAGAGGTATAACGCTGTGATTGAGTCTAAAAAGACATACATCCAGCACATGTCACTAGATGCCGGGCAGCGGAGGCGCCCTCATGGAGTGTGACTTCTCTGCCTTCTGAGAGCCCAGGCTACCCTATCTGGATAGGATTTTCCCCGGAACAGCCAACTCCACATAGAGTCTAGTCAAGTCTCTTCAGGCCCCAACCATAGCATCAGGGTGTTAGCTGCCTCCACAAACCCATAACTCCTGCATTCAATGTTTTGGGTGGTTTTTTCCTTCACTGCCTCCAGGCTCAGCTGGTGATACGTCTCCACTTTCATAATGGCGAACAGGTACGCGTGCAGTACGCGTGGTCACTTTCCAAGCTGCACAACATAGTCATATCTTGTTTATTTGGTTGGGTTTGTGTCGTATCTCTTTGTGATAATATATACTTTGCCACCGTGGTGGTTCTTACCCTTGTTCATATTGTTTCTTCAAATTGATATTTTTTATTTTTCCTTTTTTTCATCCTACCAATCTATTACATTTCATTATTGTTGTTGGATGTATAGACATGATATTGATACAAAATACATTGTATCAAATAATATTTTTTAATATTCAATAAATAATTTTATTAAAAGTAAAAGCAATTTTATGTATTAATGTATAAAATTTACTAACATTTATTAACAAATAAAACTTATTGATATTTACTAGTAAGATATGCTTATGGGTTCAGAATCACTGTTGTCCTAGAATTATAGCTCAGTCTTCCGCTTGGCATGGGACCATGGCCTGTGAGCCTCACCATCAGTGGGTTTCATATTTTGCTCCATCCCTTTTTGTGAGACATGAATCTCGAAATGGCTGGATGTTGGCATTTTCTTTAGTTGCATATAGGTTAGTTATAGCATGTTAGTCAGAATTATGACCTTTCTATATGCTTTTTGCTTGTTTGTTTTTTAAAACAGGGTTTCACTGTGTAGCTCTGATTGTCCTGGAATTCACTCTGTAGACCAGGCTGGCCTTGAACTCACAGAGATCTGCCTGCCTCTGCCTCCCGACGGCTGGGACTGAAAGTGCGTGCATCACCACCTGACCCTCCTCATACTCTTTATTTGGAAATTAAACGTGAGAATGAGATGCGCCTGTGTGCCCGTGAAAAGGGTGAGCTTACAATGGATGACCTTGATTGCTGATTGGCAAGACTCAGAATTTCCCAGAAGACATGCTTCTGTGCATGTCTGTTAGGAAGTTTCATGGATGGCATTATTTAAGGGGGGGACCTATCCTTATTCTTGGTAGCATAAGAGGAGGCTCAGATACAAAGAGGACCAAAGAAAGAACAGCAACTGTCTTCCTGTCTTCCCGTTTCCCTGAGTGGAGTGTCTATTGACGTTGCTGTCATAGGGTACTGATTTAGAATCCAGCTTCTTCATTCCATATGATACAGAATCCATGCACACGATTCTCCAGGGAGCTTTCATGCCCTGGACTATCCCTAACAATATGGCTGGTCTTTGCATCCAGATAGTGAGTAAAAGCATTACAATGTTTTGTTGTTGTTACTAAACGTTATTTTTCAAACATTTTGCAATTTGCAGTAACATTGAGAAGACGTCGTCATAGTATTTTCATATAGTCCCACACAATATCTCTTACATTAGTATCCATAGCAGAGTGAGACAGCTGTTACCAGCAAGGAACACACAATGACTTGATATTGTCCCCCAGTGTCTGTGACTCACTGTGGAGCTCATGATTGGCATCAGAATCTGTGTGGATTTTCATCATCACTTAATTGCATGTATCTGTTGCCATAGCGACTTCCAGAATGTCACCTGCCTAGGAGTCCTTGCTCTCCCCTCTGCCCAATGGCACAGACCAAGTATCTACATTCTTCCTTAAACTAGTTACGGACCCCATCACTGGGATCTGTTGACTGACAGCAAACAACTTAAAGTAGGTCTGAGCTTTCCCTCTGTGGAGACACCCTCCATGGTTGTACGGAGGACACAGCACAGCGTGGCTCAGGCTCTTCCCTGTGTGTGTGTGTGTGTGTGTGTGTCGGCCACTGTTTATTGTATGGTGGCCGGGAACACAGAGCTTAGCTTGAAGCAGTGTGGCTCTGAGCCTGTGGCCATGACCTGCAGCTGTGCAGCGCCACCATCACTAAATACAGAAGGGCTCACACCCTTCAGAGCAGCACTGCCTGCTGGACACCATTCTGGCTACAGTTTGTGGCAGATGGGTCCCCAGATCTACGTGTGGCACACCCCATGCTGTGGTTACACATCACGGACCTGACATTTCCCATGAGTCTTGGGTCTCAGCTCCACTCTTCCTTCTTGTGCCCAAGGATTTTACCGTCTGTCACCCAAGACCCAGCATTAGCAATAGTCCCTGTGCTCTCCAGTCATATGACTCCAACCTAATTATCTTCTTACGTTTGTAATCATTACTTTTGGGAAGCTTTAATACAACATCCCTAGATGCCATTTCTGACATTGATCCTGCGCGGGGACCCTCTTATGTCCATGACTGCTGTCTGTGGCCCAACCTCAGTATGGAGGAGATTCTGAGTCATTGTTGCCACACTGTCATGCCCCCCGCTCCCCCCTCCTTTTCCTCCCACTGCCACACACAGGTTACAGTTGTCTGGTTGCCTGAACTCTTCACTATTCTGCTCAGATTTCATCCCTTCCCCTCTTTCATCTAGTAGCAACTTGGAAATTTCTCGTACATTCAGAGATTTCTGTTTTAGCTAAGCTGTATTCTCTCACAAGCCTGCAGACGCTCCTGTTCTTTCTAGTATGATGCTTGGAAGTTACCTGCAATGGTTTGTATTTAAATGGAAAGTACCTAAAATCCCCCATGATGCCAACCTCTGGGCACCCCTGTGAGGGGTTGTCTGGATTACAGTAGCCTCTGGGCTCCCCTGTGAGGGGTTGTCTGGATTACAGTAGCCTCTGGGCTCCCCTGTGAGGGGTTGTCTGGATTACAGTAGCCTCTGGGCTCCCCTGTGAGGGGTTGTCTGGATTAGGTTACACACATAAGCAGATGCCTGGCAGTGAGCTATGTAGTGAATAACCTTGTAAGGCATGGGTGATTGGATTGCTGATGTGAGCAGTCCATCCGTTGACTAAGTCAGCTCAGATTTAAGGAAGCCCACAAGCTTACTCAAAAAAGAATGGCAATTACATTGAATTTCTCCGTAACAGTGTGCAGATGAACTCCCAGAACTCTGCTCCTCATTCTCTGCGGAGACTCGGGTTTAAAAAGAAGACATGGGCAAAAGTGCATGGAATTTTTGAAAGCCCAGAAACCAGTCACACAGTGCTCACGGTGAGCTCAGGCTCCACATAGCCGCACGGAAAGCTTAAGAATCCTTTTCTGTCGCCGGGGCTCACCTCTCCTTAGGGTGTGGACCGCAGCTCGCACCTGGCACCGGTCAGCTGTGGGAAGCTACAGAGAGCAAAGGAGAGTGGGGCAGTCTGCGGCGGCCCAGAGAGACTCCACACCAAGGAGGCCAACTCAGCTTGGGGCAAATGAGAGGAGTCTGGTCCTTTCTTCTCGGGGAGTAGAAGGAGGGGAACACATTCTGATGGTACTTGTTAATTTCTCTCTCTCTCTCTCTCTCTCTCTCTCTCTCTCTCTGGCCGCTAAGGTTTCTTTTGATAAAACACTCAGTATAGCGCAAACTTCAAATCAGAACACATTCTGACTTGCAGGGGCTCTCAAAGGACTGGTATTTGCCATTTTACTTGTGGTGCAGTCATCTTGGCATTCCCTGGATACCTCTAGTAAGAGAAGAACCTGCAGAGCCTCACAGAGACACCAGAGGGCAGCAGAGCCTCTAAACTGAAAAAAGAAAACGAAAGGCCTCTGGCTGGGATGCGAACTGCCCAAACCAGAGAAACGGAGATATTCCAAAGTGTTTCCAGGACCTGAGAATGGCCCCTGTGCTGACCCGAAAAGATTTTCAGTTAGTACAAGACCGCTGAAGGAGACTCTCAGCCAGAACTTTCTAGAGTTACTTTCAGAGCTACAGAAAAAGCAACACTCAACGGGACAGCAAACAACTTAATCTAACAAATGATTTTCTAAATCGGTTATGCATCTGTGCTTATGCCAGGTGTGTGTAGGTCCCTTGGAAGCCAGAAGAGGGCGCCAGACGCTCGGGAGCTTGTATTATAGGTGGCTGTGAGCTGCAGATACGGGTCCTCTGGTATAGCAGCAAACTCCCTTAACCTCTGAGATCTTCAGCCCAAGAAATGTGATATTTAAAAACAGTTACCCATAACGTCTACTCTAGAAACTAGAAGGTAAAAAAATGTCTCTATCAGCCTTTAAAAACTAGCTATTAGTGTGCTGCTCTAGAGCTCAGCGGTCAGTAGAGGGCAGTAGAGGGCAGTAGGGACCGCGAGCACCCAGGAGCACTGTGAGGGGTCATGTTCCAGTTTCTCTTTTCCAAACTAATTAGGCTTTCTTGATTACGAGGACAACTGGCATTTGCAAAGCCTCTAATGATAATTAAGCCCCTTGCAACCAACCCCTTATAGTCAGAGGCAGGTGCAAGCTGAGTTTCTTGTGTCTATTATTGTAAAGGTTGAGAATCTGTAGTCCCTGAATCCAAAATCTGAAACTTCCTAACATGACACCAGTGACAAATGGGAAATCCCACCCAGGCCTGTGTGACTGAACACAGTCTAACTCGCAGCACAGGAAGGACACCGCATGTGTCACCCTTGGGCTGAGGGTAGAGCTGTGGAGAAAAATAAATGCAATTTCTGTTTAGATGTAGGCGCCCTCCCCAGAGCGCTCATTTGTCGATGCAAATATTTCCCACACTACCCCAGACTTAAAACATGTATGGTTCCAGTCATGCTGGGCAAAGGAGACATAACTCTGCTGTCTGCTGATTCGTTATCTCCTATGGTCCCATCCGCTTTTAACATTGAAAGGTAGACTCTACTATTGAGCTTCAAGTCAGTAATCACGCTACTATCCAGCATATGACCCTTTCACTCCAACCATCGTTTTAATGCTGGCAACGAACAATGGCTCAACATGGATATTTGCTGGTGTCTTAGTCAGTGTTCTATTGCTGTGAGGAGGCATCGTGACCACAGCAACTCCTATAAAGGGAAGCACTTAACTGGGGTTGACTTACAGTTTCAGAGGTGCAGTCCACTGTCAGCATGGCAGGGAGCAGGGTGCCACGCAGGCAGACATGGTGCCGGAGGAGCTGAGAGTTCTACATTCTGATCCACAGCAGCAGGAAGGAGAGACACTGGGCCTGTCCAGCTTGGGCCTTTGAAACCTCAAAACCCACCCCCAGGGACACACTTCCTCCAACAAGACCACACCTAGCCCAATAAAGACGTAACTCCGGATAGTGCCAATCCCTGAGAACTAACCTATGGGGGGGGGGGGGCGGTCATTTTTATTCAAACCGCCACAACAGAATAGCCAGGCTGTTTCTCAAAGGTTCATGTGGACTATTCTTTAGCACAGCTCCCCTACTATTATCGTCTCCATTTTACAGATGCATAAGCTGAGGACCTGGGCGGTGAAGAGCCCAGCCTGTGAGATGCCTTCCCCTGTTGAGGCGGCAGAAGGAATTGACCTACTTCGGTATTTGGCTCCAGACTCTGGAGTCGGGCTTGAGTGACCCAGCCACTCTCTGTGTATTCAAGTGCTGTCCACAGAAATGGGGAAGTTGGGTGCTTTCCCCAACGCCAAACCGTGGGGATCCCTAGAGCTGAGGTGCAGTCTGCCTTGTAAATTGGGCAGGCTACCGGGCCCAACTTCCTGCATTTGCCCCCTTGCTTACGGAGAACAGGGGTGATTTCTTCACATGCAAAGCAGAAGTCTTATCTTCCTGTTGCTTGCTTTGAGATGGAAAAAGAAAATCAGAAGCTAATTACTGAGACTCTGAGACCAAGCCTGGGCTATACAGCAAACCACCCTCCACCACCACCCCCACAAAGGGAAAGAAAATATCAAGGCAGCCTCCTTCAGAGGGGTTACAAACATGTCCTCGGCCCCAGCCCCTCTGCCCCAGCTCCTCCGCCTTCCGCTTGTTCACCGCCTTCTCTGAAGGCATCTCTCACAGCACCCAGGGAAGAGTTGGCTCTTTTAGAAGCACCATTCCCCTCAATCCCTAACCTCTCTGACCTTGAAAATGGTGCATGGAGTGGTTCCCATCCCCATCAGGTAAAAACTAGACAATATGATAACAGGAATGATTTCAGTGGATTAGTGACGAACAGTGCCAGGACCTGGGATGGCAGAACTGCGCAGGAGGGAACCACCGCCCCCATTTTGTAAGAGATGGAGGGTAAAGTAGCTCTGTACGATCTGAAGACTGAAGAAACAGATCAGAGGCCAGAGAACAAGCGCCCAACACTTACACAATTACATGCAGAGATGCCAAACGGCCATTGAGTGGGAGAAAAGGAACCCGATGTTCCTTCATCTGACAGAAACAAGCACGCATCGGAGAGGGCAGCCAGAAGGCTCGCACTGTGTGGAAGCCATTCTCACCCCGAGCGTGCGAGCATGCAGGCTGTGAGGTGGTCCTAGGCTGAGGTCAGTTCCACCCAGGGAGCTCATTTTTCCTGCTAACCCTCAGGGTTTATATTTACCAATATAAGCCACTAAAATTGTATTGGTAGTTTTGACATGATAGGAATTTTAAATGAAGCTTTCTGAAAGGACTGCCGGAGAGGGTAGAAGGAGGCTGCTTGGTCTCCTGTGCTGAGGAGAAAGGAGGAGAAAGGAGTCACTAACACAGTTACTGTCCGTTAAGGTTCCTAGCATGTTGGGTTGGATGTTTTGCTTTAAATGGTTTGAAATGTGTAGAATACATTCATAAGCAGCTTTAGCATGTTTTATATATTCCTATCCCATTACTGCCATTGTGTATGTTTTTTGTGAATATTATCTTTTTACTTGGATTAATTGTTAAGGGACAGCTGATTCTATTTTCTTTTTAGTTAAACTATGCTAATTTTTGATTTATTTCTTCTTCTCCTCTCTGATCATGCCCTTAACTAGAGGTCAGCTTGACTTTTGATTTGTACTTTCTCAATAATCTTGTGAATTACACATCATAAATTGTTTCCACTGTTCTGGGAATTGACCGACCATAAAATGTTTCATGATGTGTTAACTGTCTGACCATAAACCATGACAGGTACCTTTCTATGAGCATAAAAACTAACTGCAAAATACCACTTTTGTAACCACCTGCTCCTTTCTCATAAAATGACCTTTCTGCTGCTGATCTGGGCTCTTCATTCTCTGACCAAGAGAGACTGTAAGTTTGGCCTGGATGTAATTAAAAGTTTTATCTTGCAACATCTCAGTGTTAGATCCTGGTTTTTGATACCATAACCTAAGAAGTACTTGGTCAATTCTGATGGTGTGCACTATGTTGTTTTACATTCGAAGTCATGCCTCAGATAAGTATGTGCCAAAATCAAACCAAACCAAACCAACAACCACAACAACAAAAACTCTAAGAAAATCAAAGTGTCCTCTTTTAAACAATAGACAAAGACGTGTGTCAGGATTTTTGGAGACACTGCACTAGTGGCTAGAATTTTTGGTATCTAAAAAACATAACATTTTAAATGGCTGAATATATCGCACCAGACAAAAAGCTTAACTTAGTAACGAAGCAAGCTGTGCTTGAAAGCAAGGCGGGAAATGTTGCTTTTGACTGTTTCTGAGAACAGCCTGGGCTGAGGGACCTTCAGCACAAAGAGTCCGTAACCATGGCTCCCACCACTTCACGATACTGGAAGCAAACTTCTGCTTGGCAAAAAGCAAAAGGTGAGTCTTCTCTTGACTCACAGGGATTAGAGGTTACATCACAAGCTCTCATTTTACTGAGGAACTTCCCATTTACACAGAAGTTTGTTTTCAAATACACAGACTTAAACAGAAACCCAGTGTTAGGAGTCTGTCTAAGCTCCGCCCCACAGTTACCTGGCAACAGCCAGACAGTCCTGACCTACTATAAAAGGGGCTGCTGGGCCATTCCTCTCTTGGCCCTCTTGGGCTCTCCTCCCCTCCCCCCTCTCTCCATGTGGTCATGGCCGGCTCGCTTCTCATTTCTCTACTCTCTCCCTCTCTCTGCCTTTCTCTGCCACTACTACCCCCTTAACTCCCCCTCCACCATGCCCTGGATAAACTCTAGTCCCCCACACCACCTCAGAACATATTCTCACACCTCTTTCTCTTTTTATGATCACATGGTGAGTACAGCCCACAACGAACACCAAGTCTTTATCTCTCATAATCTTCTGATTTATAATTAATGTTAAGTCTCAGCAGCTGCTTGCCACTTTTATTCACATACTACCATAAACTAGATGGCGACAAAGGTGAAGGGGTCAAGTGTGGGTCAGAAGGTCAACAGCTTTCATCACTGGCTTCTCCTGCCTCATTTCACTTCACCTTCACCCCAAATTAGCACTTAGCCAAAAGGCCTTAGTATTTTAATCACCATAAACAAAGACAAAACCTGCCATGCTGGTGTCTTCATATGAGAGGCATCCATCTCTTCAGGTAGATCCCCAAATCACGAAGACCAAGATGTTGGGATCTAGGGAGATCCCCTTAACTCAGAGGGATAACAGATTCTGATATTGAAACGGAGTTTGCTTATTAAAGCTATAATACCAAATAAAGGCTTTTTATAGTAAAAAAAAAAGTATTTAAAAATAGAGATATGGGAAATCTAAAAGAAAGGAAGTTCTGCTAGGAGGCTATATCTTCCAGACTCAAATGCTGACTGTTCCTATCGGTGATTGACCCGTCCAGCAGGTCCAGTTATTCCAGGGTCCCGAAGAGGCACTACCTGAGGGTCAAAAATGGGGGGAAGAGAGAAGGGAGGCCAAGCACCCTAAGAAATGCAAAGTCAGAGTCAGTCTGGGTTGTGTCAAGGCCTCATTTAATGTCGGGGAGGTAAATGTGTTTTAAGGCTCACAGAGAAGGAATTGATCTTCACACAAGAACAAAGGAGGGAAGGGCAGAGACACCCCTAGTGATAGAAGCAGAAAGCGAGGAGGTCATCCGGTGGGGACACCCGGAGTTAATGCTGGCAGGAACATTCCGAGGTTAGGGCAGGGACTCGCACTCTTCTCGCACCAACAGCTCATGGGGAAGGCTCTAGTTAATTGTTTTCATATTTTAGCAGCCACCACCTTAGGACCATGAGTAAGCATTAAATCTGAATAGCTCAGGACGGCTTCCCACAGGTGATAATAAAATACTCAGTTTCTGGAGGTCACCATCAGAGACCCTGGATTATCCTTGAGTAGCTAGCACCATATGTCTACACAGTCAGACCATCATGAGCCTGGCTTTGCCTCTGCCGTTCATTGTGGAGAGTACATTCACCTTGTCTCAAAGACGGACATGTGGATGTCATCAGTCTGATCAGAGCATTAGCGTGGTGCCAAGCCAGGATTTTCTCTCCTCGGTAGGATCTGAGTAGTTTTGACATCTAGAGACAGAGGAGAGGGCGCATGGTACCATTGCGTCTCCTCACGGCTAACAGCTATGTTTTCACAAGGAACGGTTTTACCTGAGTGAGGAGACATACGGCATCACACAGCCCTGTAACCTCAGCACTTGCACTAAAGCGGCTGGGCAGGAGGACTGTGACTCTGAGGCTAGCCTGGGCTATACAGTAAGACTGTCTCCAAAAAGAGTTTATGATTTGCATCAAGCACAGACACATTCAGATTGCTTCCCTTCAGCTTGGATCATATGGCTTTTCCCTTTCTGTGGCCACTTGTGGTCTAAAATATGGTCCACAGGCCCAGACACAAAGAGTCCTTGTGACTGTGGAAATCGTATACATCTAATTACTCCGTTCTTGCCACATCTATAGCATCTGATACCACAGTGAGTGAGAAGCACATACAAAAAACAGAGCAAAAGTGGGCTCTCCTGAGAAAACATCAAAGATCCGGATCTCGCTACTGAAGGGTGAGCAGAGGAACTGGACAGGCTTACACCCCCTGGAACTGGGCAGGCTTACACCCCCTGGAACTGGGCAGGCTTACACCCCCTGGAACTGGGCAGGCTTACACCCCCTGGAACTGGACAGGCTCACACCCCCTGGAACTGGGCAGGCTTACACCCCCTGGAACTGGGCAGGCTTACACCCCCTGGAACTGAGCAGGCTTACACCCCCTGGAGTTGCTGACTTGGGGTGCTGTGGGTGCTATCCTCACAGAAGATATCTTTCCTAACCCATGCAACCAACACAGAGTAGCAGCAATCAGCAGCAAACAGAAAAACATCCGTCCTCACCGAGCTACGCTAGAAGGTCCTGGGACCATGGGATGGGCACAGGTGAGGGGAAGAAATGTTAAATAAAGAGGAATGAGGAGCAGGAAGCAGGAAGAGCAGCATGGTGGGTGGGACTTGGAACCCGGCAGGCAACCTACAATACCACCTTGGTGGTAGGCTCGGTTGGAGAAAGGCTGTAGCTAAGTGCATGGAGACGCCATGTCTGTTCAACTGCAGAAAAGCCACTGTAGGGGCAAAAACCCTGGGAGGGAAGGCAGGGAAGAGGGTGGAGCCTCTGTGGTGGCAGGTCCTTGTCTCAGGGCTTGCTCACCTCTCGGTGGGAGGCAGAGAGGTCAGGCCAGGCTGGGCCCTGGGCTATAACCCCTGAGGCCTGCCCCGGGCTATAACCCATGAGGCCTGCCCCGGGCTATAACCCCTGAGGCCTGCCCCGGGCTATAACCCATGAGGCCTGCCCCGGGCTATAACCCCTGAGGCCTGCCCTGAGCTATAACCCCTGAGGCCTGCCCTGGGCGACCTGCCCTGGGCTATAACCCATGAGGCCTGCCCTGGGCTATAACCCATGAGACCTGCCCTGGGCTATAACCCCTGAGGCCTGCCCTGGCAATGTCCCTCCTCCAGCTGGGCCCTAGCACCCAATAGCTCCTCCCACACCCAACCCAGCACTGCCCTCTGGGAACCAAGCTGAAGCAGGTGAGCCCATACAGACACTGCGTGTCTCATTTCACACTTAAACCCTGACACTAGTGTACACGCTCAGCTGTGTACACAACTTTCACCTCCACTGAGTTGAGTGATTGCTATGTGGGTTGAGCAAATTCTTTGCATTTTTATTTTCTCTTGTTTAATTTGGTTAGCTATAAAACTGAATATCTCAAATAGAAATAGTAAGAAGAACAAGATTAAATAAAACCGGTAAGTCTTGATAACCAGAAAATGGTTTGGTTGAAAGTACTCAATGACTAGAGATTGGCTACATTATTAATTTTTTAAGATAGGGTCTCAATTTGTATTTTAGACTGGTTGGAATTCAAAGCAGTCTCCCTATCCTGGAAGTAGTTTACAGGACACTGCCACCATACCCAATTCTCAGTGAGTAATGAAGAGGAATTCACCAAGTCCTTCTTGCCTGTAAGAAAGGAAAAGGTAAATATTAAGGGTACTAAAGTGGTTCCTTTGTCTTGTGTAAAAGCACCACATGTTTGGACTCAGGACTACTGCAGTCTGGCTGTTAATCCACCAGCGAGGGGGAGTTGGAAAGCCTCCTTCTCCGATCTGCGTCTGTGCTTAGAGGTGTTCCAGGGGATGCCGCAGGCATGTCTGTAGATGGAGTCTGCAGATAGCTGGGATTAGACAGAGCACGTGGCTCTTGTGAGTATTTCTGTGTGAATATTGAAACAGTTGTGGAAAGTCTCTGGCCAAAGCTTCCATTGTGGTTTACCCTAACCCAAGAAGAGAAGGCAGTAGTGGTCACTAATTGTTTTCCCTGTTACATGAATCTTCTCTCACATACAAACATGAGTCAAAGATGACAAGTGAATGAATGGTTGTCTGCTGTGCTGTCCACAGTGGCAGGTGGGGTGTCCTTTTCTGGAGGCCACCAAATCCATTCTCACCCGCTGCTTCACCATTGCTATGGGCTGATGGCAAAGTTCATTTGAGCCTTTACCCTGTTTGAATTATTATTTTTTTTTTTGCATTTATTACTCTAAGAAATTTGTTTTGTGCTTGTTCAGTTGTCTGTCTCCATCACCTAGGAAGCATACAGGAGAACATGGAGGGCCGAACTCTCTGGTTCCTCAAGGTGTCTTTAAAACCATTCCTGATGTGAGGTAGGCCTCATCCCTTTTGCCTGTAAGTGTTAAAATCAAACACAAGACTCCATGGCTGTTTGTGATAAAGACAAAGACTGTCTCAGTTATAGAAATGATATTGGTTTAGGTAAGATCAAAAGTCAGCTTCTAAACACTCCTCCCCTGCAAGCCATAACTCATTAACTACACAGAGAGGGGGACTGCTTACTAGATTCTCAGCATCAGTAACTCCTCACCAAACACTAGCAGATAGCGCCTACCCCGCGAAGGGCTGCATCACCCTGGCTTGAGTACACCTGCTCGTTCTGGAGTCGATGCTACATGCCTCCTTCCTCGCATCCTAAATGTTTTGGGGAATCACCAAGACTCTTTCATGCTCTCACAACACAATGTCTATACTCCAAACGCATCCTCCATCCCTCTGTATGATGCAGTGCTGTGTGGGCATATCCGCTGCTGCAGACCCTGGCATCCCTGTTAGAGGCACACAACGCTGACAATCACAGGCACACATGAATGAAGGGGGCGGCAGGAAGCATAAACATCTCTCGGGTTCAAATCACCTGTGGTGGTTTAAATAAGAAAGGCCCCTGTAGGCGCATATATTTGAATGATTTGTCTCCAGTTGGTGGGACTGTTTAGGAAGGATTAGGAGGTGTGGCCTTGCTAGAGGAGATGTGTCATTTGGGTGGGGGTGGTGGCTTTGGGGTTTCAAAAGCTCCATCCAGGCCCAGTATTAATCTTTTTCTGCCCCAGCCTTGTATAACAGGACGTAGGCTTCTTCTAGTGCTCCAGTTCTATGCCTGCTTGCCTGCCAGCCTACCTGTGGCCACACACCCCTCCATGATGATCACAGACTTAACCTCGGACCCTGTAAGCAAGCCCCAGTTAAATGCTTTCTTCTATAAGCTGCCTTGCTCACAGTGCCTCACCACAAGAATAGAAAAACAGCTAAGACACCATCTCCTGCTAGAAAGTTCTTGTGGTTTTCCTTTTTTCTTTCTTTATTTCTTTCTTCCTTTCTTTCTTTCTTTTTTATTTTATTTATTTATTTATTTATTTTTTGGTGTTTTGGATTTGGTTTTTTCGAGACAGGGTTTCTCTGTATAGCCCTGGCTGTCCTAGAGCTCACTCTGTTGACCAGGCTGACCTTGAACTCAGAAATCCACCTGCCTCTGCCTCCCAGAGTGCTGGGATTACAGGCGTGCGCCACCACCACCCGGCTTCTTGTGTCTTTTCTTCATCTGAGAGGAGGACAGTCCAGGGACTGAAATACAGACATCACTAATTGAGATGTGTTCTTTTCTTTCTTTCACCTGCCTTTGTGAAAAGGTCATAAATATAGATTGCAGCAAACAGTGCATTGTGTGAGCTCTTGGAGCCTTTCCAGGG
This sequence comes from Apodemus sylvaticus, assembly GCF_947179515.1. Taxonomy (NCBI): domain Eukaryota; kingdom Metazoa; phylum Chordata; class Mammalia; order Rodentia; family Muridae; genus Apodemus; species Apodemus sylvaticus. The sequence continues at coordinate 66,146,442 of NC_067479.1, forward strand.
GCAATTCTCCTGACTGTCTCCAGCTGACAAAGACACACCCCATAAAGTATCTGTGAAGCATCTGTGGCAGGATGAGGTGCCAGCACCTAGCAGGGGCAGCTATCCCAATATGTGACAAGCTTCCTTGTCACATCAGGCCTAGGCTGATCAATGTGCGTTGACAAGACAGTTCCCTGACCTGTCCAGCCACAACTCCTAATCCGAGGTTGACCACTCATGTTGCTCACTTTCTGGATTGGCCTGTGGCTTTTCCACTCCTGGAGTGCCTCTCTGTGGAGAAGACCTATCATGAAAATGAAATATTATAAGAAAAATTGGATCTTCTTAGTGATGCCAACGGGGTAGACTTAGCTCTGACTGTATGCAAAAACCATTTATGGTATCCCTCATGCATTGAGAGGAAAAAAACTGCAGTTGTCGGACAACTCAAATGACTTCCAACAATGGCAGAACTACTTGTAAGCATGTTTGAGGATCCAGAAACTACTAGGCAAACACAGTCAACCAGGATGGTTAGACATGACCTTGCAGGCAAGCATGGGTTTAGGCAGGAGTGTCAGATATACTCTGCAGATCTGATTGATGAGAGTGGAAATTACTCATGAGAACGTTTTTAGAGTTTTGGTTCCAGCAACAGACAAATGCTGAGGTTCACTTTAGGGGGTGGGGAAGTGACCTCTGAAATCTTCATGCAGAACTGGATGCCACCATGGAAGACTTTACATGGCTAGGAGACCATGGACAATAATTCTGTGAGTTCTCTACTCCAGCGTCCTCAGCAGTGAACATGGCTCATTTGTTGGCCCGTGTTCATTTTTTCAATCATTCCAAAGGCTGGGATATTATTGATCTCCTCCTTTACCAGCTACAGTACCTTAATGCAATTCAGACAATGTCTCAACGTAATTTTCACTCTTGGACCACTGCTGTCATAACAAAGATGTCAGGGATTGCCTACAGATACTGGAAGAGCTAGTAAACGTTACAAAGCAGCTGTCTAACACGTGTAAAGACCCAGTTACAGAACTTGGTATGTTTGTATGATAATCTTGTATGGTAACCCTGATTTTGATTTTGATGGGGCTCAGGAAAAGCCAGAAGTGAGTCAATGCTTGTGAGAAACTTGACTTCATAGAAAAATGACCGTTTTGTTATATCTGAGACTCTCTGTTGTATCCATCAGTGTGTGAGCATTTATATGTTATCAGCAGACAAACTGGAAATTTCTGGTTTCTTTAACAACTCAGTTGTGTCATATGATGCTTTTCTGGAAGCTTTCTTGTGAAAGAGAGTGTGATGCTTCTGAAAACAGATGCTTGAGAGGGTGCACAATGTTTAGAAAGAATATAAATAGAACCCTACAAAGAGTGAGAGGATGTTCTTGTATTGTTATGCTGTGCAACACTTCCTGGTCTTCTTTGGTCTTCACTTTGTAGAGAGAAACATGCCAAAGAACTTCTCATGGTATTCCAGCTGATTCTGGCTACTTCCCCTGACTCCTGCCAATTCAGCAGAGTCTTGCTGTTTCTGCTGGATCATGCTGCCACTACTGATTCATGTTTGGTGTTTGCTGTTGGACTGGACTGCTGGTATCCTGACAACAAAGAGCAGAATCTCCCCAAGTAACTACTTCTAAACAGTCCCACAACTCCCTTTTCCTATTAACCTTCTTTTCCCCCTACATCTTTTTGGTGGGTTAGAAGAGGTTGAAGTGTTTAAGAATGCTAAATAAAGTAAATTTAAAAAAAATTCTAAGCCTTCAGACCGCAGTTCAAGAGAAGATGAAAAATGGACTGAATGTCAGAGGCCAAGACTGAATCTACACTAGACCCCGTAGTATGGGTAACAGCCATATTCACCCAAGCAAGCGGTTGAGAACATCAACTGTCTTTTTTTTTTTTTTAAGAATCTAGTGCTGGTCATGAATATCAAAAAGAAATTTAATCAGAACAGGTAAAGCTGGGCAGTGGTGGCACACGCCTATAATTCCAGCACTTGGGAGGCAGAGACAGGCGGATTTCTGAGTTTGAGGCCAACCTGGTCTACAGAGTGAGTTCCAGGATAGCCAGGGCTATACAGAGAAACTCTGTCTCGAAAAAACCAAATGCAAAAAACAAACAAACAAACAAACAAAAAAACCAGGTAAGAAATAGGCTCTTAATTGGGAAACTCAGAATTAAAGAACTATAAAGAAAAACAGGAGGAAAAGGAATAAAAGAAAGATGTAATTACCATCATACAAAGGGTGGCATGAGTTTTAGATGAAATTAACATGTTGCTTCTTCTTCTTCTTCTTCTTCTTCTTCTTCTTCTTCTTCTTCTTCTTCTACTTCTTCAATATATTTTTATATATTTATTTATTATATGTAAGTACACTGTATCTGTCTTCAGACACTCCAGAAGAGGGAGTCAGATCTTGTTACGGATGGTTGTGAGCCACCATGTAGTTGCTGGGGTTTGAACTCAGGTCCTCTGAGGAGCAGTCGGAGCTCTTAACCAGCCCCTTCTTCTTCTTGTCATTAAGCTTGCTTTCCTTTTATCAGGGGTTTGGTCCTGTAACTCTTAGTAATAATATGAGAATAATAGGAAATAAACTACGTGCTCAGTGCAGGGAGGCTTGGGAACGGGGGTCTCAGAGAAGACCTGCCACCATCCTATAAGAAGCACCCGGAAACCCCTGAATTCCACCAGAAAGTGCAAGAAGCTGTGTTTCAAGTTGAGAAACCTGCTGGAGAGATGAATGAGAAAGGCAGACTTGGTGTCTTAGCAGGGATTCCATTGCTATGAAGAGACAGCATGACCAAGGCAACTCTTATAAAGGCAAACATTTAATTGGGGCTGGCTTACAGTTTCAGAGGTTCAGTCCATTATCATCAAGGCGGGAAGCATGGCAGCATGCAGGCAGACATGGTGCTGTTGGACCTGAGAGTTCTATATCTTGATTTGAAGTCAACAGATTGGGGCTGTCCTCAGTCGACAGCCAGGAGGAGACTATCTTCAACATTGGACAGAAATTGAGCATATATATAAGGCCTCCAAGCCCACCTCCACAGTGACAGACTTCCTCCAACAAAGCCTTGCCTACCCCAATAAGGCCACACCTACAATAGCACCATTCCCTGTGGGCCAAGCATTCAAACGTATGAGTCTATGGGAGCCAACCTGTTCAAATCACCACACATGGATTGCTTTGGGCAGCCTTTGGCATTGCTAGAGAACTATTGTCTGAATGTCTCTGCTGAACTTTTACCTTTGCTTCTAAAAACCTCTCCTCTCAGCCAACTACATTGTGAAGGAGAAACAATTTATATGTTTATAAGTTGCAGGGCACTCAGAGAATGAATACTTTGTCAGGAGACATTCATAGGTGTGGTCTGTAGACAGGTGAACACAGAGAAGGCCACACTGGGAAAGGAAAGTCAAGAACATTAAAATATGTAGACTGAAAGTTTTCATGGAATTTTGATTGGGAGTAATCATTTCCAATAATTGTAGCCAAGCAAAAACTAGCTATCACAAAACAGTAACTATTATAGATCACACTGACATACAATATTACACTGTTGTGCCACTTTGGGAGGCAGCCTCATCCGTTCTCCAAGGTGTAGCTGTCTCGAGGTGGCATTCCCAACACATTCCTGGTAGGAGCGGGACGTAGGCTGGTGTCCACTTTTCAGTGCATTTCCTTTTGTGCTAACATTGTTTTCGTGCTCTTGAAACCAGGTGTGGGCACAGGTACATGAACTGATCTTGAGTAATGAAGAACATGTCCAGTCAACACAGAAGATCAGGAAGCAACCCCTGGCCTCCAGCTTCATGTTTGAGCTTGGCCATGGTTGAAGGAGAAAGCATGGCTCCCCCACTAGGCTGGGAGCTCAGGAGCTGGACTTAGATCGCCTCTTAAGTCTATTGTGAACTTGGAGATTAGTCTCTGGCCTAAATTGAAAGTTCATGAGGATAAGATACGTGTTTATCTATTTTTGTATCTTGGCTTCTGACACATGGTCATTCTTCAACTAAGACTTGCAAATTCTTTTTTTTGTGTTTTGTTTTGTTTTGTTTTTTCTAGACAGAGTTTCTCTGTGTAGCCTTGGCTGTCCTGGAACTCACTATGTAGACCAGGCTGGCCTTGAACTCAGAAATCCGCCTGCCTCTGCCTCCCAAGTGCTGGGATTAAAGGCGTGTGCCACCACCGCCCAGAACATGTGACCATTCTTAATTTGATAATTGAATAATCTTATTTCAACGTTTCATAGCATAACTGTACATGCAAAAGGAAGAGAGAAGTTGAGGATCTCCAAGGTAACCAATGAGAACTAGGAAGGATGTTCCTGGCCTATTCTGGTAACATTCTACAGAAACCAGTTCTGACTTCTGTGATGGCCGTTATTCATGAGTCTTTCTCTTTGGAAATGAAAGTGCCTTTTTGAGATTTAGAGATTCTGCTTATTATAAATATGAGTGGGATTTCAAATACAACAAACTTCAAATGTTTCTCTATTCTATGTGGTAAGATATGAGAGCTTCTAAGTCTAGAATTTTCAAAGGCAAGTTTCATACATCCTAGTTTTGTGACATTTTACTAAAGGATGAAATCTCCTTGGAATATTTTACCTGTTACATTCTATAGGGAGCTGGTTCCAGGAGACATTTTTAATGGGCCTTTATTAACATACATTTTCATAGTACCTGCTCAAATGCATTTTAGTTTTGCTTTATCACACTCAAATCTGCTGACTCATGGTTAGAGCACTGAATACAACTCCCCCCCTTCCTCTGCAAGATCTGTGCATGTTTTGATGACTCCTTAGTGTCAAGATCAAAATCAAATTCTCTTTTCCTTCTCCAGTGTCAGCAATTGTGACTGATTAGAGTCTTCTGAAATTTTATTATCATTTCAGGTACAATTAAGTACCCAATCTAATTACATTTTTATTCCTGGGACAGCAGTTTGAAAATATGTAAAACATCACATGGCAAAGCAAAACTGTGGTTACAGAGAGGTGGTCATGTTTGTCTCCATAAAGGAAAAATCTGCAGAGCTTTTTAGAAGTTCAGAAGCCTGGGGTAGAGGTCAAATAACATACTCAAGGTCAACTGGTGATCAAGGGGGAAGGGCCCAGCCCACTGTGGGTGGTGCCATCATTGGGCTGGTAGTTCTGGGTTCTATAAGAAGCAAACTGAGCAAGCCAGGGGAAGCAATCCAGTAAGCAGCACCCCTCCATGGCCTCTACATCAGCTCCTGCCTCCAAGTTCCTGCCCTGTACGAGTTCCTGTCCTGACTTCCTTTGGTGATGAACAGCATGTGGAAGTATAAGCTGAATAAACCCTTTCCTCCCCAACTTGCTTCTTGGTCTTGATGTTTTGTGCAGGAATATGAACCCTGACTAAGACACCCAGCAAGGTGACAGAAACTCATGACTGTTTCCAAAGGCATGCTGCTGTTGGGATCGTAACCATTTCACACTGCGTCTGGTCTGAACCAACAAAAGGCTTCTGCTTTCTCTTCCACATAAACACACTGTCTGCCCTCGTCTGTCTGACTGCTGACTTTGCACTGCTTCTCAGAATCCATTATTATTATTTCTTGTCTCTTCCTCGAGTGCCCAGGACATGCTGAAGTCAGCACATTCGGTTTCATAAATTTAGACCTCAAGGACTTTTTCCACGAAAGCCCGAGGTTTATTGAAGTGTCAGTCTAAATAGCAATCCTGTGCATGGTTAGAAACTTTGCATTAAAGAGAAACTGATTGACTGCCATTCAGGTACTTCAGGATGGCAGAGTTTCAGTCAATTCTTACTACAAATCCGTGAGTCATTAGCAATATTGCTAAGTTTTAAGTCACCACTGTTTCCTTAACAAAATCTGCAAGATTTTCTTCCAAATATACTGTTAGCATACAAACATTAAGAATTTTGCATAACAGCATGGTTATCATTTCAAGGGTGCTAATGTTCCTGGTCTGGTCACATTTGTCTTTTCTCATATTTGTCTACTTGAACACAGTCTTGGGCCTGGCACACATGAAAAGAGACCACCAGTAAGGACAAACCTGTAACGTGATATCATCTAGCAGTCTCTGTAGCAAAAGTCTGTAAATGACATTCCTCAAGATATCACGAGGGTGTAAATGTGAGAGCCTGGAGGGGGACTTGGGGGTGGGGTGGGGGATAGGGGGTAGGAGTGGGAGGGTGGAATGAGGTCAGGTGGGGGGCTGCTGCTCCCCTTGTTCCCCCTGCTCCCCCTGCTTCTGGTGCTTCCCTGCCACTCCCCCTTGTGCTCCCCCTGTGCTCCCCCTTGTGCTCCCCCTGCTCCCTCTGCTGCTGCTGCTCCGCCTGCTGCTCCCCCTGCTCCCCCTGCTGTTCGCCCTGCTGCTCCCCTTGCTCCCCCTGCTGCTGCTCCCCTTGCTCCCCCTGCTGCTGCTCCCCTTGCTGCTCTGCCTGCTGCTTCCCCTGCTCCCCCTGCTGTTTGCCCTGCTGCTCCCCTTGCTCCCCCTGCTGCTGCTCCCCTTGCTGCTCTGCCTGCTGCTCCCCCTGCTTCCCCTGCTGTTCACTCTGCTGCTCCCCCTGCTGCCAGTTCCTGCAGTTTCTCAGGTGGTTGTGAACAAAGTGAACAAAGAAGAAATCGGTTATCCTACATTGAAGATCAAACTTGCCCCAAGGAGCTCAATGCTCCTAATCAGCAGGAAGTAGTCTAAAGAGGTCTATGCTCCTTTTGTCCTCTAACCCTCTTTCTCCACTGCCTAGTGTCGGGGCATGGAGAAGGGTGTTAGATACACGAACCAATGAAGTAGCCAAAAAGTACTGTTACAGGCCTCTCCCAGCCAACGTACGCTGTGGGCACGATGTCCACCCTCCATACCTCACAGTATGTCCATTACATGGACTGCCTCCACTCAGCCATGAGACCGTCTGTATGCTGAGCACATCTGGGACAATGATAAGAACTGCTTTGTCTGTTTTTCATTAAATCTCTATCTCTGCTTTGAACTCCAGAGTTACTCTGGAGAAAAAGCTTCACGGAATGCCAGTGAAGGCACTCTGAACAACAAAGCCTCTAGTCCTCTAGTTCTACTGAGTCTCCAGTTTGGCTGCGATTCTTTAGCCACAGGTCACTATTGGAATACTGATATGGGGGGCACCCAGCTTACTGTGGGCGGTGTTGTTCCTGGGCACTTGGTCTTGGAGTATATTAAAAAACCCAATCTGAACAAGCCATGGAGAGCAAGCCAGTAAGCAGCACTCCCCCCACCCCCAGCTCCCCCCACCCCCGGCTCTGGTGTAGTTCTAGCCTCCAGGTCCCAGTCATGAGTTCCTGCCCTGACTTCTGTCAATGATGTAATATGATCTGAGAGTCCTAAGAGGAAATAAACACTTTCTTCCACAAGTGGCTTTTGGTCGTGATGTTTTAACAAAACCAGCAACAAGAACTCTTTACTAAGACCAGGATGATGATGATGACGATGACGATGATGATGCTTAGAGAGGTTCTATGCACATAAAAATTAATACATGGAAAAACTTATAATTGGACCCTAAATCTATAAGAGAATCCAATCGGTACAGCTCATTAAACCACACTTTTTCCCCTCTTCAATACAAGGGTCACATACCCTTTCCTGTGGGTGACATAAACTCAAGCTGATGAGCACCATCAAGATGGCCATGAAACTTTTGTGCAAGTGCCCACAGGTGAATGGGAATTAGTCTCAAGTGTTTATACAACAGGATTTTCTTTTGTGCTCTGTTATTTTATTTTTGAGATTATAATATAATTATATTTCTCTCTTCCCTTTCCTCCCTTTAAATCCTCCCATATACTTCCGTTTCTCTTTTTAAAATTTATGTTCTCTTCTTTTTTATAGTTATTGTATATATATATATACATACATATATATATGTGTGTATATACACACACACATATACACACAATCCCCTGTTCAGTCTGTATAATGTTGCTTGGATGCATGTTTTCGGGGTTGATCTTTGATGTTGGATAGGCAATCAGTGTCTCTTCCTTAGGTGAGACTATGTCTCCTGCTCCCAGCCTTCCTTAGTGGTCTGTGGGTTGTGCATAGGGCAGAGACCTTGTGGGCTTTTCCCTGTTTAGTTTTGCATGTTCATTTGTGCTGTTCTTGTTTAGTTCACACTTAGGCAATCACGCTGTAAGAGTTTATGGGTGTAACTTCTGACATCCCCAGGGGAAACATCCTCACATCAAACTCTGTGTTCCTACTGCTCAGATAGCCTTTTCATCCTTTACCCAGTGTCCCCTGCGCCTTAGGTGCAGAAGTGTTTCGTAGATGTATTTATTGGGTCTGGGCTCCACAGCTGATTGTAGTTTTCTGTAATGGTCTCTGTCTGTTGCAAAGAGAAGTTTAATTGATGAGGATGAAGATCTCAGTTTTATACCTATTTATCTGTATGTATGGAGACAAATGCTTAGGTTGTTTTTAAGGATTATTTGATTTAGTAAAGTAGTGATTGTAGACTCTTCCCTAATTTACAGGACTTCACTAGCACTGAGTGCTTAGCTGGGTTTCTAATACCAGGCATGGTTTTTGTTTTGCTGAGATGGTCTCAGGTCCAGTTGGAGAGCCATTGGTTACCATGAGGCAGGCGGCTACCACACCCTAAGTTATGCCATATTGGGCGTGGATGTGGTCATAGGAGTCAGAGCTGGGGAGGACCGGACCGGTGGCTGCCTCCCTCCTTTGGAAACTTGCACAGCTCCTTCTGTATCACAAAAATCCAGCCCTCAGGGAGGAGACATTCAAGTCAGTTACAGTTCAGGGTCTCTCTGGGCTCTGACGTGCATGGTGTCTTCAGCAAACAGGACTTAATATCTAGCTCCAGAGGGCAGCCAAGAGCAATGGAATAGGCTAGGACAGCCTTGACCAACACCTTTTCTTTTTCTTTTCTCCTTCTCCTTCTCCTTCTCCTTCTCCTTCTCCTTCTCCTTCTCCTTCTCCTTCTCCTTCTCCTTCTCCTTCTCCTTCTCCTCCTCCTCCTCCTCCTCCTCCTCCTCCTCCTCCTCCTCCTCCTCCTCCTCCTCCTCTTCCTCCTTTTTCTTCTTCTTTAAAAAAAAAAAAAAAAAACAACTTCACCGGGCAGTGGTGGCACACTCCTGTAATCCCAGCACTCGGGGAGGCAGAGGCAGGCGGATTTCTGAGTTCAAGGCCAGCCTGGTCTACAGAGTGAGTTCCAGGACAGCCAGGTCTATACAGAGAAACCTTGACTCGAAAAAACCAAATCCAAAAAAAAAAAAACCAAAAAAAAACCAAAACAAAACCCAAAACAACCAACTTCTTTATTGATTCTTTGTTAATTTCACATCACACACCCCAACCCTACCTATCCCCCATCCCTTTATATCTGCCCCTCACCCTTGGAACCCCCCCAAAAGAAAACAAAAAAAATTTAAATTATATAAATAAACAATGACTTAAAAAAAACAAAACAACAAACAGAACACACAACAAAAGCTCACTGTGGATGCTGTGGTGAGTCACAGTGTGTCACCTAGTCTACCTTTTTGCCTGAACAGCTTTTCTTGCAAAAGGTCACTGCCGTGAGTCAGTGGTCTGGTTCGAGGCCCCTGGCTTCTGCCGCATTGTGAGTACTGGATCCTCGAAGTCCTTTGGCTATCCTGCTGTTGCCCTGTGCGGTGGAGATCCTATAGCTCTGGCTGCCAGCCTGGCTCTTTCATGTGCTCCAGCCGCTCACAGATGGGGTAGATGTTGGGGTGGACCAACTTGAAGCCCTGGGTCTGGGCTGGGGTGGTAACTGAGTTGCTCAGCCTGTCTGTCCTCTCATGCTCATCCCATCCCACCCAGGCCAGCAATCCCATGCCGCCCAGGAGAGGGGCAGGGCCAGGTACCTACACTCACACCGCTGGGGCTAGCTCACCTGTGTCCCCACCACCAGGGCCAGCTCTACTTTATTACAAGAGAAACATTTCAAATGCCCCCAGTAGCTTTGGAAAGAGCATTTCTAGAGAGCATTTTTTTTTTTCTCATTTGAAATCATAAACCTCTCTAGCAAGCTCCTTCTGGGACTGTGTGATGTGTGATGTGTGATGTGTGATGTGTGATGTGTGATGTGTGATGTGTGATGATCAGTATCTGAGGCACATTTGTGGAACTGCTTACCACATTCAGGCTAGTCACAGGAAACTGCTAACAGCACATGGCTGTCCTGTGGTGCCCGGTGCCTGGTGTGTCACGGATAAATAAACAACACAGGCAGGTGCTAATCACAGCTCACAGCATCCCTTCCTGCCTTGAGAAAATTACAATAAAGTAGCTTCTTCCAACTACTGGATGAGCAACCAAGCCTTTGCCACGTCACTGTCACTTCTCAAGTCCTTGGGCGTCTTCTGGTGGCTGGTCAGAAGGAGCGCTGACTGAGCATGAACGTAACTAAGTTGATGCAAGGGGTTCTGGAGAACCAGCTTGGGAAAGACCGCAAAAGAAAACCCTTCTGCACCCGGGCCCCTTAAAACCCAGATAACCTGGGGGTTTGTGCAACCGGACATTGAACCCTGCTGAAATGGGACCCCCCGATGGCTCCGGGTCCTCTTTGCTGCAAGCCACAGCAGGGACTTAAGCCTGATGCTCCCACAATAGGAGCTGAGGAACTGCTGCATAACTTAGGAGAGTCTGCACAGACGCAGTAACTCGCGAGGGGCGTGTAGGGCGATGCTGGCCCTGGTAGCAAGGGATGCAGAGTCGCTGGAGGGGAGCGGGGTGATAAACGCGGAGCAGGCACTTAGACTCTTAGTGTAGGGGGAGCGCTGGGAACGTCTGCAAGGGCCACGTGGAGGGATTGTCGCGGGCGGGGCGAGGGCGGGCCATGTAAATTGCAGGGACTTAGAGGAGCGTGGAGGTCAGAAAAGAGTGATGGATCCGGCTACCGACTCGTGACGACGGCTGGATTCCCAGGGTGTGCAGTGACTCCCCTCCCTCCCCCCCCCACCAGTTTGGGGAAGCTGTGACCAGAACCCCCGGGATGTGTGCACCCGTTCTGGGGACCGCTCCACCTGGAGCATAGTTGTTAACTCCGGTGTTGAGCAAGGAGGAGCCAGACAAAGTCCAGGTTGTTCCGGAGCAAGAAAGAATCTGTGTCTGGAGCGCAGGGGAACTCGGGGCTGTTTGCACCCCAGACCCCCAAAGCACAACAGCTTAAAGCGGACAGCCACTATCCACCGCTCAGCACAACTGCTCTCCTCTCTAACCTCCTAATCAGGGTCACCAAGGTAAGGCTCCCGGTCCAGCTTTAGCTTCCCTCAGCGCCCCTCTCTGGCTCCGCCCCGACGCCCCCTCCTCTCTGGGCTGCACCGTAGGCTCCTCGGAGAACTCGGAGGGCTGCAGTGATGTTTACATGTGGCCTTGTTTTGCCTAAAAGACTGCTGTCGGATGTGCTCTCGGAGACAAGACTTAACTCCGTGTGAGTGCTGTGTAGTGTGAGAGAATGAGAGGGAAGCGGTGTGTGTGATTTTACGAAGGAGACTTTAGGTAATGTAACTAACTAATGCATGTAACTAACTAATGGCATGTAACTTTGGGTAAACAGACAGTTTGCATTAAGTGCAAAGGTCCCCTAGGTTTGCTTTGGGATCTTGTAAAGAAAACAGTGTCCCCAAAACGTTGGTGGCTAGTATTACATCCCAGGCTCCATAACGTCTCCCAGCCATGTTCAGTTACCTCGGAAGTTTGGGGCTTGTCTATTTGCATGCCCCACTAGGAATGTATGCTGCTTCTAAAATCCTATTAGATGGACATCGAGATGGTTACTGACATTAGTGTGATCTCAGTTTATCAAAGAAACAACCATTCCTCAAGTGACATTGTAAGGTAGATTCCATAGTGAGGACCCAGTGTCCGGTCTGGATGTTTCTGAAAGGAGATAACCCTGTAAAGCAGGAGAACTGTATTTCCGGCAGGCTGTGTGGGGGGTTCTTCCTGAACAAGCTGTAATGAAACTGTCAACAATACCGTATACGGTTAATTCAAAGAAATGGACTCGAGAGATGGGAGAATTTCCCAAAATGCTCAGCCAGGCATGGGAGTTCCCGTTTTCAACAATGTGCCTCTCTCTAAACATTGAGACTGCCTGACCTCCACACTGGTGGGAACTCCTGCCAACTTTGAAAATCACATAGCTGACACTGCATATTTTGAACTTGCCTGAGCCCGGAGTTCTTTTTGCCTTAAATGAATGTGTTGCAGAAGAAGACATTGGACATTAGTGGATGCTACATACAAATCCTAACCTGTGTGACACTAACCTGAGGCTTACACAGGCAGAGAGGGCTCTGAGCCACCACTGTGATCTATGAGATAAACTGTAGTGGGGGGGGGGAAGGGGGAGAGGGGGACGGTCATGATGACCCACTGAGAGAAATGTCAGAACTCCACAGCCAACTGCAGTGGAAAAAAGCAAACTCTTGTATCTACCAAACACTTTGTTTTTTTTTTTTTTTAATTTTAAATAAAACTATCAAAATACCACTCAGAGAATAATTTTAAAAAAAATTAATTTTTTTAAAAAAGGAAAATGTTAGATAATTATGGTTAGAAGAATATTTAAAGCTGCTCAGTTCACGCATGCAGGCACACTACACATAAAGCACTTTACATTTGAATCAGCAACGTTTTGTCATCTTGGGAATTATTTAATTTAACAGTCATCATTTAGATCTCAACCACGTCAGACTGTCCCACAGGGGTTGAAGTCCTGTACTGTAGGGTAGGAAGATACAGTTCCACTGAAACAAAAAAGGTAAACATAATTCTATTGCTTTTTCTGGAATCGTGTTGTAAGATGTGAACTGACTAGACATGGTAATGTCGGCATAGGGATGCAAACAGCCTGTGATCTGAAGACAGGTGCAAACGCTGTATCTCAAAATGTCCATTTCCTTAGCTTCACCTGTAGCTGAATTTATGGGGCGTGAACCCAACAGGACATGTGTCGATGGTGGTATGTTTTCCTTTCCAGTATCCCTGGTTTGAGTATCACTTTCCTGGATGTGACACTTAATTAGGAAATGAAGTCACTGCATTCCATCTTGTGCTTTGTAATGTCATTCTGTTGTATGTGAGAGAAATATCCCTCTAAAGGAGGAGACAGGGAAAAGCAGGAATATCAACTCAGTGCTTCTTAACTGCTTAAGGCTATAGGTCTCCTTTCAAATCCATGGCTCTCATAGGTTTGCTATAAGCCCCTGAAAAGAAAAAGCTACTGCACCTGGCCGACCCCCCTTTCTAAGATTAATAATTCACTTCCTGTAATAAGTGACCCGAGAAAAGAGGAACTAGCAAATATGAAGTGTGCAGAAACCATGCCTGTCCACATGCTGAGGTTTAAATTGGGGTGTCTCAGTCCTGAGCATCCCCTCGGGGAACTGAAACCAAATTAAACATTGGCCTAATTGAAAGCAGCTGAAAGGGCTGCGGAGCATGTCCCACCCTCGCGCCAGGCTCTCCTGGCCAGCACTGGGCACACCTCAGTTCCCTCCTCAGCCGTTCCTCTAAAAGTCCTGACCCAGTTTATTTAAAGTATTTATACTCATCATCATATCATCACCATAAGTATGGTATAGTATGGTATGTACATGACATACATGTAGGGAAGGGGAGCACCATGCCCTGGTGCACGTGTGCAATTTAGAGGACAGCTTTCAGGAGTTAGTCCTGCACTTCACCTTTGCTTGGGTTCTGGGAATCAACTGCAGGCAGTCAGACTTACACAGCAAGCGCTTTACCTACAGAGCCATCTCACTGGCCCTTTGACTGTTTCTTTACAAACTTCCCTTGGTCTGAATGATCCAATGTAAATATCCAATCAATTAATTCCCAGATGACCTCTCCTGTATGTGCAGGGAAGAAGATGCTGTGCAGAGCACATTGCCCAGCTTCTCCCTGAAGCAGGTAATGTGGCTGTGACATTTCATCCACCTGCCCCTGCACCCTGGGCTGTGTCAGAGCCCGTGGTGAGTTCCAGAGCTGGTACCCAACCATCCTCCTGCCATATTACAGCGTCCTAGACAAAGGACATTCTTCCTGTGTGACCGAGTGCTAGTACTCCATCTGAATCAGGAGAGAAGGCCTCCCATCCGGGGGCACAGGCAGAAGAAACAAGAGGAGGAACTGCTTACAGACAATGTGGTGGCCGGTGTTTGATCCCCAGATCCACATTTGTTGTGGTAAATATTATTTGGGGGTTTCTATCTCACAGAGGCCACATCGTAGTTCTCAAATAAAAGCACAAAAATCTTTATATTTACAATAAGCCTTAAAGCACTAGAGATGAGCAGATATCAGCCCTCTGTTCTATTTTCTCTACTTCCCTGTGTATAGTCCCAAGATATCATTTGCCGCGTTCTGCCTGGGCAGCTCCTACTCCACCAGACTGTACCTCGTGGGCATGCTTTCACCATCCATGTAGCCCAAGGCGACATCTTCCTTCTTCTCTCTCCTTCATGGTCCCTGCCTGAGATCCCAAGCCTGGAGCCTTCACTCTGCCCACCCTCTTCAGTCCATCCCAGGCTGTAGGCTTTTTGTTAGTCAATCAAGGACAACTTGGGGAGAAATGTTTAAACAACAAAAGCTGGTATACAGGAGGGTCTCCTTGTCTCGGAGCAATCAGATATTGGGGTGCAGAATTTAGCATTTGAGTACAAGCAGCCCCAGACCAACCCTATACATACTCATAAATGGAAGGAAAGAACTTACTTCTGCAAGTTGTCCTCAAACATCCACACCCCTGAGGGTTAGAGTCTATCTCCTACGTGACAAAGGAGATTCAGAAACCTTTCCACATGTGTAAGCCTCATGTTAGTGCCACACGGGGGCTAGGATTTGTGTGTAGCATCCGCTAGCTATTGAGTCTGATGTCTTCTGTAACACAATCATTTAAGGTAAAAAGAACCCAGGGCTCAGGGAGTTCAAAATACTAAACAGCAGAATGTCTGGTGGCGGAAGCAGAGGCAGGCAGATTTCTGAGTTCGAGGTCAGCCTGGTCTACAGAGTGAGTTCTAGGACAGCCAAGGCTATACAGAGAAACCCTGTCTCAAAAAACCAAACAGAATGTCCAGTAGCACTGCAGGCTAGGGTTCGGTCATCCCTGTGGGTAAGTCTTCCTGACTCAGTTTCCAGCTCCTCCCACCCACCTCAGCCTGCTCCCTCTCCATGTTACAGTCTGTATGAGAGGATATTGAGACCCCAAAGCATCTATTTATGAATCTGTTCAGGATAAGAACTGCATTTTCTTTAGACGAGTGACTAGCTTACAGGAGACAGAAAATGAAAATTTTGCTGCAGATTGAATATCCCTTCTCCCAGAGAGTGGGACCAGAATAGTTCCAGGGTCTTTTTAGGGGGTATGATTGGAATATTTTCATATACATGGAGAAGTCTTGAGGATGAGACCCAAATCTAGATGTGAAATCATTAGACACGGTCTACAGGTAACTTCATACAATGTTTTAAGTCACTTTGTCTATGAAAGCAAGTCTGTGTGCCGTGTTGCTCAGCTTCTGTCACTGTAACAAGATACTTGAGGTAACTTCTAGTGAGGAAAGGTTTATTTAGAACCAGGGTTTCAGACCTTGCTCTGGCAAGGAGCTGCTCAGCTTGTGGTAACTGGGAAGCAAAACACGTGGCGTGGCCGGGCCTCTAATAGTGCTTTCAAGGGTATGTCCACAAATGACCCAATTTCTCTCTTATAAGCTTCATCACCTAAGTGTACTGCTGTCTCCCCATAGCATCAAATGAAGGACCGTGCCTTTAGCCTGTGGGTCTCAGGGCACACTCAAGATACAAACTATAACATGCACAATGTCCACAAAGCACCAGACTTTTGGCTGTACATTGACACTAAAAAGTTTTCGATTTTGGAGCATTCCAGGTTTCAGACATTTGCATCACAAATGTTCAACCTGCATCAACCCAATGGTGGAAAGCTTAAGTCAGTCTCTTTTAGACAAATTTTGATGTGTAAATTTTTAAAAATAGCAATCAACATATTTTAGTATAATTTGGAAACATTTCAGCAAGAACATTTTTTAAGCCAGTTTTGACAAGCGAAAGGGCGTAAGTGAAGGGATATGATGTCATTGTCTGCAACTTAGTTGTTGAGCAAATAACCAGTGCCCATGCTGTCTGAGAAAAATATCAGGATGGAGAACAGAACTTAACTAAGACTTTTGATGAATGTTGAATCTTTAAAGCAAAAAGGACTTTTCTTTTTAAAAGTATACCTTTCAATAACAGGCAGATTTTACTTTTAATTATGACATAAACAGAAAAATACTTGGAATTATATTCTTCCTGGTGTATATTTTGAATCTCAATAACTGACTGCATTCTAGAAGTTTGTTGACAAGTCTAAAATATCTTCTTAGAAACCAGTCACAATCTGATGTTTTCCGGGAATGTTTTGAAGCAGTTTGACCTTAACATAGCTGAGTGGCAACACTCATACTCTGATGTCCCACAGAACATAGACATGATTCATGGTAACTCTTACGTCCTTCATGTCAAGAAAATATCAAAACACAGCATGCCTAGATTTGGCCCAGAGAATAAGAACTCTTTCCTGGGAAACACAGATGATCTGAGGTCAAAGAAAGAAAACATCTGAAGTCCTGGGGAGAGGAGATAGACGCACAGGAATGTGTCCCTCACCTCCCCAAAGAGAAACTGATCCTGTGTGACTTGAAACCACCAGTGGTAATGTGCTTGCACAGCACAGTCTGGATGTAGTTTTTAAAAAATAATCTTTCATTGAAAGAGGCCTCAAAGGTGTTACCTTGGGAAAATAGAACAAAGACTACATGCTATTGGTTGAAACTGAGGTCGAATTTGACAATGCCTTCAGCCACACCTCTGGACATAAAGGGGAGCTGAGAGAACGGCATCCCCAAGAGAGCCATCCGTTGCCCAGCGTTGAAGGCAGGAGACAGAGAGAACACCCTGAAGGTCTGGTGCACAAGGGTGTGTGTCTCATGGTCACCACCACTTCACACCCAAGTCTGCACTATGCTCAGCGTTTCCTGGAGAGGAGATTGTTGTGTCTGTGCATCAAAGCCAATGCTTATGCTCCCCAAACGTGTGTGTTGAAATCCCTCTCTTTCCACCGTGTGGTCCAGTTTTGTGGTTGGACCTTTAGCTGGTATGGAGGTCATGAGGATAGATGCCTCTAGAATAAGAGTGCTATGACTGAAGGGAGCAGAGGAAGCCCTTTGACCTTTTCTCTGTCTCAAGAAGCAATGAGAACTCACCTTTCTTTTTAAAATTGACAATTTTCATGGAAAATCAAAGAGTAAAGTGGTAGACATGTAAAACATTGCTAAATTAATTGAGATATGAAATAGAAAAAATTTATGATAGAATTGAAGATTTACATGGAAAATATTTCTGATAAAATTGTAGAAAAATGTTGAAAAACATGTTAGAATTTTAGATTATCATGGAAAATATGATATAGATATAATAATGGTAGGCATAAAAGTATCCCTAAGTTGATTGAAAGTGGAATTATAAACATTATCTGATAAAATTGAAGATTTACATGGAAAATATTTCTGATAAAATTGTAGAAATATATAGAAAAACTTTGAAATTAAAGATTATCATGGAAATTATACAGATAAAATGATAGGCATAAAGATAATTCTAAGTTGATTGAAGGTGGAATTGTAAACATTTTCAGATAAAATTGAAGATTTACATGGAAAATATTTCTGGTAAAATTTAAGAAATATATAGACAAACATGTTAAAATTGACTATTTCATGGATAATTTTACATATAAAATGGTAGATATAAAAACTTTCTAAATTAATTGAAGGTGGAATTAGAAACATTTGTGATAAAAAGATCTACATTGAAAACATTTCCGATAAAATAGAGGAAATATATAGAAAGACATATTAAAATTGAAGATTATCATGAAAAATAATGCAGATAAAATGGTAGACATAAAACATTACTAAATTAATTAAAAGGGGGAATTTCAAATATTTTCTGATAAAATTGAAGATTTGCATGAGAAATATTTCTGTTAGTCTATGTCTTTTTATTGGGGAGTTGAGTCCATTGTTGTTAAGAGATAGTAAGGAATAGTGATTGTTGCTTCCTGTTATTTTTGATGTTATTTATATGTTTGTGTGGATATCTTTGGAAGAAGATTACTGTCTTGCTTTTTCTAGGGTGTAGTTTCCCTCCTTGTGTTGCCATTTTCCATCTATTATCCCTTGTAGGGCTGGATTTGTGGACAGATATTGTGTAAATTTAGTTTTATCATGGAATATTTTGGTTTCTCCATCTATGATGATTGAGAGTTTTGCTGGGTATAGTATGCTGGCATTTGTATTCTCTTAGGGTCTGTATGAGGTCTGCCCAGGATCTTCTAGCTTTCATCGTCTCTGGTGAGAAGTCTGGCGTGATTCTGATAGATCTGCCTTTATAAGTTACTTGCCCTTTTTCCCTTACTGTTTTTAATATTCTTTCTTTGTTTAGTGAATTTGGTGTTTTGATTATTATGTGCTGGGAGGATTTTCTGTTCTGGTCCAGTTTGTTTGGAGTTCTGAAGGCTTCTTGTATGTTCATGGGCATCTCTTTCTCTAAGTTAGGGAAGTTTTCTTCTATAATTTTGTTGAAGATATTTACTGGCCTTTTAAGTTGGAAATCTTCGCTCTTGTCTATACCTATAATCCTTAGGTTTGGTCTTCTCATTGTGTCCTGGAGTTCCTGTATGTTTTGGGTTACCAGCTTTATGCATTTTGCATTTTCTTTGACTGTTGAGTCAATGTTCTCTATGGTATCTTCAGCACCTGAGGTTCTTTCTTCTATCTCTTGTATTCTGCTGTTGATGTTTGCATCTATGACTCCTGAATTCTTTCCAAAGTTTTCTATCTCCAGAGATGTCTCACTTTGTGATTTCTTTATTGTTTCTACTTCTACTTTTAGATCCTGGATGGTTTTATTCAGCTCTTTCACTTGATTGTTTGTGTTTTACTGTAATTCTTTAAGAGCTTTTTGTGTTTCTTCTTTAAGGGCTTCTGCCTGTTGACCCATGATCTCCTATATTTCTTTAAGGGATTTTTGTTTCCTCTTAAGGGCTTTTACCTGTTGACCAATGTTCTCCTATATTTCTTTAAGGGAGTTATTTAAGTCTTTCTTCAAGCCCTCTATCAGCATCATGAGATATGATTTTAAATCCAACTCTTGCTTTTCTGGTGTGTTGGGGTACCCGGGACTTGCTGTGGTGGGAGAACTTGGTTCTGATGTTGCCATGTGGCCTTGGTTTCTGTTGGTAGGGGTCTTATGCTTGCCTCTTGACATCTGGTTATCTCTGGTGCTAGTTGGTATTGTTGTCTCTGGCTAGTGTTTGTTCCTTCTGTGGGCCTGTAAGCCTGTGTCCTTACTCCTCTGAGCTCAGAAGTGAAAGCACTGCTGGGAGATCACTCTCTCCTGGCAGGCTTTGCACAGAAGGCTGTAAAGTCTCCTGGCTCCTTGGTGCCAATGGTGGCAGGAAGACTTCTGTCCCAGCTGCTCCACTGATCTTCTGCCCTGTGTGCTCCTAGCTGTTCCCCTCCAGAGAGAAGTTGGAGATCTCACCTCTGAGCTCAGAAGTGAAAGCACTGCTAGGAGATCACTCTTTCCTGGTGAGCTGTGCACAGAGGGCTGTGAAGTCTCCTGGCTCCCTGGTGCCAGAACCTACCTTCCTAATCCAGAACCTGATTATATTGACATCTTTTTCTTGGCTACCAGGACCATGAAAAAGAAAGTTTGGTTGTTTATAGCTCACTCAGCCTTAGGCATCTAAAACTGTGTAAAAATCCATTATTTCTTCAAAAGGAAGGATCCAGAGAATAGCTGATAAGTAGCTTAGGGAAACACCCCAGGACTCCATTCACCCCTGCGATGAAACATGGGACGACAAGCTTGCAGCAAGGACCCACAGTGTGGAATTATTTACACATTGACTTCAGGAAAGTATTCAAAAGCAACAGGAAAAACAAATTCAAAGAAACAAAGCTGACAAAATACTAGCGTTTGAGTGGGTATGTGGCCAAGGAGCCCAGGAGTGAAGGGCCTGCTGCAGGTTCCAAAGATGGCAGCCGATGCCCTTCACAGGGAAAGGGCATGTTCTGCTCAGGGTGGAGTCTGAATGGCTATTTATGACACAGAACTGAGAGTGGTAGTCAAGTGCTGGCAGCAGCATGCTGAGGAGGTGGCAAATGAGGAGCCACACTGAGAACCCTTCTGTCTCTAGGGCACTCTGGCAGCAATGGGGAAACACCTGTCAAAGAAGAAGGAGAAAGGCCAATAGAGAAGTAAAAGTCAGCAAATGCAGAGTCAGGTCATGAAGAAAATTCCCGCCAGAACATAATATATTCCTCCCTGGTACAGGCTATGACTAGCTGAGGGCAGGGAGTCACCCTCGAGGAAAGGGAGTCATAGGAAAGATGAACAATGTTCCCTGACAGAGGTGAACCTTTTGCTTGGTTACTTCAGGTCGTCTCTGGGATAAAACTGCTCTCTCACATGGGCAGCAATGTTTCACAGCAGTGGCTGATGACCCTGGCTGATCCTTAGAACAACTAGAAGACTTAAAGAACGCCACTTCATCAATACAAAACAACAGGTTGCCTGGTGGGATTGCAGGCAGGTGCTTTTGATGCACTTCTGAGGGTGATTCCAGCATTCTTCCCAACTCAGCTTCCAGCACTCCTTGCTGCCTGCCCCATATCTATGTTACAATCTGAATTAGTGGGAGTCTTTGTACCCCTGAGCTGTCGCCTCCTGCCTAAATCAACCTTTCTTGTCCAACATTTTGCTGCAAAACTGTGCATTTTAGAGCACCTTGGGTTCTATAGCAGAATCAACCAGAGGCACAGAGCAATCTGGTATCTCCCCTTCTTTAAACATGCACAGTGTCCCTCATTGTCCACATCTCCAACAGAGTGTCACATGTGTCTCAATCCATGGGCCTACATTGACAAATCACCCACAGTCCACAGCGCTCACTGGAGTCCCTTTCCTTCTGCTAAACCTGCTGTGGATTCTGAAAAACACAAAGTTACACAGTTTCATAGCCCTCACAGTCTTCTGGGCTCTCTGTCCTAGCCCCTCTCTGCCAACAATAAAGTTTTGTTAATCAGAGTGATAGGACTAGAATTTCACACCACAAAGTGAGCTAATGTCTTCCACGCCTGTCACTTCTGTGATAGATGTTCTTCATGATCAATTTGACTGGATCTAAAATGTATGAAGGCATCCTTGTTGGACGTGTCTGTAAGGATATTTCCAGACAGTGCTAATGGGGAAGAAGACCTGCCATGAATATGCGGTTTGATATCCCATGGCTGCGGTCCCAGCCTGAATAAAAAGAAAAATGAGAAATCCAGCAGAGCACCAGAATCCCCATTTTCTGATCTGCCCAGATGTTGGCAAGCTCCCTCCACCTCAACCTGTCTCCACCTGCCAGCATGCCTTCCTGGATAGAATGGACTGTGTCCCCTCAAACTGTGAGCCACAATAAATTTTATTCTCTTAGGTGCTTTCTGTCAGGCATGTTGTCATAAGAAAAGTAAATAACATAGTTTCACAGCTCCTGTTCTTTTAGTGCTGAGTACTGTCCTGCGCTTCCGTCTCGCCAGCAAGAACGAAGCGGCACACTTAGGATCCTTCTGTAGAAAGCTTTATTGCATCTTGAGAGGGAGAGCATAAGCTTACAGGGCGGAGACCCCGAGGGAGCGCGAACCCAAGTCTTATATAGGCAAGTCCTCCCGCCTTGGACGTGGCGTACCCTGGATGGCTGCGGCTCATCACCCCGTATGACGCCACGAGGTAGGCAGAGACTCAGTGGCGGGAAACTCCGCTCCGGCACGCGCACTCGGCCTGTTTACGGCTCAGCAAGAACAGGAAGTAGGCGCCATCTTGTAATGGAGGACGTAGGAGCGTTCGGGCGGCTCCTGACAGAGTACTATTCCACTGTGATATTCCATATCACAGTCTGTATATCCACCCATAGAAGAAACAGCAATTGATTCCAGGTTTTGGTGATTACAAATAGATATCCATGTGCAAGTTCTAATGTAAATATAAGTTTTCAACTATTCAAGGTAAATACCAAGGATCATAGTTGTTAGATTGTATTATAGAGACAGTGTTTAATTTATAGGGATAAACTATTTTCCAAGGTGGCTGCGCTGTTTTGCATTTCCACTACATGCATGGATGCTCCTGTTATGTGCACCCTGGCCAGCAGCTGGTGCTCTCCAAGTTCTGGCTTTGTTCTTCCGAATGAGTTGCTGACATCATTGCTCTAATTTGCATTAAGATATGATGTAGTGTATTCTTTTGTGTACTTATTCACTTTCTGCTTGTCTTAGTTTTAGGGATGCCTGTTAGAATCTTTGGCCTGGTTTTCAATGGGTGCCTGTTTCTTATTGTTGAGTATTTAGAGCAGTGTGTGTGCTTTGTGTGCACTCTTACCAGTCATCTACTGATATCTTCTCCAACTTCACCCACTTAATTTTTCTTCCTTTCAAACACCTTTTGTGGAGGCAAAAATCATAGTTTTAATGATATCCTCCTTATTGCAGAGAATTCAACATGATGAAACTTTGATATTATGAGCAAAAATTCAACATCAAATCCAAGGTTGTCTAAATTTTATCCAATGCTATTTTTTAGGAGTTTTATATCATTACATCTTACAATTATATTTATAATCTATTTTGAGTTAATTTTGTGTAGAATCTAAAGTCTGTGACTAAATTCTTCTTTTTTTTCATGCAGATGTTCAGTTGCCCCAATGTCATTGCTGGGAAGACAAACTTAGCTTTATTGTGTGTAGTCTCCAGTCCTTTGTAAAAGTTCTACTAACTGGGTGTTTGTGGGTCTCTTTCTGGTCTCTCTCTCTCTCTCTCTCTCTCTCTCTCTCTCTCTCTCTCTCTGTCAGTTTTGGAGATTTCTATTAAGATGTACTCAAAGTCAAAGCTCCTTTCCTTGCCTGCATCCCTCCTGTCTATAAATCTCTCACATTATTCTTTGTATCTGTTACAGTTCTTTTACCTCTAGTATTTCCTTTGTTATTATGATTTCTTTGTGCTTTCATCTCTGCTCACACTGCCTTCCTGCCATGCTGCCTGTCTTACTTATTACAGCCCATAGCATGTCGTAGTAGTTAGGGTTCTCCAAAGAAACAGAACTCAAATGATGATGATGCACACGCACGCGCGCGCGCACACACACACACACACACACACACACATATACACACACACTTTATTATAGTGGCTTATAAGCTGTGGTCTATCTACTCCAACAATGGCAGTCTGCTAACAGAATGTCCAAGAATCCAATAGTTGTTTGGTCCATGAGGCTGGATGTCTCAGGTGGGGTCATCTTGAACCTTGTAGCAATCCTCCTGATACAATGGTCTCTGGCCACTGTCTATTCTTAGCTCTTTTTTTTTTTTTTTTTTTTTTTTTTGGTTTTTCTAGACAGGGTTTCTCTGTGTAGCCCTGGCCATCCTGGAATTCACTCTGTAGACCAGGCTGGCCTCGAACTCAGAAATCCACCTGCTTCTGCCTCCGAAGTGCTGGGACTAAAGGTGTGCACCACCACTGACCAGTTTATTCTTACCTCTTGAGGGTGTTTTCTTTCACAACAGTCTCTGTGTACATTAGCTTCAATTGCCAACTTGACACAACCTAGAATCACTTGGGAAAAGAGTCTCGATGAAGAGTTGTTCACAGTCTTTTGGCCTGTGAACATGTTTGTGAGTATTGTCTTAATGAATTAATATGGGAAGACCAGGCTGGGGTTCCTGAACCTTATAAGAGTAGAGAAAATTAGGTGAGCCCATGTAAGTGAGTGTATATGCATTTATTTCTCTCTGCCCTTGAATGTAGCTATACTGTGATTGGCTGCTTCAAGTGCCTATTTCTTTGACTGCTCCACAAGAATGGATAGTGAATTGAAACTATAAGCTAAAATAAACTCTTTCTCACCTAAATTGATTTTTTGGTCAGGATATCTTATTAAAGCAACAGAGATAAAATAGAACTAATCCCTTTGGTCATTGTTCATTCTCACCCTGGAGATTGCCTCAAGTTCTGACTCCACTTGTCTTCCATACTACACTCTATGCTTCATAAAATTTCATTTAACAGAGATCACATGGACCAGCGAGCTAAGAAAAAATCAGCATGAGAGCCAGGTAACATTGAGGAATGCATGTGTCTTAAAAAGTTGGCACCATGTCTTCAAGATTCTTCAAGGGCTTTAAGCATATAAATGGTGTGGGATGAATTGCTGGCTCCATGAGAAGCCCTATCACTGCTGTTGGGACCTGGAAGAATGGAGCCAGCCGATAAGTGAGGTGGACTGAAGTCTCATGCAATAGCCAAATGTATTCAGAGCATTGACAATTTATACTGAAGGTTAAGAAGAATCACATGAATATAATGTACTTACAAGGACAAGCTGCACAAGGCAAAATGTGCTTTCCCATAGAGCCATAAACACAGTTGAATAACACCAGCAAGCAATAATGAGTAGTCTGAAGTAAACTCACCCATCCCCTACATCTGAGGTGAACATGAAAACATATTCCAAGAACAATTCTGTGTTTTGAAGAAACTGAGGTCATAAGATTTGTGTTTTCTTGAAGCTTTCTCACAAGCACTCATAATTCTCACATGTCTCCATTCCTGAACCATGCCCCCATGAAAGCTGAGAGAGAGAGAGAGAGAGAGAGAGAGAGAGAGAGAGGAGGCAGACAGAGACAGACAAACACAGAAACAAAGACTAAGAAAGATCTCTTGGGTCAGTCACCTTTGGTTTCAACATGCATGTGCATACATGTGCATGAACATCCACTGGTACACATGTATACACACAGACACAAGGTATATGTACATACCACACATACACATACACACTAACACACAAACACACTGCATGCTGTGATATTTTCAACTTATGTAGGTGGTACATCCACAATGGGTTTGCATCTCCTCTTCAGTGTATTGCAAAGTCAGACTTCAGGGTCAGGGAAGGCCTGAGACCTGTAGACCTGAGTTCAGCTATTGAGAAGAAAGGGCAGGACTAGGTCCAGGTGAACAGCAGGTTAGACAGGCAAACAGGCAGACAGGACAATTCAAGCCACATCAGACATGGGAACTAAACCAAGATGACCCTGAACAGTTGGGTAGGCTCTGAGAGTTGGTCATTCATGCACACACCTAGTGGTGCAACGACAGGTCAGTGGGGCCATCAAAGTGATGATGCTAGATGTTGTGGGCTCTGGCATCCATCTCCAACACATTGTGGTCCCCAAGGCAACCCAGGCTTCATCTTCACAGCTTCATGCAGTGGCCTTTCTGACTCTTATAAAGGAAACCATTCAATTGGAGCAGGCTTGTAGTTTCAGAGGTTTAGTCCATTATCATCATGGTAGGAAGCATGGCAGCATCCAGGCCGACATGGTGCTGGAGATGGAGCTGACAGTTCATCTTGATCCACAGGCAGCAGGAAAGAGATTGAGCTTCTGAGATCTCAAAGCCCACCCCCAGTGACGTACCTCCTCCAATAAAGCCAAGCCTATTCAACAAGGCTACACCTCCTAATAGTGTCACTCCCAGTGGACGTGGGGCCATTTTATTCAAACCACCAAAGATGTCTTCCTCCTTATAGAGTCAGGATGAGAGAACAGGACCCTTTCCGCAGCCTGATGTGTTAAGTCCTCAGGCCTGTTTTTCCTAATAAGATTTTGTTATGGCATTTGCTCCATGGTAAATTGATATGTGGCACTCTCTTTACTTCTAGAAACCAGCATTTGAACAGTCTAAACTGCATCGGTGTGCCTAGAGGATGGTGCCATCCAACTGTGGAATCATCCTCTATCCTCAAAACAGACCCAAAGCTGCTCTTGGGGCAGGAGTCTCTCAGGACCAGTCACAGCCTAAAACAAACAAACAAACACACAAAACAACAAACCATCATTTTATGCAATATGCTCCCAACACCACCTCCAACTCATTTGTCCAATTTGTAAGACAGACAGACAGATAGATGTTATTTTCCTAAAAGTCAAAAGATAAGTACCTTATACAATTAGTAGTTCAAATTGGGACTATAGTGCCCAATTAGTGAGAGGACTTGGGGCTCTGTGTGTACTTGGACATATTAAAACCCTATCAGAAAAACAGACCCAAGGACTTGTTGAACACAGTAGACTGAGAGTAGAACATCTTTCCTGAATCCCACAAGCAGAGGACCCATAACACTGTGATGGTGATGGCCCCAGTGACCTGTCACCTGACCACCTGGTGTGAGCATCAAGAGACCAACAGGCAGAGAACTGACTACTGCTCCAGGGACTTTAGCAACTGAGTGCCTACTGTGACAGTGTTGACACAGCCCTACTCGAACTGCCACTTGTCTGTCAGTCCATCTGTTCATCAGGATTTAGACCTGTCCTTCACCTCTGTAGACACACACACACACACACACTCACACACACACACACACAGCTTCTGTTTGCTATAATTGATTCTTGAGCCTGGGCTCCACTCTTCCCCAGTTGCATCAGTGTCCAGCAGACCACCAGGAGAGCTGGTTATCTGACTGCTGTAACACCTCCTTCCTCATCTCCATCACCTCCTTGGTTCCCCGACTCTCAGTCTTCTTTGAAGCTCCTTGAACTCTGCAGTGGCCTTTCTAACACTTTGTAGCCATTCTTTAGTGTGGGGAGTGGGGTGGATGTTTTCCTTTTTTACTGTGAGGTAAATCAAGTGTGGTCTGAGAATAACATTAGTAGTCAAGATTGGACAAAAGAAGCTGGTGCACCACTGGCTCAGCTGGCTGTCAAGGACATTGAGAACGTTTGGCAAAATGAAGCCAAGGAAACTGCCTTACCTTCAGAATGTACTGGATAACAATAAATTCTGACATTGGGGAAGGGCATAGACATTTTTGCCTGTTTCTGACACAGCATATTCATGACATAAGCCCATTTTCATTGATCAGTTTATACCTTGACTTTTAGATTATTGAGTGTTGGGATCTAAGTCCTCCTTGAGACATCACCACCCGAACCTCTGATTTTCACTAGGGTTATCCACACTGAGAAAACTTAAAAGAGGGGGACTCAGGTAGAGACTGCAGACCTGTAGTCACTGAACGGTATAGTGCAAGAATGGGAAAAATGAGATGACACCAGGCTAGACCACAGAAGAATGAGGTCAAGCATGGAACACATGGGTGTATTGAATACTAAATAGGTGTGGAAACCTAGCTAGCTTTCTAGTCCTTACTAACATGCTTCATTAGCTATGGAACCTTGAACACATTACTTGGTCTTAGAATAGAGTTACTTTAATATCATTTCTATCTTTAAAATGCTTTGATTCCATTGAAAACAATATCATATGTGAGTTTCAGATGAGCTAGACCTACATTTGAGACACTGAAAATCTTGTCATAATCACTTCAATTGACCCATAAAAGCAAAGGCGTGCTTGAGTCAGTCTCACGTGGAGTACTGGATTTGATGGTATAAACTTGTGTGAGTGAGAAACACATAATACTTGACTAGCATAAAAAAAAAGATGTACCAATAACAAGAGTGTGCTTACAAATTCAATTTACCCACCACTGAAAAGAATGTCACATTGCAATCAGAATATTGAATTAGGACTTTCAAACTTGTGTTTTTCCATCAATTTGGAAGGTCAAGATGGCATCACTCACAAAGAGGTTGAGTATTTTTAATTAAGAGCTGATTGTTATACTCTGATTCTCAGTTTGAATTGTTGCAGTGTGTGGAGGATCTATGAAAGGGTTCTAAGTGCCCTATAAATAAGATTAGTTGAAACTGTCCTGGTTTAATTTAAGGCCTGCAGCTGTTCCTGTAAGAGAAGCGTCAAGTTTCAAACAGTTACAAAGTCTCAATACAAATAAACAGAAAGGGGTGAGTCTCCCAAGGAGAAAGTTAAAATTAACCACGTGCATCCTTGTACAATTGTCTCTTCTAAGCAAGGTCTGATGTGAAAACCTAAATCTCTAGGTATGTAATTTAGTCCATTTTAATTCATGCTTCCAGGCAGCATGAAAATAACTCAAAATAAAAGATTAATATGATTCAAAAGGTTGATATATTATGCCAGATAAAAATGAAATGATCTAACTATTTTTTAAACAAAGACACTTCAGTATCAGATGGCTACATTCACATAATTTGTTAAACTGATGTTATCTTCATTGAAAAAAAGCTGTCATTTTAATATGTAAAGTTTACATACCTTCTGTTTCTTGTTAGTCACCACAATGCAAGTTTCTTCTCAAATAATAAAGTTTCTTACTTACAATGGGGCTTAAGGAAAGTGTTTCCAAAGACAGACCTTCTGTTATTGGACAGTTTTATGTCTCTGGGTAAGGAAGGGGAACCACAAAGCAATGGCGTCTCAGTGCTGGGCACTGCCTGCCAGTTCTAAGTGACTGCGGTGCGGGTTGACATTAGGGCTCATCAAAAATGGCCAGAGCTTCTCAGGAAGTGTTGGGGTGCTGGCTTTGCCCCAATGGTCGGGATTCTGTTTGGCTTGTGTTTGGCACACCCGAGGGTGCCAGCTGGAATTGTTTCCCAGTTTTAAGAGAGTCTGAGCCATTGAAGTCACAGGGTAAATTTAGCCTCGCCTGTTGCTACAGGAGGGGCAGAAACCTGAGCCAAGGAGCCCTTTCTCAGGGGAGAGAGAGACTGGGAACTCACTGCCTGTCTCTCCCTCCACGAAATGGGAGTTTAAATCTTTCCACCACTGCAGAGCTCTGGCGGCCCTCATCAGGAATCAATTCATCTGTGTGGTTTCTGAGTGGCTAAGGTAAGTGATCAGTTTCCACTTGGATTTTATAGAATTAGTATGTAATTTGTAAATCAGATAGGTACAGGGTTTCTTATTTTTTTCTTCACTCATGGCATAATGGTTAATAATCTAAAATAATGCTGAATAAGTTGATGATCTCAATTATATTTTAATTATTAACAAAATCCAGTCCCCCTCTTATTTTACCTGTGCAAGTTGTCCCAGAGACTTTGTGCTCTGCATTTAGCATGACTTGTTGCTGGCATTTACACACTTGTAACGACAAATGCGAATGTATTATGGGATGTTGACTGATAATTAATCAGAGAAGGTATACTCTTGAAAATCATGTTCAACTCCACTCAAACGTTTCTGATAGACTCAGTCTAATGCTTCAGACTTTGGGTAGTTTCTTGGAGACACTAATGGATTAAAAACAAGAACAAAGGTCAAGGTGTTTTGTAATTGGGGATAAATGACACAAAAGCCAACTGTCAAGCCAGCTCTTCAACTGTTCTGGGACTGCTACCCCCCCCCCCCGCCCCCCCAGCACAGACAGCAGCCATCCTGCAGGTAGCTGTAAAGAGGAACTGTTGCTTTCCATTGCTCAAACAGGGGTGGTTTCTTTGTGTTACTAAGTTACTGTGTGATGATTGGAAAATATTAGATACTTTTAAAGGAATGAAGAAAGGCCAGAGAAAGACCAATTGGACTGGTTTAGATTCACCCTCAGGATGAAGCCAGTCTGGGTTCCAAGGAACTACAAGAGCTGGGCACTGGTGGCGCACGCCTTTAATTCCAGCACTTGGGAGGCAGAGGCAGGCGAATTTATGAGTTCGAGGCCACCCTGGTCTACAAAGTGAGTTCCAGGACAGCCAGGGCTATACAGAGAAACCCTGTCTCAAAAAGAAAAAAAAAAGCCTATTTTCTCTTTGCCTCTTTTCTTGGAAACATCTAGATACAAGGGAGTTCACTTTGAGAATTTTAAAACTAGTGGTTCAAGTGGGGTTAATTTAGTGGATTCCAGAATGGTTTGAGTTTTTCTTTCAAAGCCAATGGGAAAGTATTTTCTCAGACTGGTTACATTTATGATTCTGAAGATGGTCAAGTCCAAGTTCCCAAGTGATCTTGACAAAGATGGCAGTTAAGTGCCTAAAATAATACCTTGCCATCTTGTCCTATAAAATGGCACTTCCTGTGGCTTGATATATGGTTCTCTGATACAGTGCTTGCCTAGCATGTGTGAAGTCCTGGGTTCACAAATAAGTAGGTGATGGTAGTGAATGAAAAAAAGGAAGAAAGAAAAAGGAAAAGAAAGGGTGTGACTGCTTCTAGGCATGGTGGAAGAGAATGTTCACTGTGGAGAAAAGGGAGAGCACAGCCAGGGGCAGACACATCTGGGAGAGTCCAGAGTGGTCATGACCCTGAACCGTGTGGAAGAAGTGCAGGGGAGAGAAGGAAACCAGGTGCGTCAACTAGGAGGCCAAAGGCACAAAAGGGGCAGGTAACCAAAGTGTCCTGATTCTATAGGGTAGAGCTTTTAGGGAAAGGGTAGCCCAGGCCCTGGGCTGGAGAGTTCAGGGTAGGGCGTGGGTGTGGCAGTCATACCCTGTAATCGGTAGGGACTGAGGGATGCTGGGAGAACCTGGCAGGTAGGTCTGATTTGATATTTTTAAATAGACACCTCAGCCTTTTGTCTTAGGTTTGAAACTTGGATGGATGGATGGATGGATGGATAGATAGAAGACAGATAAATGATATATAGACATAGAGGGACACCTGACCTTCAGATCATTAAGCTAAACTCCTTACAAAGTACAGAATATTCCCATACAGTCTTTCCAAGAAAATTCTCATCACATGACAAAATTAAAAAGGCAACAGTAGGGGAAGAAACGACAAATGTGGGACCAGAGAACTATGGGGCCTTGCCTCTGGCCAGAGCAGGATACAGCTACACAGATGCTGGCTCAGTGAACAGAAAGGGTGGAAGATGGGGGATGGGAGGTGGGTGTGAGTAAAGTCCTGAGTGAATGTGTATTGTCTGGTAAAGGCCCAGCCAGGTCAAGGTCCCGGATGCCTTAGATCTATGGGAGATGTCGAGACCCTTCCAGGGCTAGGCCCAGAGTGATGGCGAAGCTTCATTTTGTGCGGGTGTTGACACTTAGTGAAGAAAATAACCATCGTAGCTTCCTGTGCCTGCTCCCGACTGTTCCCGTTGAGATTAGCTACGCCTGACTCCTTTTCAGCTGTGTATTAACAACTCCTTGTTTATCTGGATGTTATAGCCCCATCTCACTGTTCAGCTGGATGCAATAACCGGGTCCCTGTTCAAATGTATACAGCAAACACCCTGGGCTTCTGGGTCTTCTCCATCAGACTACCCAGTCCCAGCTTTTATGTGTCCATGTGTCTGTCCTTTCTTCATTCCCTCATCACCTCAAATCAGGGTTCTGGGACCCAAGCTGTGTAAGAACAAGGCAGTAGTTAGTCAGTGAGCTTATGAAGCACGCCAGACTACTCTCTTCTCCATAAAAACATCTAGGTCAGCTGGCCTGAAGGCTGACTAGTATAAACAGACATATGTGCAGGCAAAACACAAATACACTTAAAAAATAAATTAACAACTTCAGTAAATTGGCATTGGAAAGTCTTTTCTTTTGATTAACACATTGTACATAGTTACTGGGTAGGTTATAATACTTTAATATGTCTATACATTAAATCAGGGCAATTAAAATATCCATTATCTTTGTAATGACACACTCTTTTGTAGTGATAACATTCCAAATTTTAGCTTGTGAACTTTCAGAGGGTAAAGAATCTTCTTAGGATCATTGCTGTTTTGATTGTGAAGATTCTGTGATTTTGGTTAGCTGGGGCTGAAGAATCAGCTGTGATTAACAAGATACCAGAACCACTAAAGCAAAACCTTTGCATTACTGGCACTATTGATGCTGGTTAGCTGGAGCTAAGAAATTAGTGGTGATTAAGAAGAGACCAGCATTATTGAAGTGACATCTTCTGGGAAGAGGTTTCTGAGAGCACAACGAGGCTGTGTTCCAGAGATAGCCAAGGTTGTAACTTGTGCTGTAGCAGGACTTGGTAATGTGTAAGAGTCACGCGGGTGGTACTGGTTTTGAAGGCTTGAAGGGATCATGAAGAGCAGCTGAGGCTCGGCACTGAGAGAGACCATGGAAGGCCTTTGGTGAAGGTCCAGCTTCAGTTGCAATTGAAGGCCCAGGACTGAAGGGGTCATGCAAAGAAGTTGAGGCTTGGCACCATGAATAGAGCCTATGAGAGGCTATTGGTGAAGCCTAATTACAGTAGAAGTCAGCAGTGTTTTAGAGATGCCAGTACCACGAATGACCACCAAGAACAGCAGCAGCAGTGGAGTACAGGCATCTGGAGCCTAGAAGACAAAGTGTGTGTTACAAAGGGCAGAGCTGGAGAGGTGACCCAAGCCCTTGGAGGAATCCAAGAGATCATGAGTGGATCCCAGACATTGGACAGTTGGAGTTTGATTTTGCTTTTGATTGTGACTGCGACCTGATATTTTTCCCTCTTGAAGGAAGAAAGCATTTTAGTGGAGCCCACAGTTAAGAGACTTTCAATTGTAAAAACACTTTGAATTTTAAAAAAGATTGGATATTTTTTAAAGTGATTTGAATTTTAAGAATTCACAAAGTCTGTGGGACTTTTAAAGTTATTTAGATCTTGGGGATGAATAAGAAAGTACGGGTTGAGGCTTAACAGTGATGTTTTTGTGTGTCAAGTTGACAAGGGGTCAATTGTACTGGCTGGTTTTGTGTCAACTTGACACAGGCTGGAGTTATCACAGAGAAAGGAGCTTCAGTTGAGGAAGTGCCTCCATGAGATCCAGCTGTGGGGCATTTTCTTAATTAGTGATCAAGGGGGGAGGGCCCATTGTGTGTGGTGCTATCCCTGGGCTGGTAGTCCTGGGTTCTATAAGAAAGCAAGCTGAGCAAGCCAGGGGAAGCAAGCCAGTAAGGAACATCCCTCCATGGCCTCTGCATCAGCTCCTGCTTCCTGACCTGCTTGAGTTCCAGTCCTGACTTCCTTTGGTGAGGAACAGCAATGTGGAAAGTGTAAATTGAATAAACCCTTTCCTCCACAACTTGCTTCTTGGCCATGATGTTTGTGCAGGAATAGAAACCCTGACTAAGAAAAAAAACCCTTGGTCATCTAGCATGCATTCACAAAAGAACCACGAAAGTGCTGAGTCTTTCAGCCACCAGGACTCCCAAAATAACACAGAGAGGAAGACAGACGGTGCCCAGTCACCTGACACAGGAGAGTTAAGTGCCCTCCACAACAACTTAGACAAAACCAACCAAACAGTAGGCATTCACTATCACATGACAGAAGGAAGCACTAAGCTGTAGACTCCCACTATTGCCTGATGCAGAAGTGCTGTGTTTAAGTCCTCAGCAGTTGTTCACGGCAGTTTGTCACTAGCTGCTACATCCATTTACCACGCCCCCGTCTGATGTGTGTGCAGTAAGTTGATGGCTGACCCTTGCTATAACCTATGCTAGGAATGGGAGCCAAGTTGGTATCCAGTAGCACTGGTTGTGTTTAGGGTCAGGAGGCCGCATGCCCCTGTTTCCATCACAGCCGTTCAACACACGCACTCTGCAGTGACTTCAGTGCTGTTCTTATCTGTGGCTGTGCTGTGCCATTGCTACCAGCTTAGCCTCTTGGTGCCGATGGCGCCCAAGCTCTGCGTGCTGCTTATATAATAAAAGTTTCAGGTCTGAGTGTGCTGAATAAGACGGGAGACGCAGAGAGAGGCAGGGAAATTGAACTGCTTACTTTGTAACCATACCACTGTGTTTTAGAATGAGCCAGTAGCTGAAGTGAACAACGCCAGAACAAGCGCGTTCTAAGCTGAAGCTGGTAGGGCAGTCAGTTAGGTCTCTCGCTCTTCCATTCTGGCCCTTCTAAAGAGACTTCTGCTTGTGTTTGCCAGGGGCTGAGTGCTGGGTTCTGCTGGTTTGGTATACTACTCAAGGAACAAACCTGGCTTTTTATTTTAAAAGTCAATACCACTATAAAAAGGCAAGAAGAGTTGTGTGACTGTTTACTGTGGGTGTTTGTGAGCATACAAGGTTTCCTGTCCCACTTGTGTGCATGTATAGCAAGATCCTGCTTTTATAATTAGACTGCTTGGATAGAGTCCGGAGATTACTCAGCAGCCTTGCTGTATTTAGGTGTACCAGGCAGAGTGACTAATGTAACAATGGAACAGAGATATCTCTATAACTATTTGGTCATTGAAATATGGTCATGAATTTGGGACAATGATGAAAATAAATTCATATTATTTATTTCACTATGAAAAAGGACTATATACATACATGTGTGTGTGTGTGTGTATGTGTGCGTGCGTGCATGTATATGCATATTTATGGCTCAGTCCTACAAATCTACGCAGGGGATGGATTGGCAGCTGCCCCTAGACAGGAGTCACGCTTGGGGTACATAGTCACACTTCAGCCTTGTCTGGATAGAGAAATAGGGTCAGGGAGAAGTGACAGATACCCTTAGACAAGCTCACAGACTAACTTCACACCTGCCATTCTCCTGCCCCAGCTACCACTGTCTGCTTCTATGCTGTTTTTTAAGATCTACCTTCCAATATAAATTTTATTTCCAGCTTAACCTAGTTTGTCGTCTGTGGTGGTCTGAATGGGAATGGCCTGCGTGGCTCATATAATTATTGAATGATCTACAGTTGCTGAACCATTTGAGAAGGATCAGAAGGTGTGGCCCTGTTGGAAGAGGTGGGCTCTGAGGCTTTTAAAGCCCACACCATTACTAACATGACTCCTTCTCTACCTAGCGGTGTTGTCTCAAGTTGTGAGCTCTCAGTTACTGCCTCAGTGCCATGGCTACCCGACTGCTGCCATGTTCCCAGCCATCTTGGTCAAGGACTCTAATCTTCTAAAACTGGAGACAAGAACTGAAGCAGGAGGTGTGGAGACGTTCTGGTTATTGGCTTGCTTTCCAGCCTCAGGTTCAGCTTATTTCTGCCTAGTGGTGGCCTGCCCACAGTGAGCTAAGCTTTCTCCCATCAATCATTAGTCAAGAAATGCCCCCACAGACTTTCCTACAGGGCAATCTGATGAAGCATTTTCTCAATTGAGTTTCCTTATTCCCAGATGTCAAGTTGTGTCAAATTGATTAAAAAAACAAAGACAGACAGACAAATGGTGGGACATATGGACGGTGCCACAAGAGGAACTGGCACAGAACTGGCAAGGTAAAGCATGTTCAAACCCTGGAAATCTCAAAACTTGAGACCAGCAGGAGTGGAACATTCTCCCTGTTTCCATGCCTGCCTCAGAGCACAGAACCCGGAGGACCCCCCCCCCCAACCAGGTGGTCACAGGTAGTCAGTCACATAGCACAGCACCTAGATTTTTCCCCATGTAAATGAGTCATGTCAATAGCCTTAGCCTTCAACCAATGACTTTTTCCTTCCCTGGATATTCTCACGCATCCTCAAAGCTCTATAACCTTGGTCTACCCCCAAAGTGTATGCATTCAAACCCACCTCGAATAAAGAAATATACCACAAGCTAAGATCATCTCAAAGAGGTGCCTCATTAAAGAGCATCAGAGAAAGCCTTCATCTAAAAGAGCTGTAACACTAAGATTCTTGGAGAAGGCCTTCTCCCTCCCCCACACCCCCAGCATTCACTGGACCAGAATCCTACCTTTTCCAGACTCCACTTAATGCTTTCAGCCTTAATGTGCAGTGGTGTCTGGACACTCTGAGAGGGGGAAAGGGGAAGACTTGGAACCACTGACAGCACCCGGTGATACGGTACCAAGTATCAGGCATAGGCCTGGGGGATTGACAGAAGACACAAACTCCGGTCATTCAGTAAGGAGAATGCTGAAGCTTTAGTGAGGGACCAGCAATTTATACTTGAGTCCAGGTGAAAAACAACAGGAAAAAATAATCTTAGCCATAGGTCAGGCACCTGGCAAGTCCCTACCACATCCGGCGGGGAAAACAGAAATCAAGCTTAGCCGCAGGATGTTCTGCTCTTAGGAAACCTGTGCAAACTGCTCAGCTGAGGGCATTGAACTAAGCTCATGATGTCCACAACAACATTCGTGGACTCTGATTCCCCTTCTAGCCTGTCTGACTCTCAGGAGGGAAGAGGTGGGCTACAGATCTCACCTGTTCAGTGGACTTCACCCTGTCCTCTCCAAGCTGATGCACAGGCAGCATTTAGACATTCTGGGAGGAGAGACAGAACCAGGAACCACAACAAACAACAAACCCTTACCTGCTGTGGTGGTTTGAATAAAAATGGCGTCTATAGGTCCATCACCAGTGGCACTATGAGGAGGTGGACTTGTTGGAGGAAGTGTGTCACTAGGGGGTAGGCTTTGAGGGCTCAGATGCTCAAGCCAGGCCAGTGGCTCATGGTCTCTTCCTCCTGTCTGCAAATACAGATGTAGAACTCTCAGCTCCTTCCCCAGCACCATGTCTGCCTGCACGCCACCTTGCTTCCTGCCATGAAGATAATGGACTGAATCTTTGACCCTGTGAACCATCCAATTAAATGCTTTCCTTTAAAAGAGTTGTTGTGGTTATGGTGTCTCTTCACAGCAGTAGAAACAATGACTAATATAAAAGTTGGTACCAGGGACTGGAGCATTGCTCTGATAGGCCTGGCTGTGCTTTAGATGAATGTGGACACTGGGACTTTGGACTAGAGAAGCAGTTGAATGCTTTAAGTGTGGCTTAATGGGTGATCCTAGTAGGAACATGTGTGACTGTGGGGCTGAGGGTGATTTGAACTGTGGGGGCCAAACTCAAGAGTTTTCCAAGGAGAAAAATATTAGTACATGGCCAAGAGGCTGTTCTTGTGATATTTGTGCAAAGAAGGTAGCTGCTTTTTGCCTTTGTCCAAAAGTCTGCTTTGAGATTGAATTGAAGAATTTGGGATTAATTTCATTGGTAGAGGAAATCTCAAAAACAGCCTAGTATTGACTCTGTTATGTGGTTCTTAGTGGTTACCTTATGCAGATCTATAATGAGAAGGAGCAAACTGAGGAAGGAAAAGTAGAAAATGCATACTCTGAGGAGAAAAGTGACATCAGGAAGTAGAATGGAGCTAAATCCTGTGTTCAAGGAGATAAACAGATTAAAGAAAAACCTGATGCTAAGTGGAATAAAGAGATCGGTGACCTCAGGGCAAGATCAAACCCAGGTAAGCTTTCAATCTGTGAAAAGGAATTAAAGAAAAGCTTAAACCTGAGTGCGGGGGCTTACACCATTAATCCCAGCACTCTGTAGACAGAGACAGGCAGATCTCTGAGTTCAAGACCAGCTGGGTCACAGAGTGAGTTCCAGGACAGTCAAACTTAGGCAGTGAAGGGATCCATCAAACCCAGAAAGCTGGTGAAGATGTAATCCGATGAGGAGGCCATGCTCCAGCCCCAGCAAGCAGCAGAGCTTGGCAGTTTTGACCACATGGTTCTGGCTTTAGAGTCAAAGAGAGATGGAAGGGGCTATGGAATCTCCTTCTGCAGCTAAGGAAAGCTGTTGGGCTCAGGCATGTGTCATCAGAGTTCCTGTATGGAGGCCCAGGGAGGACATCATGTGAAATGGTGCAGGTAAAGCCCAGATTATACCTTGGAGACGCCAAAATGTTGGAGATACCTGGGATACCTGCTGAGGAGATCTGCTGCTGACAGGGAGAGGAACCAGCCCAAGAGAAAGTGTGTTGCAGTCAACAAAGCTGAAAGTACTTAGGAGTCTAAAGAGTACTTTGACATCAGACATGGAAATACAGAGATTTGAATTTGTCTAGCTTGTTTTTGGTCTTGCTTTGGTCCAGTATTTCCTTACCATGTTCCCTTTCCTTGCTTTTGGAATGTTAATTTATAACCTATGCAATTATATGTTGGAGACATGTGATCTGCTTTTTCATTTTGATTTTTTTTAACAGGGGATTACAGTTAAGAGATTGCATGAGTTTCAAGAGACTTTGTACTTTTCCAGGTCAAGGCAAAGTAGTCAAGGAACAAGCAAGGCATAAACAAAGGTCCCATGTTATCAAGGGATTTATCAAGATGATCAAGATCTTGGGTCTACTTCCTTGTTCTAGCCCAAAGTAAAATTCTTGACAATATCTTAGAAGCAGCACCAAGAGCTCTCCACAGTTGAGAGAAAAATATGTCTACATTTCCCCCTTATGAAAGTTTGGTGTTTTGGTTTTTTTGTTTGCTTGTTTGAAAGACTGTCCATGTATCTCAGTCTTACCTTGAACTCAGGTCACTACTATCTGAGGGGCTAGATGATAGAACTGTAAGTCTATATCCCCACACCTGGTTTCTTTCAAGATTTTCTGTGCCATTTCCCCCTTTTTTATTAATTATTTTTATATACTCCATATTTTATTCTGCACCCTACCAACCCCAAGATTACTAATTCCTTTGGAGCATGACTCTTATGTTAGTCATTTTGGTTGCCTAGCTTCTGAAAGTGTCTTGTCTTGAGCAGACAAGTAAGGGCTGGTTGAAATACAGAATGTCATTGCTTAGCCTATATTTAGCAAGACAGAATGGGCAATACACTCAATTATTTCCGTATATAACAAGAATCAAATATGAGGCTGGAGTGATAGCTCAGTGGTTAAGAGCATTTGCTGCTCTTCCAGAGAATCCTGGTTTAATTCTAAGCACACACAAGCATCTGTAACCCCAGCTCTAGAGCATCTAGCGCCCTCTTCTGGCCTCCATGGGCACCGAGTGCACGTGGTCCACAGGCATACATGCAGGCAAGACCCAGATACACATACAATAAGTAATTTCTTAAAAATGCATCAAAGAATGTATAAGATAGAATATTTACCTGCAAGACTGTTTTGCTTAAATAGCAAATAGAGAGCTATGAACTTAAAAATGTAGGACATCTAATGTTTATGTAAAAACACTAGTGATTTATATCTAATGTTCAAGTTATAAAAGTACTGATTTTAGGGCAGGGCAGTGGTGGCCCATGCCTTTAATCTCAGCACTTGGGAGCCAGAGGCAGGCAGATCTCTGTGAGTTTGAGGCCATCCTGGTCTACAGAGTAAGTTCCAGGACAGCTAATCCTATACAAAAAACAAAACAAAACAAAAAAACCCCACCAAACCCTGTCTTGAAAAATCAAACCAACCAACCAAAACAAAACAAAACAAAATAAAACAAAAAACAAAAAGAAAAACAAAAAATGAAAAAAAAATCCCCAAAACCTGATATTAATATTTGAGCCATGCATTTAAAGTCAATAATAGTTAGGTATAACATCGACACACTTTGCAGGTAACAGGGACTATACTTTTTAATGCTAACATAAATTATTTACAATTAGTCTATAAAGTTAAATTTTGTTCAATATATACATATTAAACTCTGAATTATTTTCACATCATTGACTTTGAGTATGAATTCCAGAATATTCACTCCCTTTGTTACTGTTGCACAAGGTTATAAAGAGATCACAGGGTGCTCTGCGTTTTCGTCAGCATGATCTCTTGCCAACATGAGTTCCACAGCCCTGGGGAACTGGCCTTCTGCCCAGTGGTGCTCTTTATCTGAACTTCTGGGGTCCTTTTTCACAAGCATTTGGTGTCAGTACAAACAACAAAACCAGCTCTTTAACAAAACTATTTATACTGTATGTTACCTGGTCATTCAAATCACCCTTCACTGGAGAAAGGTCTTTTCTTTCTTTTTCTCTTCTTTTCTGTTTTTGTTTTTTAAGGAGAAACAAACATTTTTTTTAAAAAAAGGTTTATTTATTTATTTATTTATTTATTTATTTATTTATTTATTTATTTATTATGTATTTTATGAGTACTTTGTCTGCACTTACATCTATACACCAGAAGAGGGCATCAGCCCGTTGTGAGCTGCCATGTGGGCGTTGGGAATTGAACTCAGAGCAGTGAGTGCTGCTAATCACTGTCTCCAGCCCCTGAGGAAAGGCCTTTTTAATACGACACGGCTGACATCAGCAGGTAACAAGTTAGGCAAAAGCATTAAAGAGGCAATTATAAAACTTGGCATTAATAATAAGAATGGGGCACAGCGGTTCATGGCTGTGAAGCAGCACTCAGGAGGCAGAGGCCAGAGGATTGCCAAGAATTTGAAGCCAACCAGGGACAGAGTGAGTTCTAGGCCACAGAGTGAGTCTTGTCTCAAAAAACAAAACAAAACCATAAATAAGTAGTACAACTGGTGCAAATTTAACAACGGGCATGCTTAACAGCCAATGGAAATGGTTCAGGTAAATGCATCTCAAATGAGGAAGAAGCAGGAAGTGTCTCCAAGCTCCTGAAGGGTGGTGTGTAGCACATGGGTTGGACGCAGGAAGTGGGCCTATGCCATCACTTATATGGGAGATACAGGTTGCAAAGGTGAGGGTGACCAGGGAAGGCCCACGGTCCTCTTTCCAGGAGGGCCTGTGAGTGCAGTGATCCTGAGGAGCCTCCTCAGGACACAGCTCACCACCTATGCACACTCACCAGGAAAGCATCTCCTCATGCTCAGAAAAGGAGACCCAGAACCCTCATGCATCTTACTGTTCTGTTCAGGTAAAAATGGGTGTAGTGGGCATCTTGTAAAAAATATTTTATAATTTTGAATAATTTAGTTGAGAGAAGACATAATTTAACTATTCAGAATCAAACTGAGTAATTAGGTTAAAAAATATATGGTTGCCGGTTTGATTTTTTCTTCCTATTTGATAACTTGACTTCAAGGTTGATGCTTCAATGTCAAGTTCAGCTCAGCAGAATTTTGAAAGCCATAGACTTTGTGTGTGTGTGCACATGCATGTATGTGAAATTGATTAAAATCTGAAAATATATCCACTGGATTTTAAGTGAATTGGTCACATCCAACTTATTTAGAGTGACAAATTAAATATTTTCTTGTGGTTGAAACAGTATGACATGTTTTAACGTAATAATGCCTCTGTCTCTGTCTCTGTCTCTCTGTCTCTGTCTCTCTCTCATTTCTTCTTCCTTTGAGATAGAGACTTATGCAGCTGACCTTGACTTCACTGTGAAACCACGGGTTCCCTTGAACTCCAGCTTTCCTCCCCTCCCCCTCTGGAGCTCTGGGATCACAGGTGTACACGCCATACCTGGCTTCTGGCCTGGAGTAAAATTGTTTTCTAGACTCATGATATATCAGTACTGACAACAAAGTTCTCTGCTCCCTCCCTAGACGATGGTGCGAGAACAGTACACCACGGTCACCGAGGGCACTCATGTAGAGAGACCCGAGAACCAGCACATCTACAAGATCGGCATTTACGGATGGAGGAAGCGCTGCCTGTACCTGTTCGTTCTCCTCCTGCTCAGCATCCTCGTTGTGAATCTCGCTCTCACTATCTGGATTCTGAAAGTGATGTGGTTTTCTCCAGTGAGTATTGCTTTCTCTGACCCATTGTAAATTATATTGTATTGATTTTTTCTAATTTATTGCATTGTATTTTCCGTTAGTTATCATCTCTATTGGGTAGGAAAATTCTAATCTTGAATTTGTGGTTGATTCTGTCAAGATGTCTTAGTGGTCCTTTAGAGATTACAATCTATAGAACTGGGTTTTCCTCATGTCATTGGTCCTATAGTTAGCGTTTGTGTGTCTGCTCTCTTCTAAATTAAATCACTCTATTAAGATACCTGAGGCAAGTATTTATTTGTTTTTAAAGAAGAGGACTTTTGTTTGTTTTTCATTTAGTTTTTATTTAATTTTCCTTTATTCTTGATAATGTATACATTAAGTAGGTATACACTAAAATATGATATTTACCCCTACCCCCTCCTACACTTCTCTCCATATCTCTGTAACAGATCTGACTACCAATTTCATGTCGTTATTTTTATAACTCAGTAAATCCAATCAGTGCTGCCCATAAGTGCAGGGGTGTGGGGCCATCCACTGGAGCGTGGGACATCTACCTACCAGTGGCCACACCCTCTAAGAAGAGTGGTTCTTCTTCAGCAGTTAACCGCTGACTAGCTCCACAGTAAGGCTTGTGGCCCAGAGATCTTCTACCTATCTATGCCAGAATTTGGGCTGGCTTGATCTTGTGCAGAGAAGCACAGCTACGGTGAGTTCCGGAGTGCACCCGGTACGCCATGTCCAGGATTTTACCCTGAGCTCCTCCCGGTCCTCCTTCCAGGCTTCGTGCCTCCTGCCCGCTGATGTACCCTGAGCCTTTGGGGCAGGGAGTTTATAGAGATGTCGTCCCTTTTAGAGCTGATAGCTTAATCTGAAGAGGCTTGTTTGTTCCGCTCATGATTTTGGAGGTTTAAGGACTTAGGTTCAGCTCTGAGGGCGACTGTAGGATGTCTGGCGGGAGCGTGAGGATGCACGTGGCAGGAAGAATCCAATCAGCAGACCGTAAGCCAGACTGGGTGGGGCCCAGCTGGGGATTTATCACAACCCTCCCATGAGAGCTAACTAGGACCCTCCAGAAAAATATCTCTGACTCTCTCAGGTGCAAGTTGCCATTGACCCAAGGGCCTTCCATGGGGACTTACCTCTCAAAAGTCCAGAGAGCTGCCACCCCAGTGACCAAGCTGCCAACACAGGAGCCTTTGGAGCAGTGGCTCTCAACCTTCCTAATGCTCAACTCTTTAGTACAGTTCCTCACGCTGTGGTGACCCCCAACCATAACATTATTTTTGTTGCTACTTCATAATAGTAATTTTACCACTGTAATGAATCATAATGTAAATATCTGACATTTCCAATGGTTTTAGGTAACTCCTGTGAAAGGGTCATTTGACCCACATGGGGTTTCGACGCACAGGTTGAGAACCGCTGCTTTGGAGGACACACTTAAATCATTGTTTCAACACTGTTTGGGTGCACACAAGTGTGTGAGCAAAGACTTTGAGATTCACAACAGATTTAGTAAATAAAGTACCAGCAGTCTTATTAAAGAATTTATTCTGTTCTAAATATTCCCATATGTTAACAATAATTGCACAACCTAATTTGCAAGAAAGAGAGAGAAAAGGAGAGGAGAGCCTGGGCCTAGCATGGACTTTTCAAAACCTTATAGCCCACACCCAGTGACATACTTCCACCAACAAGGCCACACCTTCTAAACCTAATGATTTCGAATAGTGCCCCGAGCATTCAAATATATGAGCCTTTGGCGGGCATTCTTATTCAAGCCGTCACCCAATCTAAGGATTTGTATCCACATAGAACCCAAAGGAGCTAAGTTAGTCTTGACAAAATGACCTAATTTAGAAGTATCACTCACAATCACTGCTACAGAAAAAAGTTACAAAGCTAAGCAATAAAGTATTACAGTGATAAATCAGACCTGTTAGAACCATAGGACAGAATGCAGACCCCAGCAATGAATCAATGGAGGTGTGAGTGGGGTGCCCCGTGGTGAAGGAAGGGTGGCCCCTTCAACAGCAATTCAGGGAAACATGAATTCACAAGAATAAAAAGTATCTATGCCTTACATTACACACAGAGAAATCAGCACACATTAAAGACTCAATATTAAGGCCTGAAATGATCATACACCTAGGAAAAGAATTAATATATATATATATTTTCAATGATTCCTTGCGTATGATCCT
The DNA here is from genome assembly GCF_947179515.1 of Apodemus sylvaticus. Taxonomy (NCBI): domain Eukaryota; kingdom Metazoa; phylum Chordata; class Mammalia; order Rodentia; family Muridae; genus Apodemus; species Apodemus sylvaticus. Next base: position 66,189,981 of record NC_067479.1, read on the forward strand.
GAAAATATTTTAAAAATCAGTAGGAGACAAATAGGATGATATCACTTTTAAAACTTCTGAATAGTAAAGAGAAAATCAACAGAGTAGAAGACAATCTGCAGCCTGGACTAAATATTTGCAAATCATATATGTGATAAAGGGTTAAAGTCTAAAATATATAAGTACTTCTGGCAACTCTATAGCAGAAATATTAATAAACCAATTGGGAAAATGGGCACAGGACTTGATGGATAATTCTCCAAGGAAGCCAAAAATGACTTATAGATAGATGAAAAGTTGCTCAATATCACTAGTCAGAAAAATGCCAATCAAAACCAGAGTAAGAGAGTACTTCACACCTATCAGGGTGGCGATTGTTCTGTTACAAAACAAAGAAGAATTTTGTTCAGATTTTTAAAAAAAGAACAATTTTTAGCAAGAAAATGGGGAAATCTGAACCTGATCCATTACTGGTGGCTCTACACAATGGCGTAGCCACTATGGCAAGCATTTGACAGCCCACTAAGAGTTAAAAACGCAACTGACACGTGACCCAGCAGTCTTGTTCTGGGTCTTTTCCAAACGAATGGAATTGGGTTTATCTATTATTATTATTATTATTATATCCATATATAAGCCAATGTCCCTTCTTTATTAGGGTGATTGTCTAATAATGTCCCAGCATCATTTGGGTGGGCTCCCCTACCTATGCCCAGTAATTCTCTATTGCAGGCTTTCTTGGATCCTGCTTGAGGTTTAATTAAGACACAAAGACATCTGCTGGCACAGCAACCAACAACTGAAATACAGGGACACACCTCCATACAATGTAGGGGTGTAGGTCACCCAACAAGTCACTTTATTAAATTCTGCTTTCTTAAGTTCCTCATTTACTCATCTCTTTGTTTTGCTCTCTAGGATTATTTTGTGTTCCTTGAGTTGTCTGTACATATTCACGATCCTCCTATGGAGCTCTTTGTCTGGAAGTTCTTCCAGGTTATCCTCATTGGGTGGGATTAGTTAATTTTGAAGGAGGTGCATTATCTTTGATTTTCCCATTTTTCGTGGGATTAGTTAATTTTGAAGGAGGTGCATTATCTTGGATTTTCCCATTTTTTCTCCTGTGCTGGGACTTGAACCTCTGTTGGATGGGTAGAAGTCTGGGTGGAAAAGGAGGCGGTGACAGCCTGAGGCTTGCTTGCTTGTCAGAATCTGGAGCTAGGGTAACTACAGAGGTATGAGTCAGGGTCCCAGGACAGGGGGCTCACTTGTCTATACCAGGGACTAGGAGCTACACGGTGGCAGAAGTTTGGGCTGGGGCTCAAGGTCTAGGGCTCCCTTGCTGGTCAGTGCCAGACACCGAGACAACAGCAGTTTTTGTTGAACATTCAGGGTCTAGATACCACTTACTAATCCGAGCTTGGAGCTAGGAGTGGGGGGAAACTTGGGCTGAGTAGCTAGGGTCTGGAGACCCCTTACCTGTTGGTGCCAGGAGCTTAGTAGACACTGGGAGTTTGGGCTTCAATGATCCCTTTTGAATCTATGTGTGCCAAGGAAGTATTGTGATCATAGAAGCTTGGATAAGAAATGATAAATAATAGTGCATTCACCATTTGCAAAGAACTGTAAAAGTTTGATCATGTACCAGCTAGTGCAGCAGTCTCGATCTGTGGATTGAAATGCCTTTGGGGGTCAAACAACCTTTCAAAGAGGTCACCTAAGACCATCTGAAAACACAGATATTTATATTTATATTATGATTCATGACAATAGCAAAATTACAGTTGTGAAGTAGCAATAGACTTCAAAAGGATAGTCATTCATTCTAGGAACTGACCATAAAACCCTCCGAAGTCATCAGTCCCAGGAACTAGGTCATAATTCCAGGAACAAGGTCATAAAAATCTCCCATCCAAAGAACAGCCTGGAAGTAACCACAGGATGGAGAAATATCTGATTTCAGAAAAGGCCATCTGTGCTTGACAGCCTTAGATGGTTTGGGTATCTTATCCTATAGTTAAATGCTCACAACACAGGCAGAAAGGCAGCCTACTGACCACTTGGACACAAGCCAATCAGAAACCGACCCCTGTAACATCCCTGGCACGCACCAATAAAGCTTTAGATTACCTAACTCTAGCTAAAATTCCCCTAGTTCCCTACAAAAAGGCCTGTGTGCCTTTGTCTGGGGTTGTTTGCTATTTTTGTAAGTGGTTAATCTCTGCTTCTTGCTTTTGTGAAATAAACACACTCTTGGCAATTGCATTTGTGAGTGGTGGTCGCCATGTGGTGCTTTCTGACTTAACACATCACACCTGGAGATCTTTCTAGGATGGTGATGTGGGCCAATAATCCCAATGTTGCAAGTCTGGAGAGTCAAGAATTCAAGATAAGCCAGAGCGACAGATTGAGACTACTTAAAAAAAAATCCATTATACCAAGACAAACTCAAAGGGAAATCAGGAGAAAGACAGCTTAGTTAGTGATTAAACTATTGCAGTCATAAAGCACTGTGACCGAAAGCATCTTAGGGAGGAAAGAATTTGATTCATCTTATAGCTCTCAGGTCACACTGCATCACTGAGGGAAGTCAGGGCAGGAACCCGAGGCAGGAATGGGAGGCAGGAGCTGGGAGGCAGGAGCTGGGAGGTAAGAACTGGAGGCAGGAACTGGGAGGCAGGAGCTGGGAGGCAGGAGCTGGGAGGCAGGAACCCGAGGCAGGAACTGGGAGGCAGGAGCTGGGAGGCAGGAACTGGGAGGCAGGAGCTGGGAGGCAGGAGCTGGGAGGCAGGAGCTGGGAGGCAGGAGCTGGGAGGTAAGAACTGGAGGCAGGAACTGGGAGGCAGGAGCTGGGAGGCAGGAGCTGATGCAAAGGCCGAGGAGAAGTGTTGCTCACTGGCTTGCGCTTCATGGATGTTCAGCCTATCTTCTTATACTATCCAGGCCCACCTTTCAGGGGTGTCGCTGCCCACAATGGGCTGGGACCTCCCATGTCAATCACTGATTGAGAAAGTGCTCCCAGAAACTTACCTACAGCTCCATCTAATAGAGCAATTTTCTCAGTTGAGGGTCTCTCTTCTCAGAAAACCCTATGTTTCAAGGTGACAAAACACTGTCAGAAAGAAGTCACAAAGGGTAGCAAAGAGTACTGACAATTGACAAGGACAGAATTACAGGAGACGCGAGCACAGTAGCTGTGAGAGGTGAATGGAGCCCTGTAAGGCTGAGTCCAGTTTCTGCCTTCTGAAGGACTCAAATCACAGCCCCTCACACATTCAATCCTTAGAATTAAAATTTCCTATAACACCAGTGCACACAATCATTGTTGACTGCAAATACTTGGGAAATGTAACAACTAATGCTAAGGACTGAGGTGCTAGAAGATTCCATGGTAGTTACAAAATATAAGCCAATTAGGGAAATGGACATTAAAAAGTCAGTGTGTGCCTAGACTCATAGCTCAGTGGTACAGTGCCTGCCTGCGTGTCTGTGGCCCTGCATTCCAGCCCCTGGGCTCATCCCCAACCACCCACACGCTAATGCAAGACAATGCTTGTGGTGGAAACTTTTAAAACTTTATAGTCACTGATACTTTTTCATCCATGATTATTTTATAGCATTTAATGAATATAACTATATCAAAATAAGATTAATGATGCTAAGATAGCTATACTAACCTTGAAAATTAAATCTGGGGAGCATTTTTATTGGGGAAAGGGATATATAAATAATCAAAACAGAATTATAATGTCAAGTGTTATTAAGTTTATATTTCTATAAAATGCTCCATTGACTAGTTGTGTTTGTTGTCATTTATTGTTGTAAGGGGGGACATTTCTCTTTCTAAAAGGTGGTAAACTCCAGGTGGATTCATTCTCACAAGGATTTGAAACTAATTTGTGTTAGTGTGTAGCAGCTGAAGATCTGCCACCAAGAATTGTTCAACTAAGACTCTCCCCCTGGGCAGCAGAGCGCAGCATGTTTACGTCTGTGGGCGTTTCCTTAGACAAGTGCCATTAAATTGTTGCAAATTCTCTAGGAGCTTGGGGATAGAACTAGATAACATCTTGAATTTTTGTTTTTGTTTTTTTGTTTTTTGGATTTTTTTTTTCGAGACAGGGTTTCTCTGTATAGCCCTGGCTGTCCTGGAACTCACTCAGTCGACTAGGCTGGCCTTGAACTCAGAAATCTGCCTGCCTCTGCCTCCCAGAGTGCTGGGATTACAGGCGTGTGCCACCACTGACTGGCTAATTTTTTTTTTTTTTAACATAAGATGGTTTAATTTGGAAAGAATTAAAAACTCAGAAAAAATGAAGATATGCAGCTGACCCTGGGCTTGCAGCTGACCTGGGCTTTGGTGAGTGTATGGTGATCCTGGCAAACGTAGAGAGTAAACTTGAAGTAAGCCAGGAAGGCTGTGGCATCTCAAAGCCCATCCCCAGTGACATACTCTCCCCAGCAAAACTGCACTTCCTAAACCCCTTCAAACAGCGCCACCTTCTGGATGAGGACCAATGATTCAATTTTCTGAGCCTGTTTGGTTGACTCAGTCAAATCATCACAGCTTTCTTCTTTTCTGTGGCACTTGACATAACAAATGATCTGTGGTCCTTCCTGGTATAAACCTGATGATGTTATACCCATATACTTTGCTCATGGGTTTTAATTAAGTGTTAGTTTCTTATTTTTGTGGACCCAAATTTCTTATCACATGAAACATTTGTTACTTTATTACTGTACAAATTCTGTATTGAATCCCAACTTTATGATTATCTGCACAGAACTATGAAATCAATTAGATGGTTATCATAATAGCCACTAAATGCCTTTACATTGTTATAAATCTTTACTTTTAACCACCTTTATTTCCTTCTTAATAACTTACTTGCTAACTTTCTAAGATGCCTCGGTGATGTCTACCTGCTGGGTTACACCCCCTGTAAACTTGAGTGGGTGTGAGGTCCTTGTGTGTAGTCGGGGCTATCATTTGCTTCATCCAATAGAAGAGGTGGCATATGAGCTATTAGAATTATATTCCTCTGTCAATCTTTGTTCCTTCATTAAACTTGAAAGACAAAAATAAAGACAAACTCCTAATTATTCCTAAAATGTCAGGATGGTCTGTATTTAACAACTAGAGTTTTGTCCTTAAAAATGGGGAGGCAGCATTGTGTTTTGAAAATCTCATGGCAATAATTATATGAAAATTAGTCCATAGATCACATTTTAATGACTTGTTCTCTGGGATATGTTAAGACTCCATTGCCTAGTGCAATGCCTTCGGCTGGAGATGGGCATCTGATGAAACTGGCCAGGGAGGAGGCACGGTGCCAGTCAGCGCCTGCAGGAGGCAGCAACCCAGAACAGAGACGGAGGGAGTGACCCCCTCCCTCCCTTGCCACCTTACCTTTTTTATTTCCTCCTTCATGCTGAGGACAGAACCCAGGGCCTCATGCAGGCCAGCCACAGAGCTGAATGCTTGGCCTCTGACTCCTTGATTCTTCACTGAACTATCTAGCCTGGGTGATGGCCCCACTTAGCAGTCCTTTGCCACTAATCTGATGGCATTTCCCAGGGCTGTGCTGGCACTGGAGAATGGCCTGCCCTCCTCCACTCGGCCTGCATGATGCCTGGCCTCTTCCCCTGCTATTGATCTGACATGGACACCATAAACTCTCTGCCTCTTCTTCTGATTTGCCTTTCAAATGATGATTAAAGGAAAAATATGGCACTCTGGAATTTAATCTATCATCTTGGCTTCTTCCCAGGCTATTTATGTCTTTCTAAAGGGTATTATAGTTTATTATTGCTTTCCGTCTAAAAATCAGATTGAAAGTTTTGATTTAAGTGTTACTGCTACCAGGATGGGATTGAAGCAGAGAACAGACTGTGTCTGGCAAATGCCATCCTGTTTAAGGGGACAGGATATCCCCAAGGCTGCGTGTGGAGGAGAGAGATGAACCTCACCAGGTGCAGCAGGTATATATCATCATCTCTGGGGTCGCCAGTAGAAACCCGATGATCACTGGTGTCTGATGACACAAATAGCACCAGGCTTTCTGTTACAGCCTGTGTCTTCAGCTTACCCACGGGTGCCATTTGTCCTCTGAGTAGCCATGTTATGAAAATAAAGAAGGCTGAGGCACCGTGGGCAGATGCCTGAGTGACTGCCTTTTCTGTTCAAGAGTGGTGTCATTGGCCTGAACTCAGAACCCAGCTCACACACCAGACTTTCTATGTGCTTTGGGCTATTACGAGTCTCAAACCGGTTTTCTTTGTATAATCTATGACACAGTTTATCCTTCACATTCCATTAAACAGAATTCCATGAAAACTCACCCTTTTAGCTCAGTTTCATAAGTCCCACAATGCATTTCCCACATACTCCAATATGCTTTTATTACTGTTATATTTCATTTTGTCACAAAAACTTAGGAACCAATAGGACATTGTACTTTTTGCTTCCTTATCCATACCCAGTGTATTGGATGCAATTAAGTACTCAGTAAATTTTTTTTGATTCTAGAGCATGAAAAGAAATGAAAGGTTAGATGAACTTTTAAGGAGTAAGTGTGTATATAGTTGTGGACATTAAGAAGTGATGCACATTTAGTGCTAGGTTGATACCACAAAATTACTTTGGATTTTTCAGACATGCTGTCTAATCCAGGATGTTACAGGAAGTCTGTGATCTATATTCTGTTAAAGTAATAGGATACTGAGTAGACCATAGCATGGTCTCACAAACTTCTGGGTCTCTTTGCAAATGCACTGCGTTAATTGCTCTATTTTTGTACAGTTTGAGAAGAAATGTTACAATCCAGTATTCCTCCTAATTTTTTAGGTAAAATAATAAAGTCTTCTATGAGCACATAAAGTTGGGAAGGAAAAGTAGAAGAGGAGAGGAGTGGGAGAGAAAGGGATAGATTTTACCAAAAGGCAGTATGCATGTGTAAAATTCTTGAACAATAAAAACGAGGAGAAGTTGCATTCGTATGGGGTAGTATGCAACAGTTAGAAAGCAGAGGTAGACACCTATAAACTGACATATAACTTTCTCTAACACTATAGAAGACAAAAATTCTATTCTTTAAGGAATGTCTTCTGAAATCTACAGAGAGGCATTTACTTCATAACACGATTTGTGTGTCTATCAAGTGTTCGGGGGACAAGGACAACGGGACTGTTCATCTCTGACACAGTGCTCCTGTCTCAGGTCATGAAGGTGTACTAATCATAAAGACTAATCATGGATTCTCCTAGACTTTCCCTACGCAGATCTCAACTGTGAGGCTGCTGCCTCCTCTGCCCTGAGCCTCTTCACGATGTGGGAAATAAATTGATAATGCCCATTCAGTCAACGTGGAGGCCTTTTTTGAATTCTGTGGTAGAACACATGACAGGATGGCAGGGTGAGGATGACTCGGTGATGACCGCCACCCAGTACTGTGCTTCAGAACTCAGTGTGGCTGTGTGAATGCGTAATGTGATCTTTCCAAGGCGACCCGCACTGAAGGAAGAAGAATGCACAGGGGGAGAAGCTGAGTAACCCCAGGTGGTTTTACAGCACGGTGGTCACCTCTGTGATATGCTTGGCTTTCTTTGTCTTTGGTTTACTGGCCCTTGTGACTGTAGACATGGGGAATGCAGCCCCTGGAACCAGACTTCTCTCTTCCTGAAAGTGCTTCTCAGTTAAAGTTCTCCAATAAATATTTATTTCATCAAGAACACAGTGAACATGCAGCCTTAAAAGGATGTTTAGGATGCCTTGAGGGGTATGAATCCTAATTGTGCTTGTGGTTCTCATAAGTATATATGCTTGTGGGCTGAAAGGTCAAGAACTGTATGCCTCAGAAGAGTCCATTTTATTATATCTTTATTTAAAAACTGGAAAGGAGGGTCAAGGTGTCGTCCAGCACAGCTTGGTCTTGGAAGTCTGACTAGGGCGTTGAGGGAATGAAGACTGACAGACACACATTCAGAAAAGCTGGGCTGGACGGGCTGTGCTCTCTCTGCTGGACCAGCACCAATTACACCACACCCCTCAGCAGGTTCCTTGTGCGCTGCACAGGGGAGGGGCTATCTTGTCCCTGTGGGAGGTCTCAGAAGGGGAGAAGTCTTGGGTTGCAATTATTTGGGAGGGGAAGCTGCAGTTGCTGGGTTTTGCACACTGACAACATCTGGATGTGAACCAGAGAGGGTGGCTCACCAGAGGATTCGTCAGATCCTTGCCTGGAGGAAGGCTTTGACCCTGAGAGAAGTCTGTCTGTGGCATTGGGTTCCTGAAGTGGCTACCAAACATACACATTGGCTCAGGACTTGGTTCTTTACACAGCCTCTCAAGGCTTCCTCTGTTCACATGCGGGATGTTCTGTAGGCAAAGGGACTGGCCAAGCCTGGCACCCTGAGTTTAATTCCTGGGACCCACATGGCCAAGGGAGGGAACCAACCTCTGCAGGTTGTCCTCTGATCTCTACACAGATGCCATGGCACATATGTGGCCACATACAATCAATCAATAATCAATGTTCTTAAAATGAAACAATTAAAGTAAGGTTTTATTTTTTCAATGTGGTCATAGGTCTTAGGTATTTATTATAAAATTATTTGTTAAATCTTATGTGTATCTCTCAAATAGACCTTTGTACTTAAAAAATTTTTTTAAAATAAATATTGACTATAAGCAACTAAAGTTTCAAATAGACATTTAGGAGAAATATAGAAAAAACAGGAGGACGTATGAAGATGCATGTGTAATTTTAGTTAATTGAAAAGAAGCAAAACATAAAACAATGGAAACTTCCTGCCTCTTTTCTTTTCCAGATAGGAATGGGTCACTTGCACGTCACAGCAGATGGGCTTCGCCTGGAAGGGGAGTCAGAATTTTTATTTCCGCTGTATGCCAAAGAAATACGCTCCAGAGTGGTAAGAAGATGGTGTTTCACATAATCTATGAAAAATAAGTAACGCTTAAGCGCGGAAACTCTGTTCTTCAGAGGGGATTTTTGACAAGTAGGTGTGTGCACACATTCTCGGTGTGTTCTAATAATGTGCTATTGGATAGTAGGCTTTACACAGAACTGTGCAATAAAGATTTCATTCTCAAATGCTTCTGCTCTGAGTTTAGTAGCCTCAGCAAGTTAGCCCCTAAAAAATAATGTAATTTAGGATTAAAACATCTTTACACAGAACAATTGACCGTCCCTCCACTGGTGTAAGCAGCCCAACAACCTTGATTCGTGGCACTCAGGGCTCTCTGAGGATCTTGGGAGAAACTCCAGTCGTCCGACATTCTGCATTTGTTGTGCTGCTTAGAGGATTGTGAGCCCGAGACTCGCCATAGCAGCTCCGCTCCAGTCACCATGAAATAATCTTGAACTTGAAAAGCCTCCAAGAAACTAAAGAAAAGATTACAGAGACTGAAGTAAAGCTGTTCTCAAAGAGCTGTTAGGGTGTCTTACCGACTGCAGAATCAGAGTTGTAAGGACTGGTGTCAGCACAATGCACCCCAAGACCTAGTTCTTAACAAAAGGAAACTTACCTGCCCCAGAAGGAAAGGGGACAGGGAGCAAGATACAAAGACAGGAGATAGAGGACAAGGGAGAAAGGGAAAGGAACAAGGGAGACGGGGAGAGATATCTGACTGGAGGGACAAAGGACTACCTCCAGAGAGAGAGAAGATAGACATGACCCATAGGCAAATGGCAATTTATGATGGGAAGAGGAGACTCCCACGGGGTAGGATGAGTTGGCTTGTTTTGACTGGGTATGTTAATGAGGTGAGGCAACAGGGTCTTTTGATTGCTGGACTTCAGTGCTTTGATAGCTGGAGCCTGGTGGTCAGCCTCAGAGGGAAGAAGTGACCAAATAAGGGAAGAGACCTTGGTGGCTAGCTTTGGGACTATAATTGAACAGTTTAGTAAGGCAGAGGGAATGGGGGAAGTCATGCTCTGGTCTATTAGAGCCCCTCGGGAGTCTTAGTACTGACACAAAGGGGAGGTTCTAGGGCGGGCAGAACTCAGGTGAAGTCTCCCCCAGGGTTATGTCTTATTACTTCTAGGAATCTTGCTGGCTGAAGGAGCACATGCAGATGATCTGTAACTGTGGCTGATTCATGCATGAATCAGCTCTGAGCATATCTCTGCAGTGTGCTTACATTAACCATAGTAGGAAATGTTAGACTTCTTAAAATACATACTTTGAAATGTTAAGAACACTGCTGTGTGAGGACAAGGAAAATTAGCACAAGTTTTCGTTAGAAAGTCAGGTCTGAATACATTAAAATATAAGAGCTCATTCTCCCCGCTTTCCCAAGTCATCCCTCAGGACCTGCTGACCAAAGTCAGGTAAATAGAGCATAGCTAATGGAACCTTCTAGAATGAACAGCTTCAGTTATGTTTTATCAGACTGCCATTTCCAGAATGCTTTAAGAAGAACAGGGACTACAGCCAGAAAGTAAGTCAGAAAACCAACTACATATTAAGAGCTCACAGTGTGACATCATTGTCAGCCAGGACATAAAATACAGCAACAGCACATCATAACTGTGCACAGCAGTTTGTAACAACACTAATGTGTGCAGAACAGATCTGCACCTCAGAAACTGTGGAATGCAATGTGTTAGTTAGGTGTATCTAGGGAGCAGTTTTCCATGAAATCCTAGAGGATGAGATTCCTCATCAATATGAAGAGTTTGCCATTCAATGCTGATCTATAGTGCTGAGCTGAAAGAAAGTCTTCCTCATGAACGTTGCTCTGGCTTCTAACGCTGGTGCCATAGCGTGCTCTAAAGAAGTGTGTGGGGCTGGGGAGATGGCTTAGTTGGTAAGGAGCCTACTTCACCAGCACGAGGACCTGAGTTTGCACAGTCGTGGTGGCCCTTCTCTCAAGCACACACTCACAAAGCACCAGGAAACACACATTACATAGTTCTCAAAAATTTACTGTGTGTGTGTGTGTGTGTCTGTCTGTCTGTCTGTCTGTGTCTATGTGTGTCTCTGTGTGTGTGCAGCAGGGGACAACTTTTGGAAGTTGTTGCTCTGCCTCCATGACGGGATGTGGGATGGATGTCAGGTGTTCAGTCATGCACAAGAAGCTTTTTAATCTACGGAGACACCACACCTTCCCAAGTCTTACATTTTAAAGAGTACCCTGGGATGTTTTCAACATATATATACATTGGGTTATGTTTAAACTAGATCAAACACATTTCCTCCAAAATTTATCATTTCTTTATAGTGGAAACATTAAAAGTGATGTCTTCTAGCTTTTTGAAATGTGCAGTGCATCACTGTTATAACGTGAACTAGGTTACGCTGGTAACTGCTGCTCCATAGCAAACCCCCCCTCCCCCCAGCGCCTGGTTCCTGTTGAACTGTAACTCACACCCACTGCCAGTGTCTGGTTCCTGTTGCATTGTAACTCACACCCACTGATGAGCCTCCTCCACCCTCCCCACCTCCTGAGTGACCATCTTCTTCAGAACACACAGCTGAGGGCTCCTCTGGTACTTGTCTTTCTGCGTCAGGCTTTTTGTTTTATTGTGAGAAAATATTCTTCTTTGCACTTAGCCAGTAAGCAGTGTGGTGCTTCTTGTAGACGATCTAACCTGTCGCGACCACCCTCGCCAGCAAGGAATGACACAACGCAGGAAGAGCTTCTTCAAACAGTTTATTCCCAGAGGGATTAAAAAACACAGACACGAGTCATTCTGCAAGGAGAATACCACCCCCCCTTCAAACCTTACTGAGAGACCAGCAATATATATATACTAGAGGCCAGGGAAGGAACAGGAGAAAACAATTAAAGTCATAGGTCAGGCACCTGGGAAGTCCGTACCACACCGGGCAGGAAGGTAGGAATCAAGCTAAGCCACGGGATGTTTTGCTCTCAAGAAACCTGTGCAAACAGCTCAGCTGGGGGCATTGAGCCAAGCTCTCTGGCTCCCAACACTAACCATTCTCTGATCTCTCCCCTACAAATGCCTTGAACATAAGTCACCCTGACAACAAAGACTGTGACTGGCTTGACAAACATACAATGCTCATTAGAACCCTTTTTCCTGGAGAACTAATTAACATGTGAGGAGCAGCATTTTCAAACTCAGAGGATTATACACTCAAAGGATTATTATAATCTACTTTCAAAAGTTAATATAGTTATACCCTGAAAATAATTTAAGTCTAAGGGTTTTTTAAATTTTTACTGGAAATGTATATATATATATATATATATATATATATATATATATATATATATATATATATATATATATATATATATATATACTGGGAACGTATACATTTGCAGTAAAAAATATGTATATGTGTGTGCGTGTAGTGATATAGAATGTAAACATAAACTATATGCATGTATAGAGGTGTATTTTGTTAATTTTGTAAATCCTTTCCAGGACTCATCTCTGCTTCTGCAGTCAACTCAGAACGTGACGGTCAGTGCCCGCAACTCAGAAGGGGAGGTCACAGGCCGGCTGAAAGTGGGTGAGTCCGCCATCCTCACAGCCGCTCACTGGCTCCAGGTCCGTGGACGGTGCAGAGCAGACGGAGGTTTCTTCTAAAGAATTGCAAGCTTATTTAGAAATAACAAAATACGAGCCTTCTAGCTTTCATGTTGCTCATAGAGAACAGTTAGCACCAAGAGGCTGAGGTGTTTTTATGTGTGTGTGTGCTTTCTGTGTGTGTGTGTGTGTGTGCTTTCTGTGTGTGTGTGTATGAGTGTGTGTGTGTATATCAGTGAGTGTGTGCATGAGTGTGTGTGAGTGTGTATGAGTATGTGAGTGTGTCGTGTGTATGAGTGTGTATGTATGAGTGTCTGTGTGAGCATGTGTGAGTGAGTGTGTGGAGGCAGGAGGCCGGCTGCTGCTGTCTTCCTCAGTTGAGGACAAGGGCTCTCACTGAACCTGGAGCTCACCCATTTGGTTAGACTGGCTGGCAGTGAGTTCTCAGATTTCCCTGTCTCCATAACTTCAGTTCTGGGGCTACATGCTTGAGTTGAGTTGCGGCACTTAGCATTTATATTGATGCTAGCTGGGGACTTGGGTCCTCATTGAGTGCACAGCAAATGATTTACACCCTGAGAACTTCCTCAGCCCCTGATATTTTGGTTAAAACGATTTCAGTTTCAGGCAATAGAAGCCTGTGAAGGTTAGCACTAGAAATAGAATATGATATTCAAAAGACTATATATCTGCCCATGACCAAGTTAGCAAGGCCAAGAGAACAGAGGCCTTGGCCCAGAGCCAGAGGCATATACACACCCTCTCCTCCCCTCCCCACACCCTCTCCTCCCCTCCCCACACCCTCTCCTCCCCTCCCCACGCCCTCTCCTCCCCTCCCCACGCCCTCTCCTCTCCTCCCCACACCCTCTCCTCCCTTCCCCACGCCCTCTCCTCCCTTCCCCACGCCCTCTCCTCCCTTCCCCACGCCCTCTCCTCCCTTCCCCACGCCCTCTCCTCCCCTTCCCCACGCCCTCTCCTCTCCTCCCCACACCCTCTCCTCCCCTCCCCACACCCTCTCCTCCCATCCCACGCCCTCTCCTCCCTTCCCCACGCCCTCTCCTCCCTTCCCCACGCCCTCTCCTCCCATCCCCACGCCCTCTCCTCCCTTCCTCACGCCCTCTCCTCCCCTTCCCCATGCCCTTTCCTCCCATCCCCACGCCCTCTCCTCCCATCCCCACGCCCTCTCCTCCCTTCCTCACGCCCTCTCCTCCCCTTCCCCACGCCCTCTCCTCCCCTTCCCCACGCCCTCTCCTCCCATCCCCACGCCCTCTCCTCCCATCCCCACGCCCTCTCCTCCCTTCCCCACGCCCTCTCCTCCCTTCCCCACGCCCTCTCCTCCCCTTCCCCACGCCCTCTCCTCCCCTTCCCCACGCCCTCTCCTCCCCTTCCCCACGCCCTCTCCTCCCCTTCCCCACGCCCTCTCCTCCCTTCCCCACGCCCTCTCCTCCCTTCCCCACGCCCTCTCCTCCCCTCCCCAGGCCCTCTCCTCCCCTTCTCCACGCCCTCTCCTCCCTTCTCCACGCCCTCTCCTCCCCTTCCCCATGCCCTCTCCTCCCTTCCCCATTCCCTCTCCTCCCCTCCCCACGCCCTCTCCTCCCTTCCCCACGCCCTCTCCTCCCCTTCCCCCTGGTCCACGTCTATCTCCTGCCTTCATTGGCACAGGGCATGGTGACTGCGGCTTACAGAGCGTCCAGCTTCCCCAGCTCCCATCCACTTGACTGTAGTTTTCAAAAGCTCCCAGTTGGTCTCCAATTAGGCAAATGCTAGGTCCCCACTGCAGCCTCTTAGCACCATTCTTTAAATTCCATAATCAGCTGCTGGCTTCAGATGTTTGGGGGGCGTTGTTCATTTTTCTCACTCACTCAGTGAGGCTTTGTTTAGTGTGTCTGTCCTGGCTTCCAAATGTGGTCAAATAACAACACACGGGAAATATTTAATAACACATAAGGGGTAGGGGGATCTTTCCTGACCCTTAAAAATTGCTTCCTTATTTGTTTGTTCTTAGTTTTTTAAAATGTGATTTATCAGGGAGTTTGAATATTGATATAGTACCTGTGCTTTATAGGTGGGAAAAATAGATATTCGGAAGGGGAACGTTTTCTTTTTTTATAGTCTGTGAGGAACATTTAATGGAAAACCATCTTGTGTATTGATACAGAAATGAACACATATATAACAAAACTTTCTTAATTACATGTTTTAATAGATTATTTCTTGGAGAATAGCATAAAATATATTTTGTTCACATTAATCTCCTTCCCTTAAGGGGGGGATTGCATCTGCATGTGTGGGGGCTGTGCATGTATAAGTGGCTGTATTATCCTGTGTGCTGGAGGACATGTGTATTTGTCCCGCGCTACCGTCTCGCCAGCAAAACGACGTGGCACACTCAGGATCCTTCTGTAGAAAGCTTTAATGCTCTTGAGAGGGAGAGCATAAGCTTACAACAACGGAGACTCCAACGATCTGAAAAACCATCCCTTATATAGGCTGGTAAGCCTGCCTAGGACGTGGCACTTCCTAATTGGTTGCAGCTCATCAGCCCATATTACGCCACGAGGTAGGCAGAGACCGAAGGACGTTAAATCACTTCAGGCACGCGCACTGATTTGTTCGCCGGTTAATCATACATTTTAGCTGGATGCGAGCCCCATCTTGTAATGGAGTTTGCAGGAGCAACGGGCGGCTCCTCACATCTCCCTCTTTTTGTTTTATTATGCAGCAAATAGATCTCCCAGTAGAGAGGGTAGAGACAGTGGTCACACCTCCCAGCCAAAAATATTGATCAGCCTCTGCTGTTTTTCTGGGAAAGGGAGACTTGGGCAGGCAACCCTTATGCGGAACAACATGTCTCTCAGAGGGATAGTGGCCCTCTGTGCGATACCTCGTTCAACAACCCTCCTTGGGTGCTGTGTTGGACACTCTGCCCAGTGCAATGAACCTGAGTTCTGGGCGTGCAAGAGTTGTCCGGTCAGCGATCTATTGCTTAAGCATAGTTAACCATACATCAGTGGAAGCCCCATGTTCCAGGGCTGCAAGCGCCTGAGTAATAACCACCTTGTCCCGCTTATTTTTGGGTTCTGAGTCTGCACACCATCCATAGGAGAAACACCAGTCCGCAGCAGACGGCCATGCCAAACAATCCAACCCCCAACCATTCTTTGAAATAGGAGACGGCCGAAGAGATCCAAGATGACAGCAAGACATGTGGAGTTGATCTGGAGCACGGCCATCCTTAATTCGCGAAGCGTCTGCTCAAACTCAGAAGTCCAATTCTGCAAAATGAACTGAAAAATGAACTGAAAAAGATTCTTAGACAAATTAGTAAAATTTTCAACAATGGCTGAGATTCCAAAATCTCTTTTTTGTCTAAACAATGACATGCTATTAGGGGCTTTCACCAGAACGGGCACAAAGCGTGGCATTCGGGTTACCACTGCAATGGGGAACTTTTCAGCATCCCAGCATAGGGTGTAATAACAATCCCCTTCTCCACAGCTCAATTCAGTATCTACACGGCTTTTGTTGCTAACAATCCATATGAATGGCGGCCAGACACAGACACGGGTGGCAACATAATCCTCATGGGCAAAGGTCTTAGCAGGTGTCATAGAATCTCTTGCCAACCTATCCAATTGTGCTAATGTAAAGTTGGCGCAAACGCCATACTTTCTAACTGATTCTGCTAATTCTTTTATCTGATTATATTCCACGGGCGCGTATACCCGCCCGTCCTCTAGGCCTTCAAAAACAGGGAAGGCCGAGCGTAGCTTCCTTCTCACATTATCAGGTAGGAAGGAGAAGGATCCTCGGCGGACCTCATACAGAGGGGGTGCCGAAGGGACCACCTGTGAAGCGGCTATCCCATAATGTGAATGTTTTTGGTGTCTCTTATTGCCCTGCAAATGATCATCTAGATGATATCTCTCCTCTTCATATTTTGCCACTTCCTCATCTAGCTCAGCCTCCTCCTCGGGGTCGAGGCTCTCATCCTCTGAGCTTCCGGGGCTGTCTGAACTAGTTAATTGCAGAGCTTTCAGCTCTCGGACGGGGTATAAATTAGTCCCCTTGTCCGACTTTTCAACAAATAAAAAGTCTCTAGGTTCCTTAAAATACGCTCCCTTGTCAGCAGACTTTCCGGGAGGTCCATTTTCCTTATTCTGGGCCCGTTTCTTCCTTTGCGCGCCTAATCTCTCACTGCGTTCAGTTTCTGACATGCTATCCTGGACTTCCTCAAGAACACTTCCTCCATTCGTCTAACGAGGTCCCTACCCAGCTTGTTCCAAGAGGCCAAAGTTAGTGAGCCGGAGCAGGCATACCAAGGAGCCACCCGATCCACCTCCTTTAACACCAACCTTGATGGATACAAATGTTAACACCAACCTTGATGGATACAAATGTTAACACCAACCTTGATGGATACAAATGTTACCACAAGTGCTCCTAGAACAATAACCAAGGCCTCAATGCTACCTTCCTAAAGCAGAGAAAAGCTCAAGCCAAAGTCCGGAAAAGACATACCTCTCTGAACGTCCTTACCTACAGTTCTGAATCCTGGAATTTAAGGGGTCTACCAAATTGGTGCTGACGATGGTCTGGTCGTATTCCCGGGTTTTCTGCACCAGTTGTCCCGCGCTACCGTCTCGCCAGCAAAACGACGCGGCACACTCAGGATCCTTCTGTAGAAAGCTTTAATGCATCTTGAGAGGGAGAGCATAAGCTTACAACAACGGAGACTCCAACGGTCTGAAAAACCGTCCCTTATATAGGCTGGTAAGCCCGCCTAGGACGTGGCACTTCCTAATTAGTTGCAGCTCATCAGCCCATATTACGCCACGAGGTAGGCAGAGACCGAAGGACATTAAATCACTTCAGGCACGCGCACTGATTTGTTCGCTGGTTAATGATACATTTTAGCTGGATGCGAACGCCATCTTGTAATGGAGTTTGCAGGAGCAACGGGCGGCTCCTCACATGTATTCATGTGTGTGGGTTATGTATGCACATGTGACTGTGTTTCATGTGTGTGGGCTGTAAATGCACATGTGGCTGTGTTCCCCGGTGTGCTGGAGGACATGTGTATTCATGTGTGTGGGCTGTACATGCACATGTGGCTGTGTTCCCCTGTGTGCTGGAGGACGTGCGTATTCATGTGCGTGGGCTGTACATGCACATGTGGCTGTGTTCCCCTGTGTGCTGGAGGACATGTGTATTCATGTGTGTGGGCTGTACATGCACATGTGGCTGTGTTCCCCTGTGTGCTGGAGGACGTGTGTATTCATGTGTGTGGGCTATGCATGCACATGTGACTGTGTTCCCTGGTGTGCTGGAGGACATGTGTATTCATGTGTGTGGGCTGTACATGCACATGTGGCTGTGTTCCCCTGTGTCCTGGAGGACATGTGTATTCATGTGTGTGGGCTGTACATGCACATGTGACTGTGTTCCCCTGTGTCCTGGAGGACATGTGTATTCATGTGTGTGGGCTGTACATGCACATGTGGCTGTGTTCCCCTGTGTGCTGAAGGACATGTGTATTCATGTGTGTGGGCTGTACATGCATATGTGGCTGTGTTCCCCGGTGTGCTGGAGGACATGTGTATTCATGTGTGTGGGCTGTACATGTACATGTGGCTGTGTTCCCCTGTGTGCTGGAGGGCATGCGTATTCATGTGTGTGGGCTGTACATGCACATGTGGCTGTGTTCCCCGGTGTGCTGGAGGACATGTGTATTCATGTGTGTGGGATGTACATGCACATGTGGCTGTGTTCCCCTGTGTGCTGGAGGACATGCGTATTCATGTCTTCCATGCACACTATGTTCGAGGCCACAGGTTGACATTGGGTGTCTTCTTCTATTGCTTTCCACTTTAAACATGGAGACGGGCTCTCTCACCTGAGCCTAGAGCCCAGCAATTTAGCTAGCCTAGCTGGGCAGCTTGCTCCAGGACCCCCTCATCTCTGCCTGCTAAGTGCTGAGACCAGGTGGGCGGCTATGCCCACCAGCGTTTACATGGGTGTAGGGTCTCTGGTTCTTACACTTGTAGGGCAACTGTTTTGCCCACTGAGCAGTCTCCCAAACCACAGCATAAAAATGTCTATATTTATAGATGAAAGGGGGATCTTTTCAAATTCTGTGAACTAAAAGAACAGTTAAGTAGGGTGGACCTAGACTAGGTCCTTTCTGTCGCTGTGTCTGCCCTGGCACTCCTTCCTCTGTGTCCTGCAATGGTGGCATTGCCACCATTTTTTTTTTTTTTTTTTTTTTTTTTTGGCCACACATGTGATTCCCAGTCCTACTTTCAAGAAACTTTCAGGAGTTATGCATCTTTAAACAAAAAGTTTCTCACTGAAAGTTTTTTTTTTTTTAATTTAATTTAATCTTTTTCTTATTTACTACATCCCACTCACTGCCCCACTCCCAGTCCCTCCCTCCCACAATCCTTCCCACATCTCCATCCCTTTCTTCTCTGAGCGGGTGGGGGCCCCCTGGGTATCACTCCCCCCTCCCCCACACACCCTGGTACTTTAAGTCTCTTTGAGGTTAGGTGTTTCTTTTCCCTATGAGTCCATCAAGGCAGCCCAGCTAGAAGAACATATCCCATGAACAGGTAACAGCTTTAGGGGTAGCTCCCATTCCAGTTATTCAGGACCCACATGAAGACCAAGCTGCACATCTGCTACATATGTGTGGGAGGCCTAGGTCTAGCCTGCGCGTGTTCTTTGATTGGTGGTTCAGTCTCTAAGAGCCCCATTTGCTGCTAATGGTTATCAGTGAAAATACCAAACTAGACCACTCTGTGGGTGGTATACTGGCAGGTTTTGTGCGTCAACTTGACACAGGCTGGAGTTATCACAGAGAAAGGAGTTTCATTTGGGGAAGTGCCTCCATGAGATCCAGCTGTGGAGCATTTTTTTCAATTAGTGATCAAAGGGGGAGGACCCCTTGTGGGTGGTACCACCTTTGGGCTGGTGCTCTTGGGTGCTATAAGAGAGCAGGCTGAGCAAGCCAGGGGAAGCAAGCCAGTAAGAAACATCCCTCCATGGCTTCTGCATCAGCTCCTGCTTCCTGACCTGCTTGAGTTCCAGTCCTGACTTCCTTTGGTGATGAACAGCGACGTGGAAGTGTAAGCTCAATAAACCCTTTCCTCCCCAACTTGCTTCTTGGTCATGATATTTGTGCAGGAATAGAAACCCTGACTAAGACAGGTGGAAAGACAGTTTGTTGTGGAATCAAATTGCTAGGCAGCCTCTCATGGGTTGGAGGCCAGAGAGAAGTCTGGGAAAAGGAGGGGACAGGACAACCTTGTCAGTTTTATGGAGACAGGGAGGGTTGTAAGCCATGGGGGGGGGGGTCATGACAGGAGGTATCAGCAATACGAAGAGGAGTTGCTGGGACCAGAGACCACTGTGTGGTTTGAATGGAACATGTCCCCATAGACTGATGAGTTTCAGCACTTGGCCCCCCAGTTGGTGACCCTGTTCTGGGGGGTTGTGGAACCATTAGGGCTCATTGAAGAGAGTGAGTTACTGTGGATGGACTTGGGTGTTTATAGCCAAGCCAATGTGACCAGTGCCTCTTGCTCCTGCCCCATACCAGTTCCTGCCACAACCTCCTCATTGTACCAACAAGACAAATAGCAAATGTATTTTCTTTCCTTCTTTTCTTTTCTTTCTTTCCTTTCCTTTCCTTTCCTTTCCTTTCCTTTCCTTTCCTTTCCTTTCCTTTTCTTTTCTTTTCTTTTCTTTTCTTTTCTTTTCTTTTCTTTTCTTTTCCCCGAGATAGGGTTTCTCCTGGCTATCCTGGAACTCACTTTGTAGACCAGGCTGGCTTTGAACTCAGAAATCCTCCTTCTTCTGCCTCCCAAGACCATGGATTAAAGGCATGTGCCACCACTGCCCGGCTTAAAATCACTGTACAGCCACAAGCAGTAGCTGGGATTTGAACCGGGAAGCTCTGAATGCAGTTGGTGATCTTAGCCGCTGAGCCACTGCTCTAGCTCCCGAATGCATTTTCTGAGAATGGCCCATGGGAAAACACCATCGTTTGACAGCTCCCGCTAGAGCTTGGAACCCACTCTTCTAAGCACCAAATCCCAGAGGTCACAGAACAAAGTTTGAGGCAAATCTTCTGAGGCCTTTGTAGAAGGAAAAGTGCCAAATATGGAGAATGGGGCGGGGCTAAGCATTGCATCCCACAAGGGAATTTCTGGAAGTTGGGAAAATGGCAGAGATCGATGAAAGTACCAGTGTTGGGGGCAGAGTAGGTGCCGAAATGGGTCTGTGGAGATGCCTCGCTCTTCCATGAAGAAGCAAGAACTTGCCCGGAGGCTGGCCTGGGCCCTCACAGGGACCGCCACCACCAGCTCTCATTAAAGTCTAACCCAGGAAGGGTTCCAGAAACCCACCATAAGAATGGGGACAAATTCAGTGCTGTTCTGAGGAGCCCAAAACTGAAATGTCCATGCTGCAGTGAGTGCCACAGATGGGCCAGGAAACCACTTATGTAGCGTCACTCAAGGATTCTTAACACAAAAAATGCCCAGGTTTGTCAGGAAGACCAGACCAACGACTGCAATGGTCAGAAAAAGCAGCTGAAGAGGGTGTAGGGGAAGAAAATCAAATGAGTCCATTTTCACTCTGACAAATAAAACAAAGGATGTTCCCACTCTGCAGTGTCCCCAGGATGAAAGGGAGGTGGAGAGATGGCTCCGTGGCTACCTTCCATTTTACCTAACATGTCTTTCATGGAAACAAGAGGAACCACTCGCAGTGCATTCTATCCTTCTTGCATGAAGGAAGCAGGGAGACTGCATGGAATAGGTTGCCCTATATTTTCCTAACATTTTTTGCTCAGAAAATGTTATTTTTTTATTCAATGAGAACCAATATCTAATGTTAGTGACCCTGAATCTCTGGGTAGGAAAAAATACATATAATTATTATCTAAGTTAGGGTTTTATTGCTGTGAAGAGACACCAGAACTATAGTAACTCTTATAAAGGAAAGCATTTAACTGGGGCTGACTTACAGTTTCAGTGGCTTAAGTCCATTATCATGGCCAGAAGCATGGCAGTGCGCAGGCAGACGGGGCACTGGAGGAGCTGAGAGTTCTCCATCTTGATCCGCAGGCAGCTGTGTGCCACACTGGGCAGAGCTTGAGCATAGGAGACTCCCAATGCCTGCCCCCACAGTGACGCACTTCCTCCAACAAGGCCACACCTCCTAATAGTGCCATTCCCTATGGGCCAACCATTCAAACACATGAGTCTATGGGGGAGCATACCTATTCAAACCACAATTATCAAAATAAAACCAGATTTTCTTACGAAAAAGAAAACTGAGCAAATTGCGAGCTTTGATTCTTAACTACATTGTCATCAAAATCTGTTTTTGGGGTTGTGTATGATTATTATGGGAGGGATGCTGTGGGGTGAGTACCCTGGTACACAAAGGAAGTGTATTGTTTGGTTGTGGTTGACACAAGCGTTGTAAAAATAGGGAATCAATGCAACTTACAGTAAGCCTATCTGACGTGCTGCGCTGGTTGGTCTTTCAGGGGCCCAGATGGTAGAAGTCCAGAGCCAGCACTTTCAGATCAGTTCTGAAGATGGCAAGCCACTGTTCACCGCTGAGGAGCAGGGTGTCGTGGTCGGCACAGGCAGACTGCGAGTAACAGGTATGTGGAGACAGCCAGCTCTGCTCTGCTCTCTGCTGAGGAAAGGCTGTGTTAACGGTCTTCCTGACATTTCTTCTGACGTTCTGTTTGTATCTGAAGGGCGCGGCCTTCCTCCAAGCTTCTCGCTGTAGCCAATGGCTTACAGATCTTTTTTCTGTACAATCCACGTCTGGCATTATTCCCATTATGCCAGGAACTTGACTACCCCATGTGTCTACACAACAGCTTCTTCTCTGGTTGAGTTAAAAGTGGAATCAAGTGCTCCCTGTGCTTGCCTTCAGCAGAAAAAATTCTATGAAAAACATTTTCAGAACCTGCTCTAAGCTCACTTGCTGTGCTAGGAGACTAGAGGTACAAGCACTGGGGTGTGAGTCAGCCATTTCCTGGACTTTTCTGCATGAACTGGAAAGCCCGCAGTAGCGTTATTCTTTCACAGGGTTGCCAGGAAGTAGACTCACCCACCCCCCATATACAATTTTATGTAACATATACATCATTCCCAAGCATATGCAAAGTGATGACCTAATGTCACAGAAGCGGTGCCCTGGCTTCCTTTTATTCTAAAAGACACTAGGAAAGAAACCAGTGATAATAAATTAAAATGAGTATGGGGGAGGGGCATGTGCCTGTAGTCCCAACACTCAGTAGGCAGTGGTAGAAGATCATGAATTTGAGACTCAGGCTACATGGTGAGATGTGTACACACACACACACACACTTGCATGTGGGCACATACACAATCATACACACACACACATGCACATACACACACATGCACATACACACATGCACAGACACACACACAGTCACACATACACACACATATACACACACATACACAGTCACACATTCACATACATGCACATACACACACATACACACACATACACAGTCACACATATATAGTCACACATACACAGTCACACATACACACACACTCACATATACAGTCACACATTCACATACATGCACATACACATATACACAGTCACACATACATACACATACAGTTACACATACACACATGCACATACACATACAGTCACACATACACACACATACATACACATACACAGTCACACATACACACACATACACACACATATACAGTCACACATACACACACATGCACATATACACACACACTTACAACTTAATAAGTAAAAGAGCAAGAAGGTAAGTATCCGACATAGAACCCATTGGCCCAAAGTACATATAGTCTCTTACTTGTGATGATTCAACTTGTCTATCTTTAAATGATGGAGATACGACACACGGAAAGTTAGTAGAAAGTAACTGGAAGTGTTGTTTTTTTTTTGTTTGTTTTGTTTTGTTTTGTTTTGGTTTGGTTTTTGGATTTGGTTTTTTTGAGACAGAGTTTCTCTGTGTAGCCCTGGCTGTCCTGGAACTCACTCTGTAGACCAGTCTGGCCTCAAACTCAGAAATCCGCCTGCCTCTTCCTCCCAGAGTGCTGGGATTACAGGCGTGCGCCACCACTTCCCGGCAACTGGAAGTTTTAATGTGGATATTTTCCTGGTCTAGCACTCTGTGGTCCTATGCGTATGGCTGGAGAGCTACAGTGGCCAGTGCTAAGTCAGCCCTTGGATCCCATACGATTGAACTGCCTTAGTACACTGCAGCTACACTGCTGAGGTGGCTTGGTTGTTATGTTGACTAATTCAATGTATCTCCCACTTGGGATATTATCAGTTTATGACATGGTTATCAGAGCATAACACTTTAGAAGCTGAGGGCCACCTGTATAGGGAGAATTGGCTTTCTTGGCCCAGCTGCCACTTCTGTACTAGCGGCATGTAAGTGGTCAGTAGGTCTGTCTCCTGATGTGTCAGAGTGGGTTGGTATGGCCAATCTACTCTTGCTGGTGGATCAAGATGAATGTGTGCCAAGTCGGCAAAGCTCTTAGGAAAGCATCACTGCACTGCCGGGCGTTATTATTAAAATGAAGAGAAAAGGGTAGATTCCACCAAACTCAGACATTCTCTAGAGAGTGAGCCGTTCCCTCGCCCAGAGCTTCTGTCAGGCGATCGCATTGGAAGTGAAGCAGATGGGCAGTTGCCGCGCTTGAAGTGACCAGTACACATCAGAGCCACCTCAGGGGCTCGCTGGGTCTGTATTTATTGTACTTGTCCCTGGAATCTCTGTCGCAGTAGTGGTTCCATTGCCTTCCTTGTCACTATAACAAAGCATCTGCCAGAAGCAGCTCGAGGGGGAAAGCCTTGTTCTGGCTTACAGTTCAGGAGAGACAGTCCTTGTGGGAGAGGAGGCTCGGAGACTGAAGCTGCTTGCTCTGTGGCTGAGGGAGCTGATGGCCCAGCACAGCTTTACACATCGCAGAGGTTCAGAAAACAGAGAGAGCTCAGATCAGAAATAAGGAGAGCAAGAAGCTTCAAGGCCTGTCCCTAGCAACCCACCTCCTCCAGCGAGGCCAGCCTCCTACAGGTCCCACAGCTCACCATTACTAGAGTCCTAGCAATAAAACACACGAGCCCGGGGAGTATTTCACATCTAAATCATAACCAAGAAGGTTTGGTATAGGACTCAAGACTGCATTTCTAACCACTATCCGAGGTAGCCATCACTGATAAGATCTGAACCTGTAAACTAAAATAAACCTTTTCCTCTCATGTTGCTTTTGGTCATAGTATTTATCAAATCAATAGAAAACAAACTAGGGCAGAAATTGGTACAAGGGTGTGGCCTGGGCAGAGGCATGGCCAGGCAGAGGTGTGGCCCAAGCAGGGTGTGGCCTAGGCAGGAGTGTGGTTTAAACAGAGTGTGGGGCCTGGTTAGAGGTGAGGTCCAGGCAAGGGTATGTCCTAAACCTGGGATGGTACCCAGTTAATTGTGGAGTCTAGGTATGAGTGAGACCTAGGGAGGGGTTGAGCTTTGGTCTGGCAGAACCTAGTAGATCAATAACGCGCTGTATAAACCGTAGCGGGGGTACACAGATGAAGCAGCGCTGCTTAAATCTGTTCATGTGCCCATGATAGTCAAGGTAAGAAATACTTTAATTATAACCTGAACAGTAGGTTAGCGTTGCCCTGAGGAACCTCCGTGCCCAACACAGAGGATTGCGCCTTCATTCCCGAGGACTCAGCTCCATCTGCCCTGCTGTGTTTGTGAATCCTAACCTGCACTTTGTGTGTCACTCGTGACTGACTGACTGCTTACCTCAAGGCTCACACTGAGCGTCCAGAGCATCTGCCCTGCAGCCAGAAGGTTCATAAGTAGCTGTGCCCTAACCACAGCACCGCTTTCCAGCCAGCATTGCTTGTTACTT
Organism: Apodemus sylvaticus; assembly: GCF_947179515.1. NCBI lineage: Eukaryota > Metazoa > Chordata > Mammalia > Rodentia > Muridae > Apodemus > Apodemus sylvaticus. The sequence continues at coordinate 66,215,458 of NC_067479.1, forward strand.
AGGTACTGAAACTCTACAGCGTAAAGACTTAAAATGTGAACTCTGGCCTCCAACAATAGCTAAATAGCTACGGGTTGGGATTTTCCGCTCTCGATGGTGAAGCCTGTTCTCAAAAACTCTGGATTCTGGGATTAGGGATGCCCCGCCTCCTGGCTAGAGGCTGTTAGTTTGGCTAATGCTACTTCCTGTATTTTTGTTCCTGACACATCTCTGGGCTTCTTTTAGGGCCAGAAGGAGCTCTTTTTGAGCACTCAGTGGAGACACCCCTTGTCAGAGCTGACCCATTTCAAGACCTTAGGTAAGAGTTTACTCAATATAAATAAATGTTCTAAGAGCAAACCATGAAGTGTGCCTGCAGACAGATGCTCACAACGCACCCACGCCACTCCTACTGCAATGGTCGCCTTTATTTTCAGAGCTTCCTGCCTATAACTAACTGGTTATTGCTTATTAGAACCCACGGCAAGTCGAAAGCCCTGTTGGATCTGAACTTTGATGTGGTGTCACACTCTTCCTCTCTTGTCCCCACTGCCTCTGTTCAGGCTCCAGAGGACAGCAGGCGTCTCCTCACCCTCCTGTCAGAGGAACATTGTTCAACAGACACTGTTTTAAGTACTCTGTTGCTTCTGCATCCACCATGGTAATGATGGGTGTGTGCGCAGGGCCTTACAGGGGTAGGGTGGGCCTGGCTGTCCTCTTCTCCCTCACATACCTCCCAGATGTGAGCATTTACTACCCCTTCCCACCCCAGACTTGTAAACAAATTCTTCCATCTGAAGGAGTCACTATCCATCCCTACTCCACCTTAAAAAAATCCAAAGTCTCACAGCAGAGTACAGTGTCCCACACAGACCTTGACATTTGAAATAAGCATTCTTGAAATGTTAATTCCAATTGTAGGTGCATGCCTGGGTGTGTAAATACACATGTGTGTCTCTGTGTGTGCACATACATATACACACATATATATATATTATTCACTAAGGAAATAATGTTATAAAAACAAGTACAGGATAAATCCATATTTGCAAAAGTTTTAGAAAGCTTTAGTATGCATGGTAAAATGCACATCATCTACAGTTTACCCACTTAGCCTTGCTTAATGTGTAGTTTAGTGGCATTACGTCATCCCAACTGTTTTTGAACCATGGCTGTAGTCCATCTCCAGAGCTTTTCTCTTTTTGAACTGAGATTCCAGCCCCTTAAATAGCTCTTCATCCTCCCCTCCCCACCTCAGCCCTGGTATCCACAACATTACTTTCCACTTCAGTGGACTTGACTAGACTATGCACTTCATGTAAGAGGAAGATGCTGCATGTTTCTCCTCCTGTGACTGTTTCCTTTGGCCTAAGACCCTCAACCATTGATGTATTTCTGCATGCTGACTGAATATTTTTGTATATAAGTTTGCTCTTACAGAGTATATCTGCCATTCTAGGCTGTTAATTCTGCTACTATAGTTTTGTGTCAAAGACCAAATAATAGTTTTAAATAAATGATTTATCATAACAAGAATGTGGAATGTCCCTCACAGACTTGTGTGTTTGGGCAGTTGCTCCCCAGTGAGTGGCACTGGTTGAGGAAGGTATAAAACCTTCAGGAGGCGGGGCCTGGTTATAAGAAATGGTTAGGGCTATGTGGCTTATAACCAGGTTGTTGACCTGCCAAGATGTGTACAAACATCTCAAGCTTCAGTATTACAGAGTATTGCCACTATGCTGTCCCCATCGTGATGGACTGCACCTCCCTAAGCCAAAATAAATCCTTCCTCTCTTAAGATGCTGCTTTCAAGCATTTTATCAGAGAGGAAAAAGTGACAGAAAATCGGAACCATCACATGAGGCCATTGCTGTAGTAACCTGACCATGAGGCTGTAGCCCTTTGGCACCAGTTAGTAAATATGGAAGAGAAATGTTTCCACAGCTAATGATGCCCTAAAATGTTGTAAACAAAGTTTAGTAGGTGATTCTGGTGGATGTTTGGAACACCAGACTACTACAGAAATGCAGATAGTAAATATGGATCATGAGGTTTTAGACAGGCACAGGGATTTTATCACGCTAAATAAGGGATTTTTTGAGCTAGAGGCCATTTGTGTTGTATTCTGACACAGTATCTGACCTCATTCTTCACTATACATGGATAATCCTAGTTCCTTGGTCAAACTCACCTTTCAATACTATCTTAACATTTTATCCATCTAAAGACATTTGTAACAAAAATCAATAATGATGATTATTGAACTATAATAATGTTCATTAATTTTAGAAAGGGTTATAAGATCAATGCTAAAGAATTATATCACTGAGGATGAAGAATATTTTCTTCTTTCTTTCTTTCTTCTTCTTCTTCTTCTTCTTCTTCTTCTTCTTCTTCTTCTTCTTCTTCTTCTTCTTCTTCTTCTTCTTCTTCTTCCTCTTCTTCTTCCTCTTCCTCTTCCTCTTCTTCTTCCTCTCCTCCTCCTCCTCCCTCTCCCCTCCCCTTCCCTCTCCCCCTCCTCCTCCTCCTCCTCCTCCTCCTCCTCCTCCTCCTCCTCCTCCTCCTTCTTCTTCCTTTTTGGTTTTTCAAGACAGGGTTTCTCTGTGTAGCCCTGTCTGTCTTATAACTCACTCTGTAGACCAGGCTGGCTTTCGAACTCAGAAATCTGCCTGTCTCTGCCTCCCAAGTGCTGTGATTACAGGCGTGCTCTAACAGTGCCCAGCGGAGAATATTTTCTTAAGGCATAAAATTATTTAATATCTGATAAAACTAATTCATTAAAAACATCTTGAAATATGACAGAAACTTTAGAGATTTGCTTTAAAGTGAATGTAACCATTTTAAAAACTGTATCATAGTTAAAGATAAACTTGCTGGCTTACTGACTCAGTTTTGTTTCTGCTTCTGTGATAAAAATACCACAACAAAAGCAACTTTAGGAAGAATAGGTTTATTTAGCTCACAGTTCTAGGTTGCAGTCTCTCTTTTCCAGAAAGTCGAGGAATCTCTGTTTACATATGCTATCTTATGCCTTTTCAGCTCGTTTTGATCTGATTTGTTCTATTTGGTTTGGTTTGTTATTATTCCTTAGTTGCCATTTCTTCTTAGTGAGTGAGAAAGAGAGGGGATGTGGAACCCAATGACAAGAAAGTGGAGGGATTCTTGGAAGACTTGGAGGGAACCATAATCAGAATATATTCTATAACAATATATTTTCAATAAAAGAAAAGGGAGAAAACAAGATAATAAGTTAACTTATCACTTTAACATCTTTTCGTCCCTGACTGTGGCAGTTGGGAAGGAGATATTCGGCTTTATCTTGAAATAGCAGACCACTTAGAAGGCACCATGAGAAGGGGGGCGGTCATATGTAGTCATGATGTCATTTTAATTTGTATTTCTCTGTGGGTGTTGCCTTTGTTTCTTGTTTTGTTTCTGTGATTCGATATCCTGATAAAATTAAGAAAAGGTTTATTTCAGTTCTTAGTCTGGAAAGTCAGGGCCGCATACAGTTGCCTGAAGCAACTGGTCTGATTACACCAACCCACAATTAGGACATGGAGAGGGATGGATATCTATGCCCCACTTACTTAATCCTTTCTGTATAGCCTTGAACCCAACCCAGGTGTCTTAGGGTTTGCATTGTTGTGAAGAGATACCATGACTAAGGCAACTCCTGTTTTCATTAGATATATTCTTTATTTACATTTCAAATGAGATCCCCTTTCCTGGATCCCTCCTCCCCAAAAGTCCCATAAGCCCTCTTCCCTCCCCCTGTTCCCCAATCAACCCCTTCCTGCTTCCCTGTCCTAGTATTCCCCTACACTGCTGCATTGAGCCTTTCCAGGACCAGGGACCTCTCCTTCCTGGGCATATACCCAGAGGATTCCCCAGCATGCAATAAGGACACATGCTCCACTATGTTCATAGCAGCCTTATTTATAATAGCCAGAAGCTGGAAAGAACCCAGATATCCCTCAATGGAGGAATGGATACAGAAAATGTGGTCTATTTTCACTATGGAATACTACTTAGCAATTAAAAACAATGAATTCATGAGATTCTTAGGCAAGTGGGTGAAACTGGAGAATGTCATCCTGAGTGAGATGACCCAATCACAAAAGAACACACATGGTATGCACTCACTGATAAGCAGATATTAGCCCAGAAGCTTGGAATACCCAAGACATTTAACTGGGACTGGTTTACAGTTTCAGAGGTTCAGTCCATTGACAGCATGGCAGGAAGTATGACAGTGGTGCAGGCAGACCTGGTAGTAGAGGAGCTGAGAGTTCTAAATCTTGATCTGAAGGCAGCCAGAAGACTCTTCTGCAGGCAGCTAGGAAAGGATCTCTTCTGCATTGGGTGGAGCCCGTGCAAAGGAGCCTCAAGGTCCACCCCCACAGTGACACACTTCCTTCAAGGCCACACCCATTCCAACAAAGCCTCACCCATTGCAACAAGGCCACACCTCCTAATAATGTCACTTCCTGGGCCAAGCATATACCAAACCACCATACCAGGGAACGGTTGTGACTAATGAGTAGGTCTCGACTCCTCAATTAATCTAATCAAGATAATCCCACAGGCATGCTCAGAGTCCTACCTCCCAGATGACTGTGGATCTCAGGTTGTCAGTTGAGACCAGCCATCACAGGAATAGTCATGAATTAATGGGTTCTTGCTGTAATGGCTGACACTCGATGCTGGCACTCCATCTGTCACCATGTGTTTTATTTTGTGCTGGTTCTTTCTCTCTCTCTCTCTCTCTCTCTCTCTCTCTCTCTCTCTCTCTCTCTCTCACCTTTGTTGGGTGAGCCGGTCTTTCCTTGTTCTCTCACCCATATTTCTTCCCATGATTCTACTTCTAGTGATTGTGCTGGGTGTTTTCATATGCATGAAAAAAATTACTTTCTAACCAAGTTTAAGTCACACATCTCTTCACAAATATGGAATTTAGAAGGGCCTTTCCATCGAGGCTTTCATTTTGCTTCAATGTTGCTTTTATATTTTTTTCCTTTTTTGTGTCCTTGGAAATATTTATTTAATTTTACCAACATGTTTAGTTAGCTTATATTTTTAAATTAGGGTCTTCCTATGTAGCCCAGACTAGCCTCAAACCCATGATCCTCCTGCTTCAGCCTAAAAATGCTGACACACCTGCCTGTTTTGTTGATTTTTTTTTTTAGATTTATTTTTATTTTATGTGTATGAGTGTTCTACCTGTATGTTTGTCTCTGAACCACAGACATGCAGTTCTGGATCCCCTAGAAGTATAGACACAGAGAACTGTGAGCCACCATGTGGTTGCTGAAAATTGAACCTGGGTCCTCTGGAAGAGCAGCCTGTGCTCTTAACCATTGAACCATTTGTCTAGTCCCAATTTTGTTCATTTTTTTGCAAAGTACCTTCCCCCACACCATCTCTGGTTTCAAGTTCCAAATGTAAAGGCGTCTTAATTTTTTTTCTCATTTTAGGTTAGAATCCCCAACTCGGAGTCTGAGCATGGATGCCCCACGGGGGGTTCACATGAAAGCTCAGGCTGGGAAGCTGGAGGCGCTTTCTCAGATGGACATCATCTTGCAGAGCAGTGATGGAGTGGTGAGTTCTGTGATGGAGCTCCTATCACACTGTGATGAGGCGTCTGAGTGCAACCCCACCAGGACGTCACTGCGCTAACCTTCCACTGGTTTGTAGTGAGCCATATGAAAGACATAGCACAGACAGTGTGGTGGGGGAGAAGGCCGCACAAGGTTATACTCATTCCCTAGTGGGCTCACTCGCCTACACTGGCATCTGCATTACCAAGACACTCCTCATTGTCACTCGTGAAAAAAGCACCACAGACAACATCAATTTTTCCATTTCCTAGTGACTCCCAGTGGTGTTTCCCAGCACCGGGCATCACAGGGGTTGTTTGTAGATGACAGCTGTCCTCTGTTGTTGCCAAGAGCACTGTGTTTGCTTGCACAGAATTTGGTGCAAAACAAAATGAACCAGGAAAAATGAGCTTTTTCAAAGGTCAACTACAGTAAGGTTTATATCTGGGATTTGAATCCAGAAAGATAGTATAACAGATATACCCTATGCCATGACTTGTAGAACTTTCTTTATTAATAGGAGTCGAGAGCTTGGCTTCAGTCAGTGGGAAACCAGACATCATAGGCTGCCTACAATAAATGCACAGGTTGGAGTGTTAGTTGATTGCATTTGTGCAATGCAATTGCACGTGGCACAGATCAGGACCTTGTTTCTATGTTTAAATAAGGCAGTGGTTCACACAGTCTTTTTAAGCTGTTCCATCACAATGTCATTTTGGAGTCTGAATGTAGCTAGATACACTTATGCTCCTGCTCCCTGTGTGTAACTTTAATTTTTTCAAATCATATTTAATGATTAAACAATATAACCTCCATTTTAGCCCAATACCAACAGAGCTGTGCAACACTTGTGGGTCTCAAGTCTTTGATGATCTTTGCTTCCCTGAGAAAGGCAGAGCTGAGAACTTCTCCTGGTGTTCCCCCTGGTCCCTCCTGCTGACTTGAGCCAAGGCTGAGGCCTGGTTGTCTTTGCTAGACTATGTTAGTGCTGTTGATTCATGTTTGCCCCAGCAAAACACCATCCAACACAACTGACTCTCCAAAGAACCCTTAAGTTTCCACTGGACCTGTGTGTGGGTGTGTAATGTTGTCCTACGTCACAAGGGCAGTGGAGGCACATGGTTACCCCCTCCTTCCTCAGCTATGCTCCAGGCTCACACCAGGGATAGTTAGTTAGCAGAGACTACTTGCAAAGCCCAGTACAGGGAGAGCAGGGCCCAGGGAAGCTGCACATCCGGAAGCCTGGGCCCCTGTGCTTTATCAGTCCTGTGCTGTAAATACACATGTGAATTCTGGAAGGTTTGCTGGCTCTCTGTGGCTGTCTCTTCATTAAACAAATGGGGGAAGTGTTTGCTTAACTGTGGTCTTGAGACAGGAATGTAACATTTTGAATTGATGTTCATTTAACATAATAGGAAAATATAGGCAGGATGTACTGTGCTATCCTAAAGGTCATGAGAAGTCACTCCCGGTACGTGGACAGATGCAGCCAATGACAGCTTACAGGGAAGACATGAACATCACCTACAGACTGAAACCTAAGGAGTTTATGAGATCCACCGGTGGCAAGGTCAAAGATGGAGGTCAAGAGTTTTGTAATTTTACAATCGAGACCCAGTGTTATCACACACTACACAAAGCCTCAGTTTTTAAATGGCCATTTTTCCATCTGTGAAATCATGCAGCATTTTTGCATGTAGCCCACAATGGGACCTATAATCCCAGTTGCCATTCCCCATGACTAGGAGCTGCACAAAGGGAGGACAGAGGTCTGGACTCCTGCCTAACACGGTGAGCAGCAAAACACAGTGGGCTGTCAGTGGAGGAAAGGAAAGAAGTGGACGCAACTAACAAGAGCCACAGAGCAGGAGAGGTGGGGTGGGGGATGGGGTGGGGGATGGGGTGGGGTGGGGGTGGGGGGGTAGGTTAACAGCCTACCAGGGAAAGGCAAGCACTCAGAGATCCCCTGGCACTGCACGGTGCCCACTGGATCGCCTCTGCCCTGCCCAAGGCCACACAGAGTAAGCTGTCTGTCCTGTGGCAATGCTGACAGCTCCTTAGGAGATGGGGGTTTCTGGTTGAGAGCTAAAGGAATTAAAGAGAGCTCTAAACTGGTGGACAGTGAAGACATTATGTCAACCTACAAAGTATCCATTTCCATTTAACCAGTGTGTCTCGGGAGGACGGGGCAATCTGCTCAAGGCTACTGTTCTCCAATCCTTAGCGGAACAATCCTGCTAAGGAAGAGCCCATCAATGGCTCTTTCCTAACTTTCCTGTTTAACCAGACCTGGTGGTTCCCATGGTGGCTGCTTTAATCTTCAGGGCTTAGTCCATTCAACACTTAAGACCGAAGAGTTTCAAATAATATTAAGAGTTTAGAGAAACAGTTGACAGCTAGTCAGGTGAATTCAATTGTCTCTCCTAAAAACAAAACAAAAAACAAATCACAAATTAAATCAGGAGAAAGTCTGAGATCCACAGGTAAAAATAAAGATGAACCCATTTCTGTGGATTGTATGTTATCCTAAAGGGAAGGAGACAATTTAACATAAATTTGGCATGGATCGCAAGTGTGAATTAGCATAACAATTCTGTCAGTTTTGCCAAATAACTTCAAAAGGCATTTTTTTATATATATAAAAGAAATGAAGCAATACAGACCTGAAAAGCAATCTAGTTTGAACTAATTGAACTAATTGTAAAACAATGGGCCAGTTTTCTCAGGGGTAAAGGAAAATATGGCCTCTCTCTACACTGGAGAAAGATGCTCAGCCCGACCTGCACAAGTATAGAAATCTGGGTTAAAAGAAGCCGTTCTGATAGGATGTGATCACAGACAGGCTCCCAACTCGGAACCCAACTCATTTTCGATGGGCGGAAACTCCTTTCTGGGAATATGCTGGGAATATGAATTTCCCTTGGTGCAGTTCGTTCCTCTTTTCTCAGCTCTCACCTTCTCTCAAACAGCTGCTGCTTGATGCTGACACTGTGGGTTTGGCCAAGTTGAAGCAGGGGACACAGGGTCCCCCTGGCAGCTCCGGAGGATTCTATGAGATCTGTGCATGTCCTGACGGGAAGCTGTACCTGTCTATGGCTGCTGAGGCCACTACCTGCGAGGAACACAGCCACATCTGTCTCTGACCACTGCCCCTTCAGCAGCACACCTATGATGTCTTGGTGAGACAACAGCTGTGGCCTCAGCCTTCATGTCTAGCAGCTGGATTGGAGCTGGAGGACTCACGGCTAAAACACTGAGAAGCATGCAGGGGGGACGTGCCCATGGAAATGTTGGGCCAACGCTACAGAACAACACAAAGAGATGTCAGGAATGCATTTACTGTATTCATCTTTCTAGCCCCCCTCCAGATCTCTCACGGTGAACTGCCATCCAGAAACAATTTAGAGTACTCAGTGGCCGGCGTCTGCCTCCTCCCAGATGTACAGCTGGCTGGCAGATTCTAAAATGCCCCAGCTGTGCACACCTCTTCCTTTAGATGAACCCTCAAGTGCTCCCTTCAGCTGAGTGCAATGTGTCAGATTTCACCAAGAGATCTCTGAGGTCTGCAGGGAATTTGAGGTTGATGTGATTTTCACTATGTAGTTAAGGAAAGAAATGACACAAATTCAGTCACGCCTTTTATATACGTACATATGAGCAATAAAAATGGCACTTTTCCAGACCAAGGTTTAAAAGTGTCTTATTTTCTTTGGTGCTTACAACTCTTCTTGGTAGGTATTAATTTTCCTCAAATTATTGGCGACAAAGAGTTAGGTTAGCCAGTCATGAGGTCCAAGGTCCCAAGTAACTTCTAAGATTAACTCAAAATGTGACCCTAAATTGGTACAGTCATTTCCCCCTCGGAGAGCTCACTCACTCTGGCCGAAACACCCACTACAACAGCTGAATGCATAGATATATGATGCTAATTTGACATATTTAGCTGGTGCCCCAGGCCCTTTGTCTCCCTGAATCAAATGAAATGGTGAGCCTCTGCCTGCCAGCCCTCGTGCTGCCTTCCACAAACAGGGAAGAAGGGGTGAAGTTGCTTGGGAGCAGCCATGTAGCATCTACAAACAGGAGAGGCTGGGTGCAGCTACATAGAAGCAGTTATGCATGCAGTGAGTGAATGTATGCAGTGTGTGAATGCATGCAGTGCGTAAATGCGTGCAGTGTGTGAATGCATGCAGTGTGTGAATACACGTAGTGTGTGAATGCATCCAGTGTGTGAATACACGTAGTGTGTGAATGCATACACTGTATGAATACATGCAGAGTGTGAATACATGTAGAGTGTGAATACATGCAGAGTGTGAATGCATGCAGTGTGTGAATGCATGCAGTGTGTGAATGCATGCAGTGTGTGAATGCATGCAGTGTGAATGTATGCAGTGCGTGAATGCATGCAGTGTGAATGCATGCAGTGTGTGAATGCATGCAGTGTATGAATACATGCAGTATGTGAATGCATGCAGTGTGTGAATACACGCAGTGTGTGAATGCATGCACTGTATGAATACATGCAGAATGTGAATGCATGCAGTGTGTGAATGCATGCAGTGTATAAATGCATGCAATATGTGTAAATCTATGCACTGTGTAAATGCATGCAGTGTGTGAAGGCATGCAGTGTGTGAAGGCATGCAGTGTGTTGCCACACCAACCCCAGTAGAATCTGTGTGACAAGTTCTACAGACTGAGGTAAAAATTCCAAAAGAAGGAGGCCTCTGGAACTGGTTGTGTAACTCTTGGCTGGAGAAAAAATATTGAGCCATAGTTCTCATGGCAACCTATCTGTTTTATCTTCTTTTATTCCTTTTCTTACTTACGAGATGATCCTGATGGCCTAGGCCAAGAGCTTGAGCAAGAATAATGGGCACGAGGCCTCCCTTGAGATGGGGGCACGAGCCATGACCTTATCTCCCGGGAAACCAGCGCTTCACTTTATAAATCATTTACAAGACAGGGTTGGTAGGTAAAAACTTTCCCAACAATAAAATTTCATATGGCTACACATGTGTCATCAGAAGTTGAGCTTTGGTATTGTTTTGGAAAACTTTAAAAGAATTAAAATAGTTTCAATTTACATTTTGAAGATTCACAAAAAGAGCAGGTACTAGACGTTAAATAATAACTGACCATAAAATGTATTAGCCTGCTCTTGGAAGTCTGCCGCCAGCCTTGGGTGATCTTGTGCTTTACTGTGCCAGTGACTATGATGATATCTGACCTATTCGCGACTGCTTCACTGAACATGTCTTCTCAGAGTTGTAATAATTGTCTTTTTTATGTATAAAAACTCTTGATTGAGAGCTGCAAAATACACTCAGATTCAGACTGCCTCTGTGTTTGTTTCTCTTTGTCACCACTGAATCCTTACCCAACTAGCCTTCGAGAACCCTCGTCCCAGGGACCCCCATACCCCCATACTGGGTTGGTCCATGGCAGTGTGTAAATGCACGCAGTGTGTGAAAGCATACAGTGTGTGAGCGCATGCACTGTGTGAACGCATGCACTGTGTGAATGCATGCAGTGCCTGTTGTTATATAAGTTGATAAAAATTAAAACACAGCACATTCCTACGTCTCTGTAGAGGCCATTCGCTCACAATGAAAATGCCCATCAAGCATCCTGAGCAGTGGTTCCACGGTTAATGTACATGACTCTTCTTGCAGGGGTCAGGTTTGGTTCCCAGCACGCATGCTCATCCCGCCACACAGGCACATCCAAGTACATACCACTTACAAAGTTTAAAGGTCTTTTTAAAATGCCATCATAAACTTGGCAGAAGTTGCTGCGTGAACAGTTTTAAAAGAATCCCAGACAGATTAAGATGGAGATAGATCAACTGTCCTGTGTAAGTGCGCTTACTGAACTAGAACAAGATCACCTGATATAGCTGTGAGGAATGAAGCCAGGCTCTGGAAGGCGGGACCACAGCAAGACTGAGGCTGTGACAATACTAGTGAAAGCAATCAGACTTTGTATAGCGTATTGTTTCTGTTTGTCACCACTGAATCCTTACCCAACTAGCCTTCGAGAACCCTCGTCCCAGGGACCCCCATACCCCCATACTGGGTTGGTCCATGGCAGTGTGTAAATGCATGCAGTGTGTGAAAGCATACAGTGTGTGAGCACATGCACTGTGTGAACGCACGCACTGTGTGAATGCACGCACTGTGTGAACACACGCACTGTGTGAATGCATGCAGTGCCTGTTGTTATATAAGTTGATAAAAATTAAAACACAGCACATTCCTATGTCTCTGTAGAGGCTAACAATTTTTATCAGAAACAATATAATGTCAATAGCCAGGATCAATACAGTTGCAAGGAAACAATGAAGTTTGTATGCTATAAAGGGTGCATATGATTAATGTCTAAGACCAAGTGTCCTGTCAAGTGTCCTGCTTCCTTAACTACTGAGAGAACACCCAGAGCACACAAAGCAGCCTGACCACTTTACTGCATGGAGTGAGTTAGTCTCTCAGGAACTGGCAGGCACACCGTGCCCCAGGAGTCATGGACTTCACCCTGAAAACCCTGATGCTTGCCTCTTGGGGAGGACAACTCCATGGCTCCTGCACTTCTGCATCTGCCTCCACACCCCTAAGATCTGTAACACCAACACAAGTCAAATGTGCTTTCTCATCTCAGAGTCAGGAGAAAGAAGGAAGGTAAACTCCTTCCTTCCCCCCTTCCACTTCCCCCCTTTAAGTGCTTGCACACAGAAAACAGCAAAAAAAAAAAAAAAATCCATTGCTTCCTGTGAAGTTGGGAACAAACACCTGTGTGCACAGCATTCCTGGACACAGGGATGGGCATTCTCATTTTGGTTAAATCTTAATTTTTTTTAAATCTCTGATATCTGTGCTATGTCTCTTGTCAAGGTCAGTCAACCATTTTGTTATTGTTTACTCTATTGTCCCATGCTGCTGCCTTATCAATGTCATGTCCACATGACCTAACACAGCATCACTTAAGTAAGTTTTGTTCTCATACAAGCCCATAAAGGCTCCAATGGTAAAGTGAGGTCAAAGAGAAAGGATGGGGGTGGAAGACAGGATCTGAGGAGGTGGCTCAGAGGACTGGAGTCCAATCCCAAGACCCATGAAATGGCAGGTGGATGTAGCCATCCACATGTAATATCAGCCTTGGAAGGCAGAGGTGGTACCCAGAGCAAGCTCCCTGGTGAGGCCAGTCCTACTACGGAGCTTGCGATCTGATGGAAACCCACCTCAAAGAATACAGTGGGAAAAGAATCAAGGAAGATTGCTTGGGATTTTTTTTTTTATAAATCTCTACAGGCAGATGCACATGTACTTGTGCATGTACACACACACACACACACACACACACACACACTAAGAGAAAAAAGAATAGAAGGTATGGATAAAATGTTTAAGTTTCTTTTCTGTGTTCCTTGGCTTTACAAACTCATCTTGGAAGATGCTGTGCATACAACACCTTGTCAGAGTGGTAAGTAATTTATCCTTTGGTAGAACCAATAAATGGACCTTAATATAAAGATAGATACATGTTAGAAACATGCCATTTAAAATTTTCTCACATTCAAGAGTATACCTAGAGCATACCTGCCAAGACTTATAAAGACAAATACTCGGTCCTAGGATTGTATTCTCAACTTCACACAGATAGCATTGTTGTGTCAAAGAATCACAGTTGAGAAAATCCTTCCATAATTGGCTGGGGGCAGAAAGAGCCAGGAGTTTGGTGTGAGACTAGAAGGAAACATGACTCTGAGAAACGACAAGGAGGGGTATATGTGAGGGTTTACAGGAAGGAAAGAGAAGCAGGAAAAGGATGTAACTGTTATCTCAAAAGTAAAAGAAAAAACATTGGCACGTAGAGCATTTTTAAAATTAGTGGTTGATGTGGGACGGACAGGCCCACTGTGGGTGTTGTCATCCCCCTTTTCAGGCAGTCTTGGTTGCATAAGAAATCTGAGCAAGCCATGGAAAGCAAGCCAGTAAGCAGCACTCCTCCATGGCTTCTGCTTCAGTTCTTACCTCCATGCTCCTGCCTTGAGTTCCTGCCCTGACTTTCCTTCATGATAGATTGTGATGGGGACATGTAAGCTAAAATAAACTCTTTCCTCCATGGGTTGCTTTTGGCCATGGTGTTTCATCACAGCTTAGAAACTGTGAGACAGAAATTGGTACACAGAGTGGGATATTTGTATAACAGAATATATATATATATATATATATATATATATATATATATATATATATATATATATATATATATACAAATATATATAAGATATATATTTGTATCACTTTAGGTTAGAAAAAACATTGAGTGTTCAAAGCTTAGTGAGTTATTGTAGGAACTTAGAAGATAAACCTGAGAGCTCCCAGATGATGGAGGCCTGAACTGTGACGTTTCAGAAGGACTTTTGAGAGTCGCTCAAAAACTTGATTGGGTCTGGCTATATGATTTTGAATTAAGAACTGCTAAAGTGAAAAGTTTGCTCTGCTGGGAAAATCAATACCAGTCATCAGAGGCTTAAGAATAAACTGTGATCAAGAAAGGACTAGCATCACTGAGGCATAATGTCCTGGAAGAACCTTGTACCACTTTGGATCACAGTTTCTCTGTGTGTTGACACTGAGGAAACATTCTATAGATTTTACTTCAGTTATGCTGGTTTAGTTAATTCATCTTTAAATCAAGGCCATAGAAGCTGTAATACATAAGGGCCAGGCTGTTCCTTGTGCTGGCAGATGGACTTGGTAAAGCCTGAGTCTAGAAGACAAATCACATGAGCTGTGGATGGCTGAGCCAGAGAAGATGGCTGCACAGACACTGGTTTTACAGCCCAGGGAATACAGCAAAATGGAGGCTCCACCTCCCACAGCAGCCTGAATGAAGGACACTGGAGGTTTGAATGAAAATGGCCCCCATAGGCTAACATATTTTACTTCTTGGTCATTGGGAAGTGGTAATACTTGAGAGGGATTGGGGGTGTGGCCTTGTTGAAGGAAATGTCACTGGGGTTGGGCTTTGGGTTTCAAAAGCTCAAGCCAGGCCCAATGGTGCTCTCCTTTCTGATACCTCTGGGTCTGGATGTAGAAGTCTCTGCTGCTTCCTCAGCACCATGCTATGTGCTGCCATACTTCCTGCCATGGTGGTAACGGAATAAATCTCAGAAACTGAAAGCCAGCCTTGGTTAACTGCTTTCCTTTATTAGAGCTGCTGTCGTCACAGTGTCTATTCATGAGTGAAGACTAATACAGAAGTCACTGATTAAGACAGACACCGTTTCCTGAAGGCTGCCAAGCTCCTATGGGCAGAGCTTTGCCTTTCTTAGGGCAGAGGTATGCTGGCAGAGCCCTCCTTCAATTCACCCATCTGTCCTGGGGAACAGCAAGTGAGTGCAGAACTCCTTATGGTTTTCAGTAGTATCTGTTTTGTGTGGCCGTGTCCCTTCTGATATAAAATAGCAGTGGGCCTAGACTGGCTTCAGCCACTCCCTAGATGTTTCAAATTTCACTATCTACATTCATAGCGTGGTACCCAAATGAACTTCCGCATCCAGTAAAAGCCAGCATTTTAAGTAGCGTGAACTCTGTGTTTGAAAAGCACATTGTTAGCAGAGTAGAGCTTCTTTCTCAGAGGCTATGGCTTTGTACTGAGAGCAGGAAGGAAATGGCATTTCCTGAACCCTAGTCCACCACTATTCTCTAGTTACGATTATGATCTTTCAATAAAAGTTAACTGCTTTGGCTTTAGAACATAAACAGATTCGTTTCATTATTAGGCTGTTAGGTACATCATACCAGGCTTCAGTCTGACTGAGACAGCCAGGCTGGAATGCCCTCACCATGTCTCCAAACTTAACACAGGGGACACCTTCAGTACGCACAGGGGGTCTGTGTGATGGCTAATCTTGGTTGTCAACTCAATTTCATTTGGAAGTAGCTAATGCCCAAATAGCTGGGCACACCCGTAGGGGACTTTTATTGGTTGGATTACTGAGGAGGACCCACCCTAAATCTGGTGGCAGCCCACATAAAAGGACACAGAGGGAAGCTGGTGCTTTTCATCTGGTTACCCTCACTCTCACTCGACTGCTTCTGTCTTGAGCCACTCTTGCTATGTGAACCTACTCCTCTGGTGATCCAATGTGCACTACAAACTGGCAGCTCTCTAGGCCTTCTCTGAGACTCTAGCATCAGGTTTGGACTGCTAAGACACACAGTCTCATGGACTGAACAGATATCGGGTCACTGGCCTTTCTATCATTAGGCAGCCATCATTAGACTACTTAAACCACAGCTTATAAGCCACTCTGATAGATCTCTAGCTAATGTGTAGATATATATTAGTTCATTTTATCAGTTCTGTCTCTTGGAGAACCTTAATACAGTTTTTTTTAAATAAATGAAGTTTAAACACCTTAAGTCATATCTATTAAGACAAATGGGCAACAAGTTTAGGAAACAAAGTGTTGAGAAATTCCATCTGCAAAATGTGCATCAGCCTCTACTCAGTAGGTGGGCCAGTAGAATCTATACTTTTGCAGTTACCAGGCAATGCCAGGCAGGGAAGTTTCTCACATACATGTTACTGGTTCTGACTGATACATGGTAACTAAAACCTACAGTCGTAGTCAGGGTTTCTATTCCTGCTCAAAACATCACAACCAAGAAGCAAGTTTGGGAGGAAAGGGTTTATTCAGCTTACACTTCCAAATTGCTGTTCACCAAAGGAAGTCAGGACTGTAACTCACACAGGGCAGGAACTTGGAGGCAGGAGCTGATGCAGAGGCCATGGAGGGGTGCTACTTACTGGCTTGCTTCCCCTGGCTTGCTCAGCTTGCTCTCATATAGAACCCAAGACTTACCAACCCAGGGATGGCACCACCCACAATGGGCCCTCCCACCCTTGATCACTAATTGAGAAAATGCTTTACAGCTGGATCTCATGGAGGCATTTCCTCAAGGGAGGCTTCTTTCTCTGTGATAGCTCCAGTCTGTGTCAAGTTGACACACAAAACCAGCCAGCACACCTACCATGACTGTCAATTTCTGTTTGGACTACATATGTACCATGGGGTTTGTAAAAGACATTTATAGAGCACAGCTTACCAGCAGCATTGATGGAACAAATGTCATCTATTCCCTAAGACAATTGTGAGCAGCTGAACTGGGGACCTTTGGAAGAACATCCAGGGTTCTTAACCACTGTTGTAAACATTTCACTGGAGTAATTCTCAGTCTCAACATCCTTGTCCTCCACACTACTTGCACTCTGCACACGCTTGCCTGATTCAACCAGGACACCCATCCTTGCCGGGTGCCGTGTCTCATCCCCAGTGAAGAAGGCATTAGTCCTCGTCCTTCTTAGCTAGTATTGTAGCTAGTTCCAGAGCTACGGGAACACTTGCTTCAGGCATCTCGCTTCCATTGCCATTTTTTTTTTTTAAAAAAGCAAGTATGTTTTTAAAGGCTTAAGAGAGTAAAGCATACAAATTTATTCAGGGCAGAAATTCTTTACTCTCAATTTCAAACTCTAAAAATACCTGGAAAAAAAAAATAAAACCTTTTCAAAGATATCTGCTGCTATTGCTTCTGTTGTCAAATTAGCGATGAGATCTGACATCAATTCTGCAAAGCTATTTATGAAAATTTTGTAGTCAAACTAACAAGGATATTCACAAGCTTACTGCAGAGGATTGTAGGGTGTTGTCAAACTCCATGAAGATATTGCGTTAAAAACATACATGATCTCACAGGCCTAGAGAGATGGCTCAGCAGTAAAGAGCCCTGGATTCTCTCCCAAAGGTCCCCTGTTCAGGTTATCACCCACAT